>NW_005367108.1:588252-593278 GCF_000412655.1 Myotis brandtii | reverse complement strand
CCTCCGTCACTGGAGCAAGCAAGCCTCCCTGTTCGCTTCAGTGCATGGCTTCCGGCCGCCATCTTGGCTGGCAGTTAATTTGCATATCGCCCTGATTAGCCAATGGGAAGGGTAGCGGATGTACGGCTAATTACCATGTTACTCTTTTATTACATAGGATTCTTTCCAATACTTAGTATTGCAGTCTGTTTAAGTTTAGCCAACCTAAGGCTTGTATTTCCCAGATTATAGTGAGATCAAGCATCTTTTCATATCTTCATTTATTGACCACTCTTGCTTCCTCATTTCTATTTCTCAGGTAATTTTTTCAAATGGATTGCAAACTTTCCCAGCACCATATATTGGTAGTGATATTTTTATCATATATCAAAGTCCAAGATATATGTGTGCCTCTTTTTTGAAGTTTATTCCTAGTTAATTGGTCCATTAGCTATCCCAGTGCAATATCCTACTGTTAATCACATTATACTAAGTTGTAATATCAGAAAATTTAAATACTCTCTGATCATTGTTCCTTAATTTTTTTACCTAATCCATATGATTCTTAAACTCTATGAAAAAGTAGATTAGTGAAAACTGCTATTTTTTGCAGTAGTTTATTTTCTATTCAGTTAACATTATCTTTAAGTAGAGATTTATAATTTTTTTGGTAAAGATTTCACACTTTTTTATACTTTTATGATACATTTAATTTTTTGCTATATAAATGATATTCTATTTTATTTTTTTAATATATTTTATTGATTTTTTACAGAGAGGAGGGGAGAGGGATAGAGAGTTAGAAACATCAATGAGAAACATTGATCAGCTGCCTCTTGCACGCCCCCTACTGGGGATGTGCCCGCAACCAAGGTACATGCCCTTGACCGGAATCGAACCTGGGACCCTTGAGTCCACAGGCCGACGCTCTATCCGCTGAGCCAAACCGGTTAGGGCTAAATGGTATTCTATTTTAATGCTTATTTGTGTTTACTACTTGTTTATTGCTGG
Organism: Myotis brandtii; assembly: GCF_000412655.1. Taxonomy (NCBI): domain Eukaryota; kingdom Metazoa; phylum Chordata; class Mammalia; order Chiroptera; family Vespertilionidae; genus Myotis; species Myotis brandtii. Next base: position 592,288 of record NW_005367108.1, on the reverse strand, counting down.
CATATAAGAACTCAGTTAATTTTGGTATGTTAATTCTTGTATCCCACAACCTTGATGAACTGCCTTATTAATTGTAATAGTGTGTTTTCAGAATGTCTTCTAATTTATCATCTGTGAATGATGACAGTTTTATTTCTCTATTTCTAACATTTTATATTTTACTAGAGGCCCGATACACGAAATTTGTGCAAGAGTAGGCATTCCTTCCCCCAGCTGCCGGCACCGGCTTCCCTCTGGCACCCAGGACCCGGGCTTCCCTCCAGTTTCCAGCAGGCACCCGGTCCCCAGGGTTCCCTCGCAGCCCCAGTGTTGTCTGGAAGGTCGTCCGGAAGGACATCCGGTCTAATTCGTATATTATGCTTTTATTATTATAGATTTTTCTTGTCTTATCACACTACATAGCATTTTCAGTATAGTGTTGAATTTAAGCAGTCATAGTAGGTTTTCTTGTTTTGTTTTTGACTTGCAGAATTGTTTCTCATGCTTCATCATTAACTATGATGTAAGATTTGGTTAGGAACCCTTTATCAGATTAAAGAAAATACCCTTCCATTTATAGTTTAAATCAGTGTTGCCTTGAATCAGTGTTGGAATTTTTCAAATACATTTTCTGAATCCATTAAATCTGTTTTACCCTATATTCATTTATGTTTGAATTATACTAATAGGTTTTCTAATATTTTACCAGGAGGCAAAACCATTATACAAAAATTATTTTGCTAAAACTGTTGTTGTTTTTTAATGTTGTATATGAATCAGAAACAACCAAACTCACTTCTTTATTTTACTGCCGGTGAGAAAGGCAAACCGATCTTCATGTCTCTGCTCATAGAGTTCCACAGTGGGAATATGCGTTGGTTTAGAGAAAGAAAGAAAGAAAGAGGGGAAAATTTGTGATGTCATTTACAGCTTCATTAACACTAGTGCCTTTTTTTTTTTTTAAGGAAAACCAGCCCCTCTTTAATCTTGTTTGGGAGAATTGCACAGCATCAAAAAAAATTCTCCCAAACAAAATTAAAAAGCTTTTGGCATTAACTTAACCTAACAGTTTTAGGTCACATAATAGGTATTTAGAGGCAGTTTCAGCAGTAACACTACTTTGTAGTGAGAGAATACTATCACCTTTTTTCGAATGGAAGGGAAAATCCAGCAAAAGAAAATTACTGCTTGTGATGGATTGCAGGCCAATTTAATAATTTAATCTAATTGGGACGTTTGCTTTATCTTAAGTTAATCATATAACTAATTTTCATTGTTCACAACAAGACTATAAATTCAATCTACATTCTTTATCAACTTAAAAGATGGCCTTTGGGGACATATCATCTCTGCATGGTTTTGGGGGGTCCCTGACAATTCCTTTATTTCCGTGTAGCATGGTATGCTGTGGTAGTTAAGTGTACACTTTTTGGGCTCACTGTCCTGGGTTAAGTCCTGGCACACCCTTACAACTTTGTAACATGTGCAACTTCATAATCTCTGTGCCTTTTCTTCACCTATAAGATGGGAAAGTTATTACTATCTCATGGCACTCATGGGAGGATTAAAGGAACTAAATGTAAAGTTCTTGCAGAGTGCCTGACACTTAATAAATGCCATATCTTAATAACTACATATATTAAATTATTTTAACCAAGACTAGGGAAAAGGAGGACATATAATGTTTTAGTCCAGAGTTGTGAGATTTACTGTATCTTATAAAACTCTTTGATTCATTTTAACTCTTTGTTATTTAGAAATAAAATTAACATAAAAGCATTGCTATGTGCTTGTTAAGCAAAAAAAAAAAAAATGTAGAACCTTATTTTGGCTAGAATATTCACACTGTTCGCAGTGGCTGTATCTTCCTGGAGGGCAAACTAGCAACTGACAGTATTTGTAAAATTGTTCATTTGCTTTACCTAGTCTTGTGGGATATACAAATGTCTAAGACATTAGTGAATGCCTCTCTAGAATAGACTTGCGTCTCTAAAATGCTGCAAATTAGTCTCCCCAAATTTAGGTAGCCTCGTCAGCCCCTTAATGATTCTGTAACTACAGAATTAATGGTGAGCACAGGCCCTGTGTCAGGTGCTATATCCATTCATTTAGTCCTCACAGCTTTAGGAGAGTAGCTTTATTACTACATCTTACATATGAGGAAATTGTGTCTTTGCAAAGTTAAGTAACTTTTCCAACTCACATGTCAATAACGAGCACCACCAGGATAGGAGCACAGACAGTCTTACTTCAAACTCCCTGCTTTCATCATTTCTCCAAACTTCCTCCCAAGTAGTCGACTTGCCTGTTTAGGGCCCTTTAATTGATTCTGGATAGCTACTACTAACATTATAGCTGCATTTTGGTGTAGATTCTAGATGGTTGTGACTGTAATTCTGATGGGAATAAGCAGTGAAACAGATCTTCTGATATATTACTGATGACATTGTGAATAGGTACAGCCTTTTTTTGGAAAGCATTTTGGCACATATATCAAGAGCCATAAAATGCTCATATTTTTTGACCTAGTTAATGCCACTTCTGGGAATCCTCTAAAAAAATAGTCCAGTATGGAAAAAAACCTTAAGCACGAAAATGATCACCACAGCCATGTTTGTAATAGAGCGAGTGGAAGCAACACTAAATGTTCAACAGCAAGGGAATGATTAAACAAGGGATGGTGTATTTATTTAGGCAGCCAATAAAATTAAATATGATGCACCAAAAAACATAGTCGTCATGTGTTTTAAAGGCAGCATGCACAGCAGTAGAGATACTAAAATTATAGCCTTTACCGATATGAAAAAAAGACAGGGACTAGAAAAATGATTGTGGCTACAATTTTTCTTTTTATTATTTTTCAAACTTTTTGTAATGTAGATTCATTTCTAATTTTAAAATTGAAATCACATGATTGGTTAATACCTCTGTGTATTCGTCTTACAGGGATTGCAGGCAGCATATTAGGTACAGGCAGAGAGCATCACTAGAGACAGGTAACCTTGAGGAACCTTGCAGGTGCCTCAGTTACTGGTCGTGTGAACCTGGGCCAGTCACTTAGTGTCTCAGGAGATTCTGTTGATCCACAAAGTGAGCGGTGCTATTTGGGAAACACGAGTGGGATTTTTAGAGTCAGGGGACTTTGCTGCGAGTCTCTGGCTCTTCTCAGACAAGCCACTCAACTGTGTAAAGCTCCATTTCCTCATCCATAAAAATGGAACTAGTGAGAGCAAGGTCTGGCACTCTGTTAGTAGATGCTATGGAAATCTTCCATTCAGTTATGGCCCTTATAAATTGCTCCTCACCTTTCTTTATCCTTGTGTGACAGGAGCAAATGTAGTCTTTCAGCTAAATTCTCTTGCCTCAAATCTTTTGAGCAGCAGCTTTTTTACACGTTAATCTTCTGCCTTCTGGCGTAACCTGTTATCCATAATTTAGAGTTAAAAATGAAGATAAGAAAAATGTGGTGATTCAGTGTTGCTGGCTAGATTTCTAATTTTGTTTTAATCATATTTTTTCTAATTATACAGATGTAATAAATGCTTATTGTCAAAGGTTTGGAAAATACAGGAAGCAGAAAGAAGAAAATTACACCATATCTTTCCACCCAGCGATAACCATTATATACAGTTAATTTTATTTCTTTTTAGGTTTTTCTGAATATCTGATTTCTTTTTAAAAGGAGAAATATAGGAAAGCTATCAGAACATTTGGCTTATTTGGGGCAAGTTTAACATAATGCTTTGTGTTCATTTTGAGATAGTTTAACAAATAATTCTTAGATAGGGATAAGAACAAGCTAACCATGGGGAACTGTAGGGAGGATAGAGTAGGGATTAGTAGGGAGATGTTTTTTTCTGTAATTCTGATACCTATCAAAGAACGAACTTATGCAAAGTATAATTACCCAAATCATGCTTCCTGAACTTTTTAAGGACAATTACAATCTCTCTCTCTCTCTCTCTCTCTCTCTCTCTCTCTCTATGACTGTTACAATCAAACAACCAGAACGACCAGCCGCTATGACGTGCACTGACCACCAGGGGGCAGACGCTCA
>NW_005367108.1:584426-588142 GCF_000412655.1 Myotis brandtii | reverse complement strand
AAGGGACCCCACCGGTGCATGGCCTCTAGTTTTAAATAATTTGTACTGTTTTCATTATAAGTAGCTTTATACTCTTTCAGACCATGAATTGCAAATTTTGGTTTGGGAAATATAATCATCATACATAAACTTGGAATAAAGGAGCTTGCGAAATACACTCTTTTTGGATCTTGGCCTTATCCTTCATAGAGCATGCAGTTTTAAAAAATCACCAGTCCCACACTAGCTTGCTTGGCTCAATGGATAGAGCATCACCCTGTGGACTGAAGGGTCTTGGGTTTGCTTCCGGTCAAGGTCATCCCAGTAGGTGGTGTGCAGGAGGCAGCCAATCAATGATTCTCTCTCATTATTGATGTTTCTATCTCTCTCTCCCTCTCCCTTCCTCTCTGAAATCAATTAAGAAAAGTAGGACATTTATTCTGTGACAGAACAAGCAAAGCAACAAATACCTGGGAAGACTTAGCCTGAGGTGCTGCGGCCACGTGGGGCCAGCATTGATGTCACATTACTCTGACTGGTGCTGGTCCTGTACCTAAAATTGGAAAGGAAGAATGTACTTGTCAAGGGATTAAGAGCATCAGTCCCTCTATTTTCTGGGCTTTGCTGTATGTGATGACTTTAAAAATGAGGGAAAGGTCTTTTCCCTCTTCTTTACTCTTTTTTCTTCAGAGCAGCAATCAAATTATGAGAGGTGACACAGGGCACACCCCATATAAATAATTCTCAGTGTGGCATATCACTCCCCCTGCACTGGGGAGGACGTGAGAAATGTTTGAGGTCAGTGCACGGTCTTGCCTCATCACTCTCCTTTAAAGACTCCACTGTGGCTTGTGCGCCTTTGACTTCTGAGGTCTGCTGCCACAGCTGAGAGACGCTTGACTGGCTGGGAATAGGTGTCCCTCCTGCTTAGTATCTGCACGTCAGGGAAGTCACTTGTCCTTTTGCGTCATTTTTCTGACAAGGCTGAGCCATCACCCCTCATTGATGCTTGCTTGCTAACCCTCCTCAGCCATTCCACTTTGAGGAAAATCACTTGACTTATTTATAGGAGAAAACCAAACCCATCACACAGTTCGAGAATCTGGTGTAGGAGGCAGTTAACTTCTACAGCTTTGGACAGTACCTAGGTGCATTGAGATAGTGGGAACTTGGAAGTGTCACTTGAGAGTGGACCAGGTAACTATAGTTTGGAAACTTTCTATTTCAAATAATTACTGTGCTTGCTTGAGGCATAACTTGGTACCCTACGAAAAATAAGGTCTGATCTGAGATTTTTGCGTATTTGGAACTGCTAGGGGAAGTGGTATTCAGAGCTGTAAAAGGGAGAAAACCACGTAGAAAGTTATCTGCATTTACATACTGTTCTTTTGATATAAAATGATCAATTTAATTTACTGTACTTTTGGGGCTTTTTTGGTAATTGATTATTGATAAAAGTGATTTACTTTTTTTCAGTATTGCCTGTCCGGGCACCCAACCTTACCATGCAATGTGCTTAAATTCAAATCAACCACCATTATGTTGGACTGTGGACTGGATATGACTTCCACCCTCAATTTCCTTCCTTTGCCACTTGTTCAAAGGTATGTGTTAATGCATCTGAGACAAACTGAGCTTTAGTTTGCTGGAAAATGGGTACCCATTTATATAAAGGTTACCGTAGCTTGTGTTTTGTCCTAAGTTTACTTTGTTCCCTTAAAAAAATGTTCTTCATCAAAATAATTTCCTTTGGCTGGGATGATGGAAAGTGTTGTATTGATTTATTGATTGACTTCTTTATTATAAGTTCTGAGCTTCTGTAAAATGTTCCTGCAACTGCTCAGTGCAAGTGAGGTCATGTGTATTTCATCTTTCCTGCTAATTCATATAAATGGTCAACTGATGAGCCCCAAAATTGAATTTTAGAATCACTTAACTGCCTTGGCAGGGACCTGACATCATAGAGCCTGACAGTTCTTTCTGATAGGTAGCTATGCACTATTTTTATACTTGTACTGGTCAGCTGTAGATATCTTAGTATTGGATATGAAGCCAAAGTCCATGTCTTAAAGCAGATAGGTTATCCCAGGCATACAATCAGTGTTGTTTACTCTTTTAAGACCTCATCTAGGAAGCTTGCTGTTATTTAGAAGCAGCAATTTATAAAAAAACAAAACAAAAAAAAGTGCTAACTTTTAGAAGCACATTAGTCGCAATAGCAAAAAGTTATATCACATACAAGAGGGGAAACAGCTATCTAAAGCAGATTTAAGAGCTCAAAAGTATATAGCAAGCTAAAGTAAACCATCTGTTGCATCTCATTCAGTCCTGAAGATACCACTGTGTGCAATGATTATTCATAATGATAACCCTGTGAACCCATCTAGAAAAAGTAAAAATAAAAGTCAACCATTGATTTTTTTTTTCCACCCTGAGCTAAGAGCTACAATAAGGTGATGACATCACATATGTCTGACAGGTTATTTCTTATTAAAGTGGCCTGAAATTATTGTCTCTCTCCCTCTCCCCCCAAAGATTAAAGTGTTCATTTATTTGATATTTGCTGAGAATCTGCACTGTGCCAGATGAGTGGATATAGACAAGAACAAGACAACTTTCCTTTCCTCATGGAGCTTATAGTCTGTCAGGAGAGAAAGAATTACACAGTTGAAGATTTCAGTGTACTTGTGTTTAGAAAACAACTGTATGTGTTGATAATTACTAAGAAAAATAAAATAAAAGGTACTGTGAGGGCTTCAAAAAGGGGCCTATATTCTCTGTGGGGTCATGAATTAGCTAGGTGTTCAAAACCTAAATTGGGCAGACAATCCTAGCTACATGTTTTCCCTTTCCTGTTAAATCCTAGTCTTTACCTAATTCTTGTATTCTCACAGCTCTGGCTCAGCATTAGAATCCACTGCTGCTCTGTCTACCCCTTGTCATTCGTTTTCTCTCAGAGGGAGGTTATATATTTATATATTTTTTTAATATATTTCTCTCAGAGGGAGGTTATATATTTATATATATTTTTAATATATTTTATTGATTTTTTTACAGAGAGGAAGGGAGAGGGATAAAGAGTTAGATACATGAGAGAGAAACATCGATCAGCTGCCTCCTGCACACTCCCCATCGGGTATGTGCCCGCAAGCAAGGAACATACCCTTGACCGGAATCGAACCTAGGCCCCTTCAGTCCACAGGCTGACGCTTTATCCACTGAGCCAAACCGGTTAGAGCAGAGGGAGGTTATATCAGTGGGATGATTGGCAGCCCATATAGTTTCTTTCAAAAAGTATCTTCCTTTGCTCAGTTCAGAATCCTCTGAGGTATACTTGGCTAAAATAGTATCCCCAGTTTCTCCCTATCCCCTCATCCTGCTTTATTTTTCTTCATAGTGCGTATCATTGCATTATATATACATTAGAGCAGTGGTTCTCAACCTGTGGGTCTCGACCCTTTAGGGGGTCAAACAACCCTTTCACAGGGGTCGCCTAAGACCATTAGAAAACACATATAATTACATATTGTTTTTCTGATTAATCACTATGCTTTAATTATGTTCAATTGGTAACAATGAAAATACATCCTGCATATCAGATATTTACATTACGATTCATAACAGTAGCAAAATTACAGTTATGAAGTAGCAACGAAAATAATTTTATGGTTGGGGGTCACCACAACATGAGGAACTGTATTAAAGGGTCACGGCATTAGGAAGGTTGAGAACCACGG
>NW_005367108.1:581898-584267 GCF_000412655.1 Myotis brandtii | reverse complement strand
CCCTCAGCCTGGCCTGCAGGGATCAGGCCAAAACCAGCTTCTGACATCCCCCGAGGAGTCCCGGATTGCGAGAGGGTGGTTCTCGGGTGACGCACCCCAGAATCAGGTTCCCTCCTCTCTGGTTCCGATGTGTCACCCGAGAACCCTAGCTGCCAAGTCACCGCAGCTCAGCAGCTTCTGCGTTGAGCATCTGCCCCCTGGTAGTCATTGTGCGTCATAGCTACCGGTCAGATGGTTGGACAGTTGCTTAGGCATTTAGATAGATAGATAGATAGATAGATAGATAGATAGATAGATAGATAGACAGACAGACAGATTGATAGATAGATATTTGGTTTACATTATTGTCTTCCTTCTCCACTAGAAGGTAAGTATTATAAGGGCAAGGGTTTTGTTTGTTCTCCACAGTATCCTCTGTGCCTAAAACAATTATTGACACAGAGTAGCTTCTCAGTAAATATTTGTCATGTGAATGAATCCCTTTTTCTTCCCTAGATTCCAACCCTTCTTGCCTTCTCAGAGCTATCTCGCTATTAATTGTGATCTTTCCTTTATCTTGAACCCTTCCATCTTAACTCAGTTTTCCCCATTTAATTATGCTGTCACTTCTAACATAAAATTTAAGAAAAAAATTTTTTCACCTTCTCTCAACTTTTCTTTTCAGCATTCCTAACTCCTCCAACCTGTGCCTTTCCCATACCACCCACCAGAACACCTCTCCCTGAAGTCGCAAATGACTTCATGTCATTAGCTCTGGTGCACAGTCTTCATCCTACTTGAGCATTCAGCAGCACCCTCCCCCATGGTAATGCATTCCTGGTTTTCCTCTTTTATCTCTAACTCTTCCTGTTCTATCTACTTTGGAGATTCATCTTTCTCCAACTGGCCATCACATATCAGAATTCTTCACTATCTAGTGCTGGGCTATAAGAGTCTCCACCAAAGGAATTTAATAAATGCTCAGGGCTTCCATAACCATCCAAACAATCTATATAAAAGCCTAAGCAACTGTTACGATGGAATGACTGGAACGACCAGTCACTATGATGTGCACTGACAGGGCAAGGGTTTTGTTTGTTCTCCACAGTATCCTCTGTGCCTAAAACAATTATTGACACAGAGTAGCTTCTCAGTAAATATTTGTCATGTGAATGAATCCCTTTTTCTTCCCTAGATTCCAACCCTTCTTGCCTTCTCAGAGCTATCTCGCTATTAATTGTGATCTTTCCTTTATCTTGAACCCTTCCATCTTAACTCAGTTTTTCCCATTTAATTATGCTGTCACTTCTAACATAAAATTTAAGAAAAAAATTTTTTCACCTTCTCTCAACTTTTCTTTTCAGCATTCCTAACTCCTCCAACCTGTGCCTTTCCCATACCACCCACCAGAACACCTCTCCCTGAAGTCGCAAATGACTTCATGTCATTAGCTCTGATGCACAGTCTTCATCCTACTTGAGCATTCAGCAGCACCCTCCCCCATGGTAATGCATTCCTGGTTTTCCTCTTTTATCTCTAACTCTTCCTGTTCTATCTACTTTGGAGATTCATCTTTCTCCAACTGGCCATCACATATCAGAATTCTTCACTATCTAGTGCTGGGCTATAAGAGTCTCCACCAAAGGAATTTAATAAATGCTCAGGGCTTCCATAACCATCCAAACAATCTATATAAAAGCCTAAGCAACTGTTACGATGGAATGACTGGAACGACCAGTCACTATGATGTGCACTGACCACCAGGGGGCAGGTGCTCAACACAGGAGCTGCCCCCGGCCCGCAGGCCCCGATTGCTGATGGGGCCTGCCGGCCAACCTCCCAGTCTCTCCCCATGGCTGGCAGACCCAATTACCCAATTGGGGCCGGGCCCTCGGGCTGGGATGGGGAACCGGGGGTGGGTGGCGGCAGAAGTGGCCCCTTTCCCAGGGTCCAAGGACTGGCTCCCTCCTTGGGGCTGGTGGCCAACCTCCCAGGTCCCTCCCTCTGACCCTCCCCCCAGCCGGCATCCCACTCAGCCCACCGCCCACCTGCCGCGGTGGCAATTGTCTCCTGCCGGCCAACCTCCTGGTCCCTCCCCCCGGCCAACAGGTCCCAATCTCCTGATCGGGGCCAGGCCCCGGGCTGGGATGAGGAACTGGGGGTGGGTGACAGTGGACACCAGCAGCAAGGGAACTGTGTGGTGGCGGTGCCTGGGCGGTGAGGGAAGGAGGAGGCGGGGAGGCAGGGAACCTGATTGGCCCTGATCACCAGCCCAGCCTAGGGACCCCACCCATGTATAAATTTCGTGCACCAGGCCTCTAATCTATAATAATAAAAGCATAATATGCTAATTAGACCGGACATCCTTTGGGTGAAGCTGGGGCTTCAGC
>NW_005367108.1:567314-581694 GCF_000412655.1 Myotis brandtii | reverse complement strand
AGGAGCTGCTCCCTGGTGGTCAGTGTGCTCCTACAGCCAACCTCCTGTGGCCGGCCAACCTCCTGTTGTCCCTCCCCCCAGCCGGCTGGTCCCGAGGGCCCTAATCGGGGTGGCCAGCCAACCTCCCGCAGTCCCTCCCCCTGGCTGGCCAACAACCCGCAGTCCTTCCCCCTGGCCGGCCCCAGTGACCTTAATCAGGGCCGGTCAACCAACCTCCTGTGGTCCCTCCTCTCAGCAGCCAACCTCCCATGGCCCTGATTGGCCCGATTGCCGGCCAGGCCTAGGGACCCCACCCGTGCACGAATTCGTGCATCGGGCCTCTAGTAACTTATAAATATGCATCTTTAGTTAGTAATTCTCTTCTGAGCTCCAGATTCATGTATCTAAAATATTCATATATCCAAAGTTCCTCTCCTTGGTGTGCCTTTGAAGGCACTTCAAAACTCAATGTGCCCCAAGTTGAGTTCATTATTAGACTTGGTGCAGAAGTGGCGAGCAGCCACTCCCAGACTTGTTCCCCCCTCATCACTCCCCACAGGGCCTACCTTAGTGGATGGCATCCTGTTATAAAAGCCAGAAAACTGGGAGTTAACTTAAATATGCCCTTCTTGCTCACTCCCCATGTCAATTGAGTCTGTCATTAAGCCTTGTCATTTTTACCTTCTACAGTGCTCAAGAATCCAGTCACTTCTGTTCAGTGCTGCTGTAATCATTGTCCTCTTTTACAGGCATTATTGCTTTATAAAGCCTCCTAGCAACTTTCTTCAGTTCTGATCTTGCTCCTGCCTGAATCCAAAGTCATCTTTTTGTATAACTTTTTACTTTGAAATCACTTCAGATTTACAGAACAGTTGCAAGAATAATACAAACAATTCCCAGTTATCCTTATCAGTTGTTAACATCTTATCACATTTGCTTTGTCGTTTCCTCTGAATGTGCATGCATGTAATTTTTTCTGAACCATTTCAAAGACATAGACATGATGCTCTTTTACTACATAAATATCTGAGTGCCTATTTTCTAAGACATTCTCTACCTAATCAGTACAATAATCAAAATCAGAAAACTTACATTGATTTCATACTAGTATCTATGCTTTATATCTTATTCATACTTCACAAGTTACACAAATTCATATCTATCTATAGAAAAGCCTAAGCGACTATGTGACCATTCTACCAGTAGCTATGATGCACACTGACCACCAGGGGCCAGACGCTCAACGCACAGGCATGGAAACATGGAACAGACTGATGAATCTCAGGGGGGTGGGGGGAGAGCGGTGGGCAGGAAGAGATTAACCAAAAATCTTATATGCATACTAGAGGCCTGGTGCATGGATTTGTGCACCGGTGGGGTCCCTCGACCTGGCCTGTGGGGATCAGGCTGAAACCAACTCTCCGACATCCCCCGAGGGGTCCCAGATTGCAAGAGGGCGCAGGCCAGGCCAAGGGACCCCACCGGTGCATGAATGCGTGTACTGGGCCTCTAGTTTTATTATAATGTCCTTTATAGCGAAAAAGAAAAATAGTGATACAGGCCCAGGATGCTCTCCAGATCACATGTTACATATGGTTGTCATGTCTTCAGTCACCTTTAACACGTTAAGTGCCCAGTCAGTCACCGGTGACTGCCACTATACTTTCCGTCTGGAAGACAAAACAGGCTGAGCGCTTAGCAGTGGTTCTCAACCTTCCTAATGCCATGACCCTTTAATACAGTTCCTCATGTGGTGGTGACCCCCAATTTCATTGTTACAAAATGAACATAATTAAAGCATAGTGATTAATCACAAAAACAATATGTAATTATATATGTGTTTTCCGATGGTCTTAGGCGACCCCTGTGAAAGGGTCGTTCAACCCCCAAAGGGGTCGCGACCCACAGGTTGAGAACCTCTGGCTTAATGTGTTAATCTGAAGGAGTTTTGCAGTTTGTCTGTCTGTTAGGACCTTGTCATTTTTAGGAGTACAGGCCAGTTATTTTATTAGATTAGATTGGGATTATTTTTGGTAGAAATGCCAAACAAATGATGGTGTATGTTATCAGCAGGCACATGGTGTCAGTTTTCTTCAGAACCATCTTTTAGAATTACAAATCTAACCTCACCTCTCACCTATTTAAAACAATGATCTTTCATTGCTCTTAGGATACATACCAAGTACATCTTGGTATATTAAGCTTTACGCCTGTCCCTCTAGTACAGTGATGGCGAACCTATGACACGCGTGTCAGAGGTGACATTTTTACGACCCTTTCACAGGGGTCGCCTAAGACCATCCTGCATATCAGATATTTACATTATGATTCATAACAGTAGCAACATTACAGTTATGAAGTAGCAACGAAAATAATTTTATGGTTGGGTCACAACATGAGGAACTGTATTTAAAGGGCCAGAAGGTTGAGAACCACTGTCTAAGGCAGTGATGGCGAACCTATGACACGCTTGTCAGAGGTGACACGCGAACTCATTTTTTTTGGTTGATTTTTCTTTGTTAAATGGCATTTAAATATATAAAATAAATATCAAAAATATAAGTCTTTGTTTTACTATGGTTGCAAATATCAAAAAATTTCTATATGTGACATGGCACCAGAGTTAAGTTAGGGTTTTTCAAAATGCTGACACGCCGAGCTCAAAAGGTTTGCCATCACTGCTCTAGTATCTTGCTCTTTGTTTCCTTTCATTTTCAAAGAAATCTTATCTCCTGCCCAAGACAGTCACACATTGTTCTTTCAGCCATGAAGGCTCTACTCCCCCTCCTCTATCCCACCCTCTTTAGCCTACTTAGCCAGAGCTTATCACTCAGATCATTTATGACTCCAGTTTCTACACAGAAAGGACACGGAGATGGCATTCTAGTTGGATGAGGAGGGGCGGGGCGGGGGGGAGGGTATGGGACTCTTGTTGAAATTTCATTGGAATAAACCTTTTATGTAAGGCAAACATGTCAAACTCAGAGGCTAACATGGGCCAAATAAACAAGGTTTAATTTTATGTGAGCCACAAAAAAACAAAAGCTTTAATTAAAAGCTTCAATTTTCATGGGAATGTAGGTTTATTTCTATAGAGACATGCTGAATACAAAGGGCTGAAATAAATGAGTAATCGTTAACAGAAAATAATAGAACATCTTAATAAAAATTAATATTTTTTTCTTGAACATTCACTTACCAGACATTGAATAACTGCACAAATTAATAAGGGTAACGCAGATAAACCTATTTTTCTTGTTCTCCGTAAGCGAAATATTTCCTGTTGCGCACACCAAACAAGTCAGTACAAGACTAATGACGTGGCAATCAGCTGCTAAAATATTTGCTTGTTAGTATTAGTGGAGAGAAATGATGCACCTGTGCATAAGGCGTGTAGGGAAATGAATGCAACAGGATTATAGTAAGCAGGTGAACGTGAACGTTGTAGTTATTAATAATTATGTCTAACAGGATATTGTAAAAATTAAGTTACGAAATTTTTATTAAAACGTTTCTTACAATCAGAAAGCAACCATGTTTGTTACATTTGTTGCTTGGTGTTAAAAACAACAACAACAAACAACCATGTTTGTTACATTTGTTGCTTGGTGTAAAAAACAACAACAACAACAAAACGTTTCATACATAGCATTATATTGGCTGGGCTGCAAAAATATAGTGGGACACATGCTGCCCACAGGCCGCAAGTTTGACATGCTTGATGTAAGGTGTCCATGCCAGAGGCTGGTGAGAGTGAGGGGAGGAGAGTACTGAACCTCGTAGCCTACTTTCTCTGTTCCCTCCAAACCCTGTCCCTTGACCCAGTTTCTCCTTGACTCTACTGTCCAGATCACCCTCAGTTGTCATAGAACCAGGCAAGTCTTTTGGTGTTGCCTAGACCATCCTGTCGCGATTCGTACTACACTGCTTCATTGTTTTTAACAGCTTGTCTGTGTTGGGGTGATAGTTGATATGTCTGTCCTCCAGGAGGACAGGTATGTTTTGCTCACGGTCGTATCACCAGCACCTGAATGCTTCACACATAAATAAAGATCCATTGGAGGGTGACTCATTCTCCTACACTACAAATGATGAGGCTGTTCCCTGTTTCCTTCTTCTGGAAAGACCTCCTCCATCTTTTCCTCATAGCTCCTATTCCCTGCTCTCCCACACCACTACCCACTGTCAGGATTGCCCTTTTCGCTTGAGCCCTTAACACCTACTTACCCCATCATAGCTTTTATTTTATTCTATTATATTTGCTGTTTACTATCTCCCTATACTAGAGTGTAAACTCCTCAGACTCAAGGATTAATTTATTTACTGTCATATTCTTGCACTTTGCATACTTTTTCAGAGTAAGTTTTATAAACATTTTGGAATGAATGAATGTTAGTCATGCCTCTTTCATTATTTTCTGATCATAGAAGTAATGTATTTCAAAGTAGGAAATTGGAAAAATGAAAAGTATAAAGAAAAATTAATTGCAAACCATAGTTGTTCTGTTTCACTATTTTTCTAGGTGATAGGTTACTTTTAAATGCCTCCTTAGGTTATTTATTTACTTATGGGAATAATTTACCAAATTAAAAAAAATGGATTTTATATACATGCTTAAATCTTTTTCCCTTTGTTGCTTAAAGTTTACTAACTCTTTATGGTTTAGTCATTAACTCATTGGAACTCGGCAATCAAATATTTTCATTCCTGTAGTCAACATCCCTTTGCCAGTGGATGACACATTTCTGTGGCTCTTCATCTTCGCTATTGTTATAACATGGTCATGCTCTCCATCCCATCTACTGGCAATTTCTCAAATCCAAAATAACTACAGGTACCTTATTGAAGGCGGTGATATAAAAAAATGTTTAACTAAAGTAAAATTTTTACTTGAAAAAAATATTTTCTAATAAGCAGTATACCTTTTCTAATCATTTGTTGGGGACAACTAATGGAATCAGTCACCTTGATTGAAGGCTGATTTACATGTTGTGATGGGGAATGGAGAGAATGCAGGTACTTTGGTCCAGTTTTCTTTGTAAAGGGAAGTGGGTATTGACAACCGTCACTTAGAGAGCATGCGTGAAATGAGAACAGTACACATTGTCTTGGCATTGCAATTTTAAACTGATCTCATAGTAAATATATTTTTCAGGAAGTAAAAAGTCCATAGTGAAGACACAATGATTATGAAATGAGATGGGAATTAAATGGCTAGTGACAATAGAATATTTCTCTGAGAGGTTAGAGCAGGAAACTCCCAGAGGTTTTTGTTTTTAAGCTTATCAGTTATCATTTATACCAACCAAATTTGATTGTCCTAGTAGTAATTTTCATTCCCAAGTATAAAATCCAAAATTCTTGCTTTTGGTAAATAAAAGCAAAAATGTAAACCGTGAATGTAAGCAAAGGGTATGTGAGACTTCATTGTACTTACATTCTTGCAACTTTTCTGTAAGTTTGGAATTCTGTCAAAGTTACCCCAAATTTTTCACTTTAAAAAAAAAATCAGATGCATATATATTCAGGTTTTTAACCTTTCCTAGAAGATGTTTGTGTTTCTATGGCTTTTATAGCTGTCACTTACTTACAAAATCAGAATCTGATAAAATTATTTTGACAAGAGGATAAGAGACTATATACATTAATTGAGTTTCTGATTATAGAGTCTTTTAGTCCTCAACCCTTACTTTGCCCTTAATTTTTACTTCACAGGCTAATTTTGTGGTGACGTGCTAAATTTCTTTTGCTCGTACTCCTGACGTGCTTTTCTTCACACATCACCTTGATCATTAAGTTTTTCTTTTATGGCATTTTTTTTCCTGAACTATTTGCATTTTCATCTACCAACATAATTCCTCTGGTCAAATAGTAGATACGGTTAAATCCTGAGATTACCAGAAGTGAATGATTTCTGAAAACAAACTATTTCAATATATCATATATACATGAAATTAACCTCACCTTCTAGTAATTATTCACTTAGGTGTGACATCATTTTGTAACACTTAGGAAAACGAGCATCATTTTCCAGCATTGGAAACTCAAGCCACAGGTGACAAGTGACAAATCTACTTATAAGCTGTGAATCCAGACTGTGAATTTGACTAGAACGCGGGCATTTTCATGTGCAGTGAATTCTGGCTGGTAGGCAGCTGAGTGTTCCTGTCCGAGCCCCTGACCTCTCTCTCTCTGAGTCCTTCTCATCCACAGATGCTGGTCCCAGGGGGCCTCCCCTCCGGTTTGTTGTCAAACACAAGCAAGGTGAAGCCAGGGCCAGTGACTAGAAAACTAAAACGCTCTAATGTCTTATCTTGCCTTTTTCTTTATTGTTCTGCGTAATGTTCTTTTCATTTTCCCAATTTATTGCTAAACTGTTTGGCTTTTTAATGATCCATTGCCATATGAATCTTAAGCTTGATACAGCAGGGTTCTTTCTTTATCTTTTCAATTAGTATTTTGGGTGAGCATCGCTGCCAATAATTTCCAGCTGTTTTTAACTTTATGGAGACAATATAGACACCTTGAAATTACTAAGGATTATAATCTATTTAGTATAATTTAATTTTTTGTTTTTCAGTCCCAGGCTGTCTAATCTTCCCGGCTGGTCCCTAAAGGATGGAAATGTTTTCTTGGACAAGGTAATGAGTAACTGAAGTGTAGCTACACCCAGTGGAAAACCCTCTTGTCATACGAGGGCCACCCATCAGTAATGTGATTGATGGGCTCATCCCCCCCCCCCCCCCACCGGGGGGCCCCCCCCAGAATTTTTTTTTTGGGGCCCCCCCCCCCCCCCCCCCCCGCCATGTATTCTCCCTGAAAAAATCCCAGGATCCATGTAGGGTCTTTAGTACTTGGTGATTATTGTTTTTAAGAGCCTTTTAGGGGATCCCTGTTCAGATTCAGGTCCAATTTTCTCGTGAAAAAATTAAGAGCTGCAAATACATTTTATCACCACGAAGAGAAAACAATTATTTTTGTAGTTGAAATGAGATTTTCAAAGGTGATATTATTTAGAGAATTCCACCAACTATACGGCTAGAGGGAATAAACTTTAAAAAACAACAACTTTAAAATTCTCTAGTATGTGAGTTTTAAACTGCTTCTTCAGGGGTCAGATCAGGTAGGGCATTGTAAAATTTGGGTCTTTGGGGGTGAGGAGAGGTCACAGAAGGTTGCGGGAAGGTATTGTCATCATCTGATCAGATCACTTTGACCTCTGGGTGAGGAATAGACTGAGTGCCAGTGTTTAACTTCCCAGGCGGTGCGTTCTGGGAGGATTAGGATGAAAACATGTTTTTAGGTAAATTTGTGTGGAGGGCCTTTCAGACTATGTTCCTTGATCTTATTCCAGCCTTTCCTGTTAGCCAGGAATGGACACTATAGTAGGTTATGAAAAAAGAACATAGTTCCAGGAATCTAAGATATTTGGGGTCCTATCAGCTTTAATCACTGACTAACAAGGCCTAAAGTAAATAACTTCTTTTTTCTAGGCTATTAAGTTTTTGACATTAGATTATCTTTTTTAAAAATACATTTTTATTGATTTCAGAGAGACAGGGAAAAGGAGAGAGAGATAGAAACATCAATGATGAGAGAGAATCATCGATTGGTCTCCTGTCCGCCCTCCACTGGGGATTGAGCCTGCAACCTGGACATGTTCCCTGACCAGGAATTGAGCCATGACCTCCTGGTTCATAGGTCGACGCTCAACCACTGAGCCACTGCGGCTTGGTCAACATTAGATTATCTTCACAGTAATTTCTTCCTCAGATCATGATTTAGGCAGTTAAATTATAAATGAGAGACCAAAGGTACATAAAGGGTTAAAAACTTCAAAGCTCATCCATGCCATTCTTAGTCTTCTAAATCATTCTTTCCCATGTCTCAGGATTGAAAGACTGATTATGTTTAAAGATCCTTAAAATGATTCATCTAAATAAGGCATTTCCTTCCTGTAATAGATATCTATATATATAAAAGCCTAAGCGACCATTACGACTAGTCGCTATGACACGCACTGACTACCAACGGGCAGATGCTCAATGCAGGAGCTGCCTTCTGGTGATCAGTGAGCTCCCACAGCCAACCTCCCATGATCCTTCCCCCCAGCTAGCCAGCCCCGATCAGCCGAGGGACCCCACCCATGCACGAATTGGTGGCACCAAGCCTCTAGTTGTTAAATAAAGAGGTGTTCTTTTTACAGAATTAATTTCTGTGAACTGCACCCAACCTCAAGTGCAAGCCAAGTGTATAATTTGAAATGAGATTTCCCTCACAGTTAACCCATAAAATTATGTGACATTCATGAGTTGTGCACCTGAAATCAGTCTGACTCTTCTGCTAGCTATGGATTATTCTTCCCTGAGAAAGGCTCAGAAGCATCCCATTACCAGTGCATTGTGAGCAAATGACTTGCTTGTGTACGTGAGAGCATTTCATTAGAAGAGAGCAGTGAGTAAAACACAGTGACATTGTGAGTGCGCAGAATGGCAGGCCTGCTTCTGCAGTCAGGAGGGAGAGACTCGGAGGAGGCTTTGTCATGTGAGGTGGGCATGCCCTCGTGCGTGTAGCCTTGTGGGGAAGATGATTATGTAGCCAGTTTAAGACCAGGCAGAACTTTGAAATTTCCCAGGACTTATCTGCAATCATTTTTAACCTCATCCTAAGGGATTTGGGAGTCTTCTCCCATTAAACATAATTGCTTATTTGTTTTTAGCTGGCAGATGCATTGTAATTAAGAACTGTTTGCAGTCTCTTTTTGGCTCAGCCTTTCACTGGTTAAATGGTATTCATGTAAAAAGAGGAATCAGAATTTATAATGAAAGGTGAGGGGAGGAAATATTCTGTCAAGGTTCTGCTATGAGACTTGTAAAATTCAAAAGGAAAATAATATATAATTAGTACCCTATCTTCAGATAAAGATTGAGAGTAAAATCATTCAGACTGAAATATAAATATAGATACACTAGAGGCCCGGTGCACGAAATTCATGCATTCTGGGGCCTGGGGAGAGGGGGAATCCCTGTACCCTCTCAGCTTGCGCCATCTCGCCTGTGCCTAGGAGCCCTCAGGGGATGTCCGACTGATGGCTAAGCCGTCAGTTGAACATCCTTAGCGCTGCCGTGGAGGTGGGAGAGGTTCCCACCACCACTGCTGTGCTTGCCAGCCGTGAGCCTGGCTTCTGGCTGAGCGGCGCTCCCTCTGTGGGAGCGCACTGACCACCAGGGGGCAGCTCCTGCATTGAGCATCTGCCCCCTGGTGGTCAGTGTGCATCATAGCGACAGGTCGTTCCGCCATTTGGTCGATTTGCATATTAGCCTTTTATTATATAGTATATACATAGGAATATATAGAAATATATGTTCAGTGACTAATGAAAACCCAATAGAACAAAATTTTTGTTCTGGAAAGAGCAAACTGTCAAACAAACTATGTATCTATGTATATAAAAGCCTAAGCGACCAAACAACTGGTTGCTATGATGCTCACTGACCACCAGGGGGCAGACACTCAATGTAGGAGCTGCCCCCTGGTAGTCAGTGTGCTCCCACAGCGGGAACGCCGTTCAGTGAGCTTATTGAGTGGCGGCGGCGGCAGGTGCAGCAGGGCCAGAATGAGTGGGAGTGGCGCAGTGCCTGCCGCTTCACGCACCTGCAGGGATCGGGCCAAAACTGGCAGTTAGACATCCCCCAAGGGGTCCCAGATTGCATGAGGGCACAGGCCAGGCTGAGGGACCCCACTGGTGCACGAATCCATGCACCGGACCTCTAGTTTTTTTTATAAAGTCATAGATAGCTTTAACCAGATGGCACAAAAAATTCTCCATAGATTTCAGTTTCAGGTGTCAGGGAAGACAGCAACTCTAGTGTCCTTCTGGAGGCATTGCAGCAGACCCTGTTGGTGGCCCACTGTTCAGTGTGCTCTACCGTACTTCCAGCTGCCAATCCCTGGATGGTTCTCCAGAGAGTTCTTCTGCAGCTCTAAAGTGCAGAGGTTGCTATATAAATACCTCAGATTCCATGTCCCCTGGGTAGGATAACTCCAAGGTGATTTATGCACCAGAGTGTCCCCATGGATTAAGTCCCCCTTGCCCACAGAGGTGTATAGCTCAATAATGCATCCATTATTGGCCCTCTTCCTTTCCTTTTGTCAATTGCCCACCCTCCCCCTGTCTTTCAGCACCTTCCATATAAGCTTGCGCTCACCCTTTTCTCGGGGATATTTGTGTGGGAGTCCAAGCTAAGGCAGGCATATCCAATGTGGTAGGTCATGAGCAGTGTGGGGAGTTGTACTACAAATATGCTTTTTTCTTTTGGATGATTACATTTGGTTTATAATCTCAAATAAATTGCATGCTCTGCAAGGACAAAGATTATATTCATAAAGATAATGGGGGGGGGGTGGTAGTTTAATTCCTACCTTCTACTCTTCATCCCCCTCCTTACTTGCCCCTTGGCCCTGATTGCATAATAAAATCACTGGAGGTGCTTGTTATAAATATAGGTTCCATGACCTCATCCCCAGAGTTTCTGATCCCTTGGCTGTTAGGTAGGGCCCAGGAATCTTGACTCCATCAGTGTGCCCATGTGTATTCTGATGTTGCTATTATTCGAGAAGCATTGGGTCATGAATTATGGAAGCAGCATATGTCTACACTTGGCTTCCTCAAAGAGCCATCAAGAAATATGCATTCAGGTCCTGAGTCTGCCACCTACCAGCATTTGTTATCCTGAATAAGATACCTAACCTCCCTGAGCCTACACTGGAAACAGTTGGCCTGCATAACCTTCTAGCTTCCCTCCAACTCTAGCCGCCTCTGATTCTTCATGGAAAATTTGGTTTGAGGATGAAATTTCTTTGTTGCTGTATCAATTGGATATTTCTCCCTAGAATTTTTCCTTTTCCTTTCTTTTAGGAGCTGAAGGAGTGCTCGGGCCATGTATTTGTGGATTCTGTGCCTGAATTCTGCTTACCAGAGGTAAGATTAAAGTGAATCTCACTGTAGAAACAGCATATCTCGTTATCCCTCAAAATGAAGTCAAGAAATAATTTTAAGGGGCTTAGCTTCTCTCTTCAAGTTGAAATGAATCTGTTATTTCAGCCACTTTGTTACACAGCTGAAATATCATTTAGGAGTTCTTTCTGTTGTCTGGGCATCATTTGTCACTCTCTTCCTCCTGTTCCTAGCTCGTTCCATAATCCCCACTGACACTTGTGCTCTTGAGCAAAGTAAGGAAATAGCTCAGACCTTTGTTTTGTAATTACAGTGCCTGTGACTTAGATTAGCCCTACTTTTCCTCGTCTTGCTTAGAGTGGATAACTGGGAATTGCTGTTCTTCAGCCAGTGCAGTAAACTGTAAAATGTCTTGCTGACCTGAAAGATCACATTGAATATTGCTTGAAATTCACGAATTCTGAACTGAGTTATGGATATCTGTCATTTACATATTACCATCATAGTGAGACTCATTATAAGAGTCTCGGGCCAGTTTCATCCTTTAAAGGAAACAGAGATCAGTTTCCATTAGTTTTAAAGGAAACGAATCTCAGCTGACAGGCCTAATCCCCTGAGCGGCCTGGGCGCTCTCAGCGGACAGATGGAGTGCAGGGGAGCCAGTAGCTAATCCGGGGTTCCTGAGGAAATCAGTGCAAAGCTGCCATCCTGTCTTCTCCTTGCTGCCCAATGGATCACAGCACCTGTGGAAAATTCTTGCACAGTCCAGTGCCAAAGAGAAAAGAAATGGAGAGCCCTTTCCCTTATTTTTGTCCTCTCTTCCTCTCTTTCCATTTCTACACTTTCTTTGATACCCTATAGATAACCATTTTTCTCTCTTCTAAGTACGTGTATGTGCCCTTTGCTGTACCCGAGTGGAAGAAAGGAAGGAAACCAATGAAGGACGTGGTCATTGAAGGTAGCAGCAAAGGGGGAGAGTTTGAGGTAAAGTAGTAAGAATAAGGGTGAAGGAAGACAGTGATCGAGAATCCTGAGCTCTCCCTGCCTGCAGTTAGCCTCCCTGTCGTCTTCATTTGTCATCGAGGAACCGGTGGGGCAGTTCCCCATCTGTTCAAAGACTCCTCAGCCCGGTGCTGTGTTTACTTCCAGCGCACCACACACGGCACTGACTGCTGCACCCTCGTTTACGGACAACTGTGTGGAACCTGAGTTGGTGTTCTCATGACTTTTTTGGCCTGCTCCATAGGGTGCTAAACTTTAAAATTAGACAATTACCATTTCGCAATTCACCTTTGGCAAGCTCAAAGAGTATTGATATATTTAGGATTCTAGAGCCATATAATTTTTTCCAACTTCTGTCATAACTTATAGCTTATATAACAAGTTAGTAATAGTTGCTATTTTAAGGTAGAACCAGAGCATTGCATCATCGGGAGAAAATAGGAGAGTCAGAGAATCAGGAGAGAGGTGCTTACTAAGCCCAGACTTCACTGACTTGGGTGAGTTGGGCAGACCTAACCCCAGTCCTCATGGAGTTTATAATTTATAATCTTGTACGACTACCTAAACATCCTACTGTCCCCTAACTTCTACACCAGGGACTGCATGTAAGGCCCAGGACAGTATAATAGGCAAGCAGTAAATTAGGGTAGTTTTGACCCAGTTTATGGGCTGTAGAACCCAAGTGTCCATATACAGTTTAAAATTAATCTTTATTGGATTTCACTGAGTAAAAGTATGTAAGTAAATATATAAATGTGAGTATATAAACGTGGCCTGGATATTAAATTTATTTCTCAGATGGAAAAATGTTTATGTAGACACTGTTGACATGTATGCAGACAGAGTATATATACCTATTTTTTTCTAGCTGTCCCCACCAAATTTCTCATCATTATAGACTCGGCTGATTTTTTTAGACATTAAAGAGAAATGTCAAATATTCTCACGCAGGTCCTGTACATGGCAGGAAAGGAAGGTAGAGAAGCTTCGGAGCTTGGCTGTTGCCTCAGCTGTCCTTCCCCGTTTTCTTCTGGGTCTGTCACTCTGCCTCTCTGTCTTTGTGTCTTTGTGTAAAAGTGTTTCTAGACCCGTAGGTCATGGCTCGATCCCAGTCAGGACACATGCCCAGGTTGTGGGCTTGATCCCCAGTGGGGGACGTGCAGGAGGCAGCCGATCAATTATTCCCTCTCATCATTGGTGTGTCTGTCTCTCTCTCCCTCTTCCTTCCTCTCTGAAATCAATAAAAATATATTTAAGTAAAATCAACAATAAAAGTGGTTCTAGAGCGGTGGTGGGGATAGGACCACCAGAATGCTACGTGACCTTTCATGGTGAGGACATTGTCTTGGAAGTGCAGTGTACGACATGGGGTCAAGGGTGATGTAAGTTGAATACTGTCATTAAGCCTGTTATTCACACAGATTGCCATTGCCCTCGGCAGGATGTAGCTTTTGACCTCAAATCTACATGCCGTCCTCAGGAGCTGATTATGCCTCAGCAGCCTTATTAAATTAACTTATTTCATGTGTCAAGTCACTCAACCAGAAAATACCCACAGCAAAATGGTACATTGTCTCTGTCATTTGCAAAGACGGCACAGACATCTCTGTCACTTCTCCGTGGGGGACGTACTAGGGCAATGACCCGTTCTTCTAAAGACTTCCTCGACTCGCCGCACGCTGTCCTCAGTGCACCATGCGCTATCCCGGGGGTAACTTCCGTGAGGGGGACTCCGTGGTTGAGGTGATTGCGTCTCAGCTTTCCCCACAGAAGGTGCTGCTTATAACTGCATCCCTCCAGCAGCAGAGCCGAGGCCAGTCCTGTGCCGGCTGTGCAGCTGGGAAGGGACAGTTGAATCAGCAGGATTCTTGACCGGAAAGACATTTACTATGTAAGGGAGAAAGTGATACTTGAGTTGCCATGGTACAGAGTAATCACTGCCATAGAGGGACATGCATGAAGTGCTTGGTGGTTCTGAGAAGTGGTTTCTTTCATCTGGGCAAATCAGTAAGAGAATCATTTCCTTAGAAGAGAGTTCTCATAAAATTTACTGAACATGGTAGCATTTTTCCCTCACCTGCCAACTTGTCTTTGCCATTTTCACATGCCCTTAATGGGAAAAGGGGTAGATTTGGGGTTAAGACTAGGGTAAAATAAGAGTAATTTCCTTTTGTGACTGCCACTACTTTTTTCTTTTCTTTTTTTTTTTTGGCGGGGGCGGGGGGGAGGGAGGGTAGGAGTGGAGGGGCGGTTATATCCAGCACTAGTGGTCAGAAGTTACCTTAAAAAAACAACAAAAGTCAGTTCCCGCCCTAGCTGGTTTGGCTCAATGGATAGCACACCAGCCTGTGGACTGAAGGGTCCCAGGTTCGATTCTGGTCAAGGGCACATGACTGGGTTGCAGGCTCGATCCCCAGTGTGGTGTGTGCAGGAGGCAGCCAG
>NW_005367108.1:531785-562356 GCF_000412655.1 Myotis brandtii | reverse complement strand
TGTTTCTATCTCTCCCTCTCCCTTCCTCTCTGAAATAAAAAAAAAAAAAGAAAATCGGTTCCCACGTTTGACTTTGGAGGAGCTGGTTTCTCTGTGCTGCTCCCTCTGTTCCCGCAATCCGTGGCGGGGCCGCGTTGCATTCTAGTTCCCCGCACAGGGTATATTGTGC
The DNA here is from genome assembly GCF_000412655.1 of Myotis brandtii. Classification (NCBI taxonomy): domain Eukaryota; kingdom Metazoa; phylum Chordata; class Mammalia; order Chiroptera; family Vespertilionidae; genus Myotis; species Myotis brandtii. Next base: position 562,187 of record NW_005367108.1, on the reverse strand, counting down.
TGTCTCTGCGTCGTGTTCCCTGGTCTCACCTGCCAGGCAGCATTTATCCCCATAGGGGTGACTCGGAACTCGCTTTAGTGCATCCGGGCGCTGCTAGTGTCCAGGCTGCGTTCTCGGTGTTAGCCCTCCTGTCCTGCTACCCAACGTCAATATCAGGAAACATCCTAACGTGAGAACAGAAGTGTCGCAGGAAGACCATCATCATTCCGTAGCACCCAAACTACTCTGCATTCTGACAGCATCCTCTTTCAGTCGCAGCACGTTGATCTATGGGCTTGGAACAGATATGCATCATCCCTCTCCTTTCTTTTCAGACAGAGCTAATAGATCTGTCTACGGTAGATGTGATCCTCATCTCTAACTACCACTGCATGATGGCACTGCCCTACATCACCGAGCACACCGGGTTCACAGGCACGGTGTACGCCACCGAGCCCACCGTGCAGATCGGCAGGTGAGACACTGCTCTACCCCGTGAGCATGAGGCCCAGAGCTCCTTCCTTCACTGGTGACTGCTTAATAGAGTGCTGTGCCAGGAGTGATCGTTATTTCCTCCCGAGCAGCCAACCCGGAGGACAGGCATGAATAGACAGCTCTCTAGATAAAACAGATGGTCACTGGACTCTCCCAGAGACTGATGCTGCCAGTAGTCTTCACTATCTTTTTTTTTTTTTTTTGAATCAAAACTGGAAGAAGGAGTTCCTGAGACAGCTCCTCTGTGCAGATGCTAATCAGGAGAGGTAACGTTTAATAAGATGCCACAAATATACACTGCGAAGAGATTCAGGGGAAAGGAACAGCATATTTAAGAAAAGAAATTTTATTACTTTGCTTTCAAAATGTCCCCCCTTTTATGGATTAGTTCGAACTAAATGCAGACAGCGTGTAGAAAACAGGATAAGTCACTAGATGGGTAAGTTGTCTGGACTGTTAGGAGACTGAAACGCCGAACTCCAAGGAGTAAAACCTCAGGCCTCCTTTGACTCAGAACGCCCTGCTGTCTCTTTCTCTGCCCCTCCCGAGCCTTCACGGTTGCTGCAAGTAACCATAGCATCAGTTAGTGAGAAGAAAGTTACTCCAGGGAAAAGAATTGCGTTGAAGCAAACTAGTAAGTGTGGTATAAGATGAAACTATCAAGACCAAAAGTATGGGTTCTAGTGTCTTGCAGAGTCCAACAAGATGGAGTTACTGGAAATAAAACAATATGTCCTTATTTTTGTGTTAAATCACATTTCCTGCAGTGTGTATAGGAAAATGTAAGGGATCTGAGGAAGAGACATTATAGGACCATAAGACATGGGAGGTGATGGATCAGTTCAGTGGGAGGATGAGGTGAAAACATTGGACTCCAGTCTGAAAAAGTTAGAGCAGTTCTCCTGAAAGCTGTAACCAGAATGGTAATGAGCCTGGTCCCAGATCTTAGATGCTGGGACTCATACTGCTCCTTCAAGTTGAAAGGAGGGGTGGTATTAGGAATAAATAAATAAATGGAAAGGAAATGAAGATGCTCAGCATTCAAATGCGGATACATTTGTGGTTGATTGGGAGCGGATTGGAGTCAATGTGGATCCTCTCTCCTGGGTTATGCAAGGGGTCTCATGCTGTTGAAAACCTGCTTCCAGCTTATTGGTCTTCCTGGAGTTATCCAGGATTCTGACAGTTCTCTGTGCATGAACCCCTCAGAGCATGCGGACCATTGATCCCATCAAGTGGGTTATTTCTTACATCCGCTCCGCTGTGGTTCTGTGGTAATCCATCTCTCGATGTGCATAGCCTGCCTTTTGTAGGTCCTTGAGTTAGGTCTTTAGGATCAGTCTTTAGAGCAGGGGTGGGGAACCTTTTTTCTGCCAAGGGCCATTTGCATATTTACAGCATCATTTGAGGGGCCATACAAATGATCAATTTAAAAATTAGCCTGCTGTACTTGGTCAAACATTTCATTAGCTCACCCATATGCCTTGGCAGGGCCAGACCAAATGATTTCTCAGGCCTTATATGGCCTGAGGGCTAGACATTCCCCACCCGTGCTTTAGAATATTCCATATGGAATGTTATTAATCCCTAAGACACACATGAAGAAAAACTTTACCAGTTTAAATTGGTCATTTAATATCATTTTATTTTCTTTTATTTATCTATTTTAAATATATTTTTATTGATTTTAGAGAGGAAGGGAGAGAGATAACAACATCCATGATGAGAGAAAATCAGCAATAGGCTGCCTCCTACATGCCCCAACACTGGGGATCGAGCCCGCAATCCGGGAATCAAACCGTAGTCTCCTGATTCATAGGTCAAAGCTCAACCACTGAGCCTCCTGGCCAGGCCATTTAATATCATTTTAAAAATCCTACCCGCCAAACCGGTTTGGCTCAGTGGATAGAGCGTCGGCCTGTGGACTGAGGGGTCCCAGGTTCGATTCCGGTCAAGGGCATGTACCTTGGTTGCGAGCACATCCCCAGTGGGAGGTGTGCAGGAGGCAGCTGGTCGATGTTTCTCTCTCATCGATGTTTCTAGCTCTCTCTCCCTCTCCCTTCCTCTCTGTAAAAAAAAAAAATCAATAAAAAAAATATATTTAAAAATCCTACCCGACCCCTGCTGCCACCAATAGCAAGTACTTTACAATCATTTAACTTTTTCTCCGTTTGCATTTTTAGTTACATAAAGGCAGCGATCTTAGAGTGAGAATTAAACCAGATGCCTATCTATTTCAGTGTTTGGAGATGAAAACATGCCAGGCTTGTTTTAAAGGTGAACTATATCATTCATATTCCAAATTTTTAACTTGGAAATTCAATAGGAGGCTAGATTTGTATTCAACTTTATGTAAAATGGTGCCCACATTCATATGCAACAGAGGGAAAAATAATTGGGGAGGGAGAAGGCAGACAAGCCCATTTCTATTGGATTCTGTGTTAGAGTGCGGTGTTTCCCTAGTTCTTCTATGAATTTTCATCACTTTTTTTGTTTGATTAAACTCAGGCTTCTCATGGAAGAGCTGGTGAATTTCATTGAAAGAGTGCCCAAGGCGCAATCTGCCTCCTTGTGGAAGAACAAGGACATTCAGCGGTGAGCAGAAGGCCTGTATGCCCCCCTTATGTACAGCCTTAGATTCTTTTCTCCCTGTTTATGAAAGGGTTATGTTTGATTCAACCAACATAATTTGAGAGGCAACCATGCCATGGGCAAGGTATTGTGCTGGGCCTGGGAGTTTTTAAAAACTAATAAAACAATTATCTCTGTCTTTGAGGTATTCAGGAGTCGGTGGAAATCAGACAGTTAGCAGGTAAATTACAAGTGGGATGGATGCATTAGATTTGATGCTTGATCACAGCACTGTGGTCACTCAGAGAATGAACTCTGCTTAGGGAAGCTGAGGAGGACTTCCTTAGGAGTGACTTTCTTCTTAGAGGAAGAAAAGGACTTTTGCAGATGGAAAAGATTCAGGCACAGCATCCTAGGATATAGTGTATTCAAGGAACAGGGAGAAGTTCAGGGTGGATTAGAATGGGTAGAGTAGAGAAGAGAGGATGAAACTAAAGAGGAAAGTTGAGCAAGATAATGAGGAAACTTAATGTGTCACATTTGAATATTATTGAGAGTGGGAAGTCCATCAGTGGAGGTTTATAAGGAAGAGAATGACATGGTCAAGTATTTGTTCTGGGGAAGGTAACTCTAGCAGCATGGAGAGTGGATGGATGTATACAGATGGGGGCAGGAGACCAGCAGGAAGACAGTGTCAGAAACCCAGAGGAGAGAACAGAGGCCTGAACTAAGGCAGTAGCAATGAACATGAAGGGTCTAGCTCAGCCGTGGGCAAACTACGGCCCGTTTGAAATGAATAAAACTAAAAAAAAAAAGACCGTACCCTTTTATGTAATGATGTTTACTTTGAATTTATATTAGTTCACACAAACACTCCATCCATGCTTTTGTTCCGGCCCTCCGGTCCAGTTTAAGAACCCATTGTGGCCCTCGAGTCAAAAAGTTTGCCCACCCCTGGTCTAGCTTAAAAGATATTTCTGCAATAGAATTGAAGAGAATTGGTAAGAATTGTGAAGAAGCTGAGATGTTGTAACTAGGAAGGTACGAGGAGCCCTGAGTGGAAGCCAAGGGGGAAACCCAGGCTTGTCAGTGGTCTCAGATACTGCAGACGGATCAGCACGTTAGGTGGATGAGGCCCTTGGCTGTGGACATTTCAGAGAGGTTAGTTTCAGTGGCCCCTGGATCAGAAACCAGAAGATAAGAGGTGATATAAGTAGAAAGATAATAGATGAGGCAAGGAGGCAGCTTGGTTACCCTTCAGTGCTCTCACACTTCATTGGCAGCGGAGGACACCAGTCAGACCTAACATACTGCAGTGTCTCTAACCCTGCCCACCGCCTCCCTCACCTCCAGGCACCACAGTCACCCGGCCTCTGGGCTTGGCATCCAGAGTCAGGTCAGGGCTCGTCTGTGACTTCTCAAGTAGCACGTGTTCCACAAACTCTGACCAACGCCCCTCTTTTCCATCTGTCTTGCCACCGAGTTCTCTTTCCTTCTAGATCAGTGATTGTTCACCATCTAGTAATCTAACATTAAGAAAGTCAAGAATACATAAATGTAGCTAGGAGAATGTGCTTTGTTTTTATACTAGTACTGTAACTATTTCAGAGTTTGAGCATGTAAATTTCTTCTATGCACTCCTTTGTATGAATTATTTATTTTATTTAGTTTTGGTAGCCCTATTCTCAATGTTTTATTTAATACATTTATTTTTTATTTTTTTCGATCCTCACCCGAGGACATTTTCATTGATTTTAAAGAGAGGGAGAGAAGGAGAGAGAGAGAAAGAGATAAACAGAAACATAGATGTGAGAGAGAAACATGAACTGAACCCGCAACCCAGATATCTGCCCTTGCCAGGAATCAAACCCACAACCTTTTGGTGTATGGGACAATACTACAGCCAACTGAGCCACACCGGCCAGGGCTAAATTTAATTTTTAACATTATCATTTTACAGAAGAGAAAGCAGGCACAGAGAGGTTAAGTAACTTGTTCAAGATCACCCAGCTACTGAGCTACAGTAGGATTTGGATTCATACCCAGACAGTCAGGCTAGTCTGGTTCCAGAGTCTGTGCTCTTAACCACTGTGCTGGACCGCCTCTTGGATACACACACATTTCTTCTCACATGTGTGTGAGACCCTTTCATGTGAGGAAGGAGGAAGGATGTATAACTGCACATTCTCTCCTGTGTCTTATGGATCTTCTTCACACCTCTGTGTCCTCACTTGGGGATATGGTGTCTGTCTGGTTTGGGGTTAGGAAACGTTTTCTCTTACACGCACATGTCTGAGTCTTTACATGGTTACCTGCTTAATACAGAGACCCCTCCCCTCATTTTGCATGTTTATTCTCTGCTCCCTTTCCTCCTGCCATTGCTGTACCTTCTACCCCTTTTCTTTCTCTCTCCCACGTTCTCCCTGAACCACATTGGACCCAGGTCTCTACATCCTCCTTGGAAACCAGAGAACTTTGTTTCCTTTCCCCATGGAACATGTATGCCTTGGCTCCCCTTACTTCCTCCTTTTAAATTTATACCCTTTATAATATTCTGCTGCAAATAATTTTGGCACACCAGAAATGACGTGCAAAGGTCACTATTTCCTGACTCCCAAACCCTGGGCCAAGTCTTAGGAAGTTCCAGGATCCTTATTTTGCCTTTTCTTCTGTGACCTTGAGCAGAGTCCTTGGCAGTTTTCCTTTGCCTCCCGTTTATAAAATACAAGATAACTGGCTTACAGAAGAAGTGCTATTGTATATTAGGGAGAGGTGAATTGAGCTTGAAGAAGCAGAAGGGTAGGGTGGGGCTGAAAGTTATTTTTTAAGAATCTTAGAAAATCTACCTTTTAAAGTGCTAATTGAAATAAAATCTTGAATTTGCTATCTCGCCACCTGGTGGGCAAAAGTCAGACTTGAAAACCAGCTGGGTTAAAGGAGCAGAAGGAATAACTTGTGCTTTTGGAGAAAACCATATTTCATTATTTCATATATCATGACCATATTTCTGATCCTGGTCAGGTATTTTGTTTTCACTTTTGAGCATGAGATGAGCTATGCTTAATGATAGAGAAAGAGGAGAGTCTAATTATTGGAAAGAATATATTGAGGTGTTAGAAAGACAAACCAAGAAAGCTGCATCATCTTTTTTCTCCTGGGTAAACTCAGCATACATATCAGAAATGGCGGAAGAATTTGAAGAGTTGTTTTGTAGTTGACATCAGACAAAAAAAAATCCTTTTGAAATATCCACCTAGAATTTAACCTTGGCCAGAGTACAAAAAGTGCTTCATTTGGGCAATATTTATGCTAAAGGATTTATGTCACTTTAAAATTTTTCTGTCACAAGCCTCTTGATCTCTAGGGCCCCAGAATACTATGGCGTATGATATTGAGAATCACTGCTTTTTGCTGTCTAGTACGTTGACATTTTCCCCACGTTCTCTTCATTTGTTGTTGTTTCTTTTTTTTTCTTTAATTTCTGACTTTCCTTATCTGATTCCTCTAAAGTAGGCATCACAAACTCAGGTGGTTCCAGGCATGGGGAAGAGAAGCATAGGAGTGAGGTGAGAGCCGGGAAGTGTGGATCAGAGACCTTACCACTCCAATGGCACAGCTGACACACAGCTTCAGCCGATGGTGACCATGTGGGAATATGAACCTGTCACTGACAAATCTGTTTGTTTGTTTTTTTCAAGAGAAACTCAAAATTTGGATGTTTTAAATGTCATTTTAAAAAAATCTCTTGAAAATGTTGGCTCACACATTAAAATAAAATCCTGTACGATCCAGCTACAAACACCTCTGTGAATTCGATTTGAGATTTGAGCCCCCAATTTTTTACTTCTGCTGAAACCTCATGCAGGCAATCTCTTGGTTAAGTGCCTTGAATTAATGCATTTTAGTAGCTTAAGTTGCTAATAAGACCATCAACTAAAGAAAACAATAAATTAAAATTTTTCTAACTCATTGGTCAAAAGAGTTTGACAAAGTCCCTTAAATCATTTCCCTTAAATCATAGTTTGAATTAGCATTTGATTTAGTATTAGTATGTGTACCAAAAAAACTACTACTCTTGCTTTTTGGCAGCTGTCTGACTCCCTGCCTCAGGTGACACTTCTCCTGAGATTTATTTAGATATTAACCATCCTTCTTCCTCATTTTGACGTTGCAGTTTAGTCTTCTTGAGAAAAGAGAGTTTGAAGGGTAGGAAAAGGAGAATCCCTTGCAATACAATTTTTGAGTTTCTGATTTTCCCATACCCACTTCAGAGTTTAGATATTTTAATGGGAAAATTCAAAGCAAAATATTTCACTTAAGAAACTAACCCATCCTCTAGCATTTTTTTGTTTCAGGCTGCCATTTTTTCGTATAAGACTAGAAATCTGCAATTATAATTCAGGTTATTGTCATAGTGCTCACAGGCATTAAGGAATTATGCACTGATACATTCCAGGCTGAAATGTTTTGGCAATTTTCAGTACTCAGAGTTTAAAATGTGAGTTCATACCTTACAGAAGATATAAAAGAAAAAACAATCATATTCTAGTTGAAGTTCCTCGGCTCTGACACTTCTTTGGTATTTATAGAGGAATTTATCAGGTCTAACTCTCGTAGGAAGAACATTAAAGCTGTGGGCTTGGAGGTCAAATAGGCTGGTGTTTGAATTTCAGATCTGCTTCTTGGTAGCTTGCGCAAGTTATTTCTTCTAGGCTCCGATTCCTCATTATAAACGAGGAATAATATTAGCAACTTCAGAGGGTTGTTGGGGGGATTAAATGAGCAATATGAGTCAAGTCTTTTTTTTTTTCCCCCAATGGTAAGCACATAGTAGTACTCAGTAGACACCCTCATCCTTCTCACTTTTACTGATGCACTTGGCTCACATAGCCTCCTGTCAGTTACCAGGACACATCTGCCTTCCACAGACTAATTTTTTGTTAGATTTTGCCTTTCCTGATAAAAGCAAAGTAGGATAGTAGAAGGGAAACCATTTTCTCTCTCTCTCTATTTTTTTTAATTTTTATTGAATTTATTGGGGTAACATTAGTTAATAAAATATAGGTCTCAAGTGTACAGTTCTATAATAAATCATCTTTATATTGTGTGGTCACCATTCAGAGTCTCTTAAACAATTTTCTAATTCTGTTGCCTCTAGTTATTCAGTACTGTCATTTAGATTCTGGGATTCAGTCTCCTTTTCTGTAAAATAAAAGAATTGAGTTAAATTACCTCTAAGCTCACGTATGTTACAGTTTTTAAAGATGTCCAAGGGAGAGGCTCCTTAAACAGATCCTCGTGGAGTGGCGGTACTTTGCTGGAGTCCTCACAGCGAGTTCTTCAGCATTGCAGTCCCAGAAACTTAATCATGCCATTTCGCTCAGAGTTGATTAGCCTCTGATTCAGGCTAACCCAACTCCCAGGATATTGACTAACACACAAAAATTCCACGTAATCACATTACACTGAGACGTCTGCCTGGCTCCTGAATTAGAATGGTTCATCTCTCTAGGACACTCTGTTTTGGTCAGCAGGTCCACTTACGAGATCAAATTATAGATAAAGAGTTTTTTTCATGAGCACAGAATTAAAGCAGAGATAGTTTAGGTGCTCTCAGGAATTGTTTCTGTTACCCTGTGGTAGCCTAAGCAATTGCCTTTGTCCTTTTTAGAGATAAATTGATCTAAAACAAAATTCCGGGGTTTTAATCTAGTTTCAGGTTACTATTAAATGCATGGTTTTTGAAACTCCACATTCAGTGAATTATCTAGGTGTCACTCTGCTCACACATCTCCACCCCACCCCACCCACGTGTGTGTCAAGCACAGTTTGCTGTAATGAGAGGAAACAACTTTTCTGCTGCTTATATTCTTTTGTATTTTGCTCTTATATTCATTTTGTTCATTCGTTCATCAAAGTCTTAGAAAAAAGCCCAACCAATGTTTTATTTATAAGCTTCTAAGTGGTTCCAGTGGACTTTCAAGTCTTCCCTTTTCACAAAAACTCATGCTCATGTGCTGCCTGTGCTTTGGGTGGGAGAACAGGCAGAGCTCTGGCCTGGTGTCAGAGCACTGGGAGGTCCTTTAGTAGGCACTCGAGTATGATAAGAACAAAACAAAACAAGGAAATCTTTTAGAAAGTACTTATGAAACATTTAGACTCTGAGAACTTGACTTTGATAAATTAGAAAGCCAGAAAAAAACCCAGAGCTTGTTTGCACTGTATTTCCTTATCAGCCAATCATCCTAATGGCTTTGAATGGCTCTCTAAATGCCTCTGTATGATAATGTCCGCAGGTGAGCATAAGGAGAGTTCTCGGGAAAGCTAAGGTACAAGATGTTAAAGACAAGATGTTAGGAGATAGGAAGAAGTAATGACAAATGGACTAAGTAGCTCAAAAGAGTAAAAGGAGATGTTAGCAAAAGGAATTCGTGGGTATAAATATGGAATTCAGAGAACTTCAAACTTATTTGTTGATTAACTACCAAGTGCTTGGCATTATAATAAGTTCGTAGAAAAATGCCCCCAAAAGTTTAAGACAATCCCTGTACTCGAGTTTATCAAGGAAAGATTAGGTACCAAGTGGCAAGACTTAGGCTAGTCTTGGCAGGGTAAGTAGGGTTTGAATGAGGACAGAGATTATTCTAAGACAGTGGTTCTCAACCTTCTGGCCCTTTAAATACAGTTCCTCTTGTTGTGACCCAACCATAAAATTATTTTCATTGCTACTTCATAACTGTAATGTTGCTACTGTTATGAATTGTAATGTAAATATCTGATATGCAGGATGGTCTTAGGCGACCCCTGCGAAAGGGTTGTTCAACCGCCAAAGGGGTCGCGACCCACAGGTTGAGAAGAAAGGAGCAATGTGGGTGAAAACATGGTAGAATGGCTGAGTTACAATAAAATCAGCCAGTGCACACCAGGAAGGAGAGAAAATCATGGAAAGATCACATTATGTAAAACAAGAATGAAACTTTGTACCTTTGAAAATGCCAACAATATATTTGACCGATTTCTAGTTTAAGTCTCTTGTCTAGCTGATAGAAAACTTACCCAAATTGTTTGTGAAAATATAGTCACCAAACCTATATGAGAAAGGAAACCTTCTAGATATTTCCAAATAGAGAAATGGCAAATAATTAGGTAGTTTTAGATCTGAAAGGTGTAGTGAGTATATAAGGTACCCAAAAGAATTGAAGCATAAAAGGGTGAGGGGGAATTAATATGTACTGAATATCATATATATTTATTTACATGTCAATATCTATTTTACTACGCATTTGCTGTAGTGCTCAGAACAATTTGGGAGGGAAGTTTTTACCCTCATTTAGAAATATGGCGGGGAAAAAAGAGCTTAATTGCTCAATATTGCAACCAAAAGAAGCAAAAATCAAAATTAAATGAGATATGCACATCAGCCTCCTACAGAAGTTCTGTACAGACAGTTTGTAAAGTCACTGAAGAGACCCGAGAAAAGCTCACACTGAGGGAAGGTAGTAAACGCTGCCTCTGTACTGCAGCAGGCCTCAGGAAGCTTCCCTGTTGGTTAATAACTGGGTCATCTGGCTCTGGGCCTCCCACCGGCAGGTTATCTCAAGCTGCACTGGGAGGGATCCCTTCTCGGCCCATTCATGTGGTTGTTGGCAGGATTCGGTTCCTCAAGGACTTTGGGCCGAAGCCTCCCTCAGGCCCTTGCCAAGGGCTTTCCCTCCGAGCATCTCACAACGTGGCAGCTGGTTAAATCAAAGCTAACAGGCAAGAGGACCCAAGCTAACCTTAGAAGTGACAACCCGTGGCCTTTGTCATATTACTGCACTAGAAGCAAGCCACCCTCGGGGAGGGGATCAACACAAGGGGGTGAGTACGGGAGGTGGGATCCTCGGGAGCTGTGTCAGAAGCTGCCTGCCACAAAACCCTAAACTGAGCAGGTCAGCCGAGACTCCGTTGGTACCTGCTTAGCCTTCCTCTTCTGGCTCACTGGTTGATTCCTCCCTGCTGTGGTCACCGCCTAGCCCACTGTCCTAGGGCTCACTGCCACCCAAACTTACTGGTGCATACAGATAGGACTCATTAGTATCGACTCACTGGTTCTTACCTTTCCTGAGGTGTTAGTTACGAGAACAGGTATTTGTCTTTATGTTGGCACTATGCTCAGTACGGAGGACACAGAAATGGAGAAGATACTACTGTGTGAAAAATCCTATATAATAAAAGGGACAGGCAGCGGCGGCAAAAACACCCGGCGGGCCGGATAAATGTTTTCAGCGGGCCGCATGTGGCCCGCGGGCTGTAGTTTGAGGACCCCTGTGTTACAAGAACAGGTATTTGTCTTTATGTTGGCACTATGCTCAGTGCAGAGGACACAGAAATGGAAAAGATACTACTGTGTGAAAAATTCTATATAATAAAAGGCTAATATGCAAATTGTCCCCTCATCCGGGAGTTCGACCAGAGGGAGGGGCCAGTTGGCCAACCGCCCACGGCCCCTACCCCCAGCCAGCCCCACCCTCGATCACCCCTCCACCAATCAGGGGCAGGGCTGGCTGGCCAACCACCTGTGGCCCCTCCCCCTGGCCAGCACGGCCTGATCAGCCCCGATTGGGGTGGGCCAGATGGACCCCACCTGTGCCTGAATTTGTGCACCAAGCCTCTAGTATGATATCCTATATAATAAAAGCCTAATATGCTAAGTGTCTGGTCGTCCAGTTGGCCATTCAACCAAAGTGTAATATGCTAATGATATGCTAAGGCCGCTCAACTGCTTACTATGACGTGCACTGACCACCAGGGGGCAGACGCTCTGACCGGTAGGTTAGCTTGCTGCTGGGATCTGGCCAATCGGGACTGAGCAAGACGGGCCAGACACACCCTGAAGCCCTCCCACGGTCCCTCCCCTGCTGGCCAACCTCCCTCATCTCTCCCTGGCCCCAGTTGTGCACAGGTGGTGACCCTCGGCCTGGCCTGCGCCCTCTCGCAATCTGGGACCCCTCGGGGGATGTCGGAGAGCCAGTTTTGGCCCGACGGTGGAACGACGGGTCGCTACGTGCACTGATGACCACCAGTGGGCAGATGCTCAACGCAGGAGCTGTCCCTTGGTGGTCAGTGCACTCCCACTGGGGAGCGCTGCTCAGCCAGAAGCCAGGCTCACAGCTGGCAAGCGCAGCGGCGGTGGCGGGAGCCTCTCTCACCTCCGCAGCAGTGCTAAGGATGTCCGACTGACGGCTCCTGGACTGCGAGAGGGCAAAAGCTGGGCTGAGGGGACCCCCCATCCCCCTAGTGCATGAATTTCGTGCACCAGGCCTCTAATAATGGGATAAGAAGATAAGTTATTGTTTTTGTTATTGTGTTTAACAAGACTCTTCTCCTCCTTCCAACATTGCTTTACTAAACGGGTCATCAGAAACCATCATGACTATTTCTGTTTACACAAATGGTTTCTCCAGTTTCTCTGGAACGTAAGTTTATAATTTCTGTGCTGTTTCTCCTGAGGGGAGGAAATGATGGGAAAAGATCCAGGCTGAAATATGTGTGAATGTTCAGTCTTCCCTCTCCCCCTTACCCAAGGCTGGGATCATTTGCTAGCTTACTCTGGAGGCTGCATATCTGATTGTTCACCCTCCAGCAGAGAGTGGGAACATTAAAGGAACCAAATGCCTTACTTGGAGAATGTTTCAGACTTGAATCGGCTTAACTTTCACAGAACATTGTCCTAGATGGGAAGGAGAGAGGATGCTGGAAGGGCCGTCGAGGGAAGGAAGTAGAGCCCGGGTGTTAGTTTGGGTAATGGCAGTACTAGTTGTCAAGAGATGAGGGGGAAGGGCAGAGGAGAGAAAGCAGTCTAACCCTAGCCTTGTGTGTAGCTGTTTGGCTCAGCCTCTCAGAGAGGCGGCTCAGTTGCAGGGCTTTGGCAAAGCTGAAGGCAACATATAACAAATGCAGTTGGGGTGAGGGATGCAGTTTATTATGCTTCTCTAGCCCAGTGGTTCTCAACCTTCCTAATGCCGCGACCCTTGTGGTGACCCCCAATTTCATTGTTACAAATTGAACATAATTAAAGCATAGTGATTAATCACAAAAACAATATGTAATTATATATGTGTTTTCCGATGGTCTTAGGCGACCCCTGTGAAAGGGTCGTTCGACCCCCAAAGGGGTCGCAACCCACAGGTTGAGAACCGCTGCTCTAGCCACTCCCACAACAGCCTTCCAGCTCTCGGATAAAGTTAAGGAGCCTTCTGCTCCAACCCAGCACAGTGTGAGAAGCCTTTATTTTTTATGAAGGGCAGCCCTAGGAGGCCCAAGCCATGAGGTTCTCTAATCCTGAGGAATTCACAGGAGAAGTGCCTGGGCCACTCAAGTTCGTAGTCATCGCTGCTCATCTGGGTAAATCACCTTGGGTTGAATTGTTGGAAGACACAATGCTCCTGGGCTGTGATGGCTGTCTGTGCTGGGGAGGGCTGGAGACCATCTGTACTCAGTATCTGTTCTCTGCCAGACACGTGACAACTCTGAAAGGAAGGGGATATTCTCCCTGTCCTACCGATGAGGAAACTGAGGCTCAGAGGTCAAGAGGTAACAGAGGGAAAGAGGTCTTCTTTTTTCCCCCCATGATGTCATAGTGCCTCTGAGAGAAACTTCCCTTCCTCAGCATGGGTGGCAGAGACACAGGGAAACCGAAGGGAAAGGGAAGCAGTGGCCTTGACCCCTGCCCACAGCTCTTCCAGCAGAGCTTCAGTACCTCTTCCCTGTCCCTCGTACTCGGACTATTTCCCAAAGAATAAAGGATGTGCCCCTGGCCTACTCCAGTGTCCCAAGACGGAGAAAAAGTGGCAAATGGTCTAGGTTTTAAAGCAGGAGTAGGGCAGCAGTAAGCATCGTCCACACAGAAGGTGAAGAAGGCAACAGGGGAGGTTGCAGGCTCCAGGGAGCCTGGCACTGAGAGTGGCTTATAGCTCAGTAGCACCGACCCTTGAACAGCAGGGGTTTGAACTGTGCAGGCCCACTTCTACATGGACTTTTTAAAATAAACTCGTACAGTATTGTAAATGTATTTCCTTTCTGATTTTCTTACTAACATCTTTTCTTTTTTTAAAAACATGTTTTTATGGAATTCAGAGAAAGGGAGAGGCAGAGAGAGAGAAAGAAACATCAATGATGAGAGAATCACCCATCAGCTGCCTCCTGCATGCCCCACACTAGAGATCAAGCCCTCAACCCAGGCATGTGCCCTAACCAGGAATCGAACAGTGACCTGGTTCATGGGTCGATGCTCAACCACTGAGCCACACTGGCCAGGCTAACATCTTTTCTTTAGCTTACTTTATGATAAGAATACAGTATGTAATACATTTAATATACAAAATATGTTAATTGACTGTTTATGTTCTTGGTAAGGCTTGTGGTCAATAGTAGGCCATTAGAAAGTTTTGGAGAAATCAAAGTTATATGTGGATTTTTGACTGTGCACGGATCGGCACCCCTCACCCCCATGATGTCCAAGGCTATAGGCTGAGGCAGGACCTAGATAAAGAAGGAATTTATAAAGCCATGCTAATGTTATCAGACAGGGACCGGCCTGGAGCCGGTGGGCTGTTGACTTTGTGCAGGAGAGGTTTCACCACACGAGGGCAGGTGATGTTGAGAGCACGTTTGTTAAAGCTGGGGACAGCGAAACAAAGGAGAGACCAAGGGAAGAAGCAGCAGCAGGAGGAGCCTAGGAGGCGCTCTGCTTTGACTCCCTAGAAACATCGTAGGAAAGAAGTGAGTCAGGGTGAGGCTGCTGTGAGCTCCCTGGGATATGAAAATCTTTATTGAATAAATACTGTGAAACCTAAAGCAAGAGGACAGATAAGTGAAATAAAATCTTCATTGACTCTTTATGTAGAAGGTATTTTGTTGCTGGAGTGACAGAAGTGAGTCAAGGTGGGGCTGCTTTTAGCTCACTGGAGAGTTAGAGAAAAGGGGGGCCTGGGAGACAGGATCAGAGGGTTAGCCCTGGACGAGCTGCTGCTGCCCACTGCTCCCCTGGTTGCAAGTCTTGTGGGGACCTTTAGAGTTTACGAAAAAGAAAGCAAAAAGTTCAGGGCCGAGAAGGGGCATGGGTGTGCTCTAGAGCAGCGGTCGCCAACCTTTCAGACCTCACAGACCACCAGTGGTTCGCGGACCACCAGTTGGCGACCGCTGCTCTAGAGCAAACCTGCGCTGGTACCCTTTGTCCGGAGGGTTTTATCTCTCTTCTGTGGGCGAGCGTCTTAAAGGAGGGTTTCAGTAGAATTTTCATCAGCTTTCCAGGTGCATTTTTAATATGCTGATGCATCAAAATGAGCATATAGGCAAGTTTGGGATTATTCTTTGTTCACCTTTGCAATTTTATTTTTATTTTGGGCCTGTCTGGCTCTAATTGGGTTTTTGTTATTTGTTCCCCTGACTTCATCTGCCCTTGGGGTTGGCTGACACAAGTGGCATTAATTGGGTCTCTGTCCTCTATCTACCCGACCAGAGTGATGTAAGCTATTTATTCTCTGGTCAGGGAGGAGAGGTGTATACAGTATACACTGTTTGTTCTCAGATGTCCTTGGTAAGGGAAGATAAGATCTTGCGATTCACTAGCTGTCTGTAAATCAGTCAAATTGTTTGGCCTTGTGTAATTATCTTGTCTCAGTTTCCCCATTCCACTTGCCCAGGAATTTTTCTAGCTGCTTACTGTTCTACCTCACTAAGAGCCTTAGATTTTATCCTGATTGTAATGGCAAGCCATTACAGTGGAGGAGGGTGTGTGTTAAGATTTTCATTTTTAATATGTTATTTAGGACCTTCTGTGAGTGAAGGCAAATATACAGTCAAGGATGGATCATGGTTTTTTAAAAGATTTTTTAAAATTGGTTTTTAGAGAGGAAGGGGGAGGGAGGGAGAGAGAGAGAGAGCACGCACAAGCACAAGAGTGAAACATCAATTGGCTGCTTCCTGCACACCCCCTGCTGGAGATCGAGCCCACAACCCAGGCATGTGCCCTGACTGGGAATCCAACCAGTGACCTCTTGGTGCATGGGTTGATGCTCAACCCCTGAGCCACACCGGCCAGGCCACAGCTCTTTTATTGCTTTGTATTGTTATAAATTTTTCTTAAACTTGAGCTCCTTGTGAGCAGAGGCCTTTATGTTGTGCCTGTTACATCCCTTACAGGGCTTAATGCTAAGACCGCAGTCAGGACTAAGTAAATCTTTATTGAATAAATACTGTGAAACCTAAAGCAAGAGGACAGATAAGTGAAATAAGAAAATCTTCATGTGACTCTTTATGTAGAAGGTATTTTGTTGCTGAAGAAACAGGTGAAGGGAATTGTAATAACATGATCTGTATGCTATTTTGGCTAAATCTCTAGTATGCAATTCACAGGCCATATAACATTATTAGGATAATTTTTCCTTTCTGCACAACTTTTTGTTTCTCCTTGAGTTACTAATTAACTTGTTTGCTTATTTGCTTCGTTTTCAATGTACTTATTACTAATTTATGTCCAACCTCTGCCCCACTTGTAGCAGCCTCTCCTCAGCATGTTCAAACTCCGTTTTTTAACAATTTTATCTTAAGAAATCCTCTCGCAGAGTTTTCTCTCTTCCCCTGGTTTGATTGTAGCTGCTCTCGAGCCTGCTGCACAGCTTTCAGGTTAGGATGATCTTCACCACGATCCTGAAGGTTTCTGTGCCTCTTTCTTCTGCTAGAAGCTCCGTTTTCTAAGTCCTGCCCTTGCCCCTGCCCCTCCTCCTCCTTCTTTTCACCCTCATTTTGCTGGGCACATCCTCCAATAGCTTCCTGAGAAAGCATACTTGGGAGGTAAACTATCTGAGACCCTGCACGTCTAAAATGCCTTCTTCTACCCTCACACTCGGATAGAAATGCAGATTAGATATAATTTTTTCCTAGAATTTTGAAAGCATTGCTCTATTCTTCTAGCTCCCAGAAATGCTATTGAAAAGTCCAATGCAATTGAGTGTAGATTTTTGGTGTATGTATCCTGTAGATTGCTCTGTGGAGACTTGTAGAATTTCTCTTTGTTCTCTAAGTTTATGATGTCTTGCTAAGGTATAGTTTTCATTCATGTGCTGAGTACCGAGTGGGTGGCAGGAACAGGGGTGGCAGCTCTGGCCAGGCCCCTGTTTTATGGGCCAAACCTGCCCTGCCCCAGTTTTTACAGAGTTTTATTGGCACAGTCATTCATTTACATATTGTCAATGGCCTTACATGGCCAAGTTGAATAATTTGACAGAGACTGTATGTGCTCTGCAACGTTTAAAATGTCTGTGGCCCTTCAGAGCAGATGTTTGCTGACCCCCCATCTAGAAAATCAAGAACTTCAATTCTGGTCTTTAAAAAAAATTTTCCCCCTTATTTTCTTAGTTTCTCTCATTTTTTGTGTTCTTTCTGGAACTCTTTTTATTTAGATGTTGAACTTCCTGAATTGTCACTCAAATTATTTTCTCTTTTCCATCTCTGTTTTTGTTTGTTCTTTTGTTTGGAATATTCTTTTAACTTTATTTCTCAACCCCTCTATGAGTATTTTATTTTTGCTATCATATTTTTCATTTTGGCATACATTTTACTATTTTTTCTATTTACCGTTTTATTATAAAACACAAAAAACACACAAAATTAATATATATATCATTAATAAATTATTATAAAGCCAGCACCCTTATAAGCACTACCCAAGTTGAGAAATAGAAAATTTTCAGTTAATTCAAAAGCCCCTCTCTGCCCCAATATAATCACAACCCACTATCTGATGTAGCAGGATGCTTAAGACTCCTCTTCCACATTACCTGCCCTACATCTGGGATCACCCATTTCTCCCAGAAACTCTGGATTCTTGTAATGGGAAATGAAATTTTAGTTCCCATTCTGGGTGCTAGCAGTGCTCATTGCTACTGAATTGGTCATTGTTTGTAGGCCTTTTTGGAGGACGGGTCATATGTATTTTTCTTTCTATGTATTGTCAGAACATATAGCCTTTATATAGTATCCTCTCTTCCTTTTAACCTTCATTTGGTCTTCCACAAATAACTATGTATTTTATATATTTAATGCTCACTACCAACCCATGTATTTCTGTCTACATTTTGGTTGTCTGAAACTCATTCTTCAGAAGATCTCTCAGGATGGGGTTACAAGAACAATATACCCGAGTTCTAGCAGGTTAATATTTCTTTATCTGTGCTCTGTGACCTTGAAAGTCAGTTTTGCTAGATGTGTAATTTTCAGCTTGCATTTTCTTTCTCTGAGTGTCTTAAACAAGCTACTCTGTTTTCTTCTAGTAAAGCATTACGGTTGAAGACACTAATGGAATCTAATTTTTTTTTCCTTATAAGTCACTTGCTCTTTTAACCTATACACCCAAAGTTTTATTTGTCTGTTTTTTATATAGTGTAAATGTTTTCTCCGAATATATCTGGTGTTAGTTTTTTGGGGGTCAGTTTTCTCAGGTATGCAGCGTGTTTCTTCCAGTATGTAGTTTCAAACCTCTTTTTAGTTTAGTAATCATGGTTTTTGGTATTTGTTCTGTTCCCTTGCTTGGATTTCTGTCAGGGACTCCCATTGTCTGTATGTTACATCTTCTCGCCTGTCTTCAAACTACATTGCCTATCTTCCAGTATGTAGTTTCAAACCTCTTTTTAGTTTAGCAATCATGGTTTTTGTATTTGTTCTGTTCCCTTGCTTGGATTTATCAGGGGCTCCCATTGTCTGTATGTTATATCTTCTCGCCTGTCTTCAGGCCACATTGCCACTTTTTTCTTCAAATTCTTATCTCTTCATTTCTTTTTAGTGTTTTTTTTCTTCCTATATATTAGTTAACAGTATTATTTGTTGTGTTTATTCACTCTTGTGTATCTATTAGTTTAGTCTTCATTTCTGATTTTTTATGACTTCTAATTATTTATTGAGTTGCCACATCATTTTAAAGCTTTTCTGATTTTTCATTTACATGGCTCTTTCACATCTTGTATAATTTTTTTAAAATATGTTTTTTATTGGTTTCAGAGAGGAAAGGAGAAGGAGAGAGAGATAGAAACATCAATGATGAGAGATAATCGTTAATGGGCTGCCTCCCGCATTCCCCCTACTGAGGATCAAGCCTGCAACCCAGGCATCAGTATGTAAACTTTTGCTTAAAAATACTGCCTTCGGTGATTGAGGGTTTCTCCTTGTCCTGACTCTCATTTTTACTCTCTCCTGAGAATGACCTCTGGGATATGCCTGGGAGGGAAGGGACAATTGCTGAGCTGAATTGGATAGGTGAGGAGAACTGGAAGGTTCTATTTCTTAATCAGTTTTTTTTTTCCAATAAATCCTCTTTTTAGGCCCATCTTCAACTTTATTTCCAGACGTACCTACTGTTTTCAATTGCTGAGCTTTTTGTGGGTTCTGCAGTATAAATTGAGACTTGAATTGAACTTTCCTGGGTCTGCTAAGAGTTACCATTTGACCTACTTTTTACTTTCCAGAATGCTGTTGCTATTGTCTCTTCTCTGTTTCTCTTTGTCTTGAGGGTGCACGCATGCATGCGTGCGTGTCTGTGTGTGTCTGTATGTGTGTGTGTGAAGCCCTTTACTGTTAGTGCTCAGGGATATTTCAGGAGAGAGCAGAGCTAACACACACATTCAGTTCATCAGAAGTCCCTTCATCTGTATTGTCCTGAGGCTCTCAGGGAAGTCACTTTTCAGGTCTGTTCTTGGTTATGTTAGAGCAAGTGATAAAATGTATTTCTGATGACCCATTTTGTTTGTTTGCTTATTTTAATGGATGTTCCTGAGGCTGGTCTGAAAGATCACAAATCATGTTTTACTTTCCTCTTTTATGCCAAGCCTCATCTGCGTTTAACCAAGCCCATTTCTATTGCTTTGCTGGCCCATGAGTAAAGTTTATTTCATTTATCTTTTGTGAGCATTTATCTTATGTGAGATGCCTATAGAAATGTTCTATAGTAAGATGTATGTGGTAAGCCCTAGAACAACCACTAAGGAAATAACTTAAAAGGGGCGAGGGGGAGGGGTATGAAAGAAGAAGCTACAAACAAAAATATTCACTTACTATCTTTTTTTTTAAGTAGTAAAGGAAAAATAGATGAAGAAAAAGACATGAGACAGAAAAAATTTAAATTGGCAGACAAACCATCTATATCAATAATATTTAAAAATGTAAATGGCTTAAACAAGTCAGTCAGATAACATCATCAGACTGAATAAAAAGTAAAAAAGATCCAGCTATATGCTGGCTGAACAAAATAAAGAACGGAAAAACAATAGAAAAAGTCCATGAAACCAAAAATTGGTTCTTTGAAAGGGTCAACAAAACTGGCAAACCTTTAGCTAGATTGACCAAGAAAAAAAAGAGAAGATTTAAATTACTGGAGCCAGAAATGAAAGGGGACAATACGACCAAGACAAAGAAAAAAGATCACAATTGCATGGACAGTTATGTGCCCGTAAGTTGGACAACTTAGACAAATTGACAGAGTACTTGAACGGAACCTCTAGAACCTAAAGAATTGGCATTGTGATGCACTTACAGGCTGCTGCCCTCTCCTCTCAAGGACGCAGTGGAAGTGTCCACCTGGAGAAGATGCTATACGATGCAAGAGGTGAACTCCGCCCTGAGTAAAATCCAGCTGGTGGGATATTCTCAGAAAATTGTGAGTGTTGATATGATCTTAAGTGATTAATGAATGCTTTCGTTTCATATTGGTTTTATGGTAGGGTCCCCTAGTTCCCTTTATAAGCCATTTGATCACTAAGAATCGTGGACTCGTGCACGCTGAAGACAGAACAGTGTCTGTCCCTTCCTCCATCCCTCCCAGGTTCTTCCTGGTCTCCTTCCACCCCTTGCATTCCCCATCACTGGCGGCATTTGATTGGCCAGCATGTGATAAGTCAAGAGAAAGGCATGTCATTCTACCCACTTTAGGACAGATTTTGGACAAGGGAAACAGGAAACAGGGAGCATAAAAGAGATCAGGAAGCAACTTGGCAAGTGTAACTTTTGAGCTCTGACCTGATAACGATAAGGTTCCCGTTTCTGTCAACTTATGCCCAGAGTCATTCGGTGTAGAGCAACCGTGAGAATAACACCTAACCTGTAAAGAAAAAGAAAACGGACATATTTGTCTCTCTGGTTTATTTGATAATATATCCGCTCTGCCTTTCACTGAGTGAGGCCGGAGTGCCTGGTGCCATGTGGATGCACCGAAACTCTCTGAAGGGTGACAAGTCAAAACGATGGGGTTGCTTTCTGGGTCTGCTACATGGGCTCTTTCTGTTTTACATCAGCCTTTCTGGTTTACTTTGAAATCGTTTCTAAGTGGAGAAGGCTGTTTCTGCTCTTTTCTCCTACAGACTTACCTGCATGTCTGCTTTGCTGAAAGCTCATCACTTCTTCCTGCGGTTCTTTTCCAGGAACTGTTTGGTGCGGTCCAGGTGACTCCGCTCAGCTCCGGCTACGCCCTTGGAAGCTCCAACTGGATTATTCAGTCCCATTATGAGAAGGTGTCTTACGTTTCAGGATCCTCCTTGCTTACCACACACCCACAGGTAACTCTGAATTCTCATTTAACAACTCAGCTTTTTGGTTACCTAACCCAAATTTAGACTATATCCAGAGTACCATCAGCAGTGTTTTAATCTTCCTAATTTTGGTTTCTATAGACATTATCTTTAAATCATACTAAAAACACTTAACAGGAGATCCACCCTCTTAATAAATTTTTTTAAAAATATATTTTTTATTGATTTCAGAGAGAAAGGGAGAGGGAGAGAGAAATAAAAACATCAATGATGAGAGAGAATCATTGCTTGAATGCCTCCTTCACAACCCCTACTAGGGATCAAGCCCACAACTCAGGCATGTGCCCTGACTGGGAATTGAACCGGCAACCTCCTGGTGCAAGGATCAACACTCAACCACTGAACACCCCGGTCAGGCTAAATTTTTAAGTGTAGAAGACATTACTGTTGACTGTAGATACAGTGTTGTACAGCAGCTCTAGAGCTTACTCATCCTGCTGCACTGAAACTGTGTGTTCTACACATACACTTTATCAAAGTTAGATTATTCATGTCCCACATTTAGAATCTCTGGCTCCTCTGTAAAATCCTGTTGCCTCTAAAGCCACCGCTAGGATTCTGAGATTTCCCAGCATTTCTAATAATCATAGCCTGATGTGGAAGAGAGATGGACACTTGTTTACTCAGCAGATATTAGTTATTTAACATTATTAAGGACCTACTTTGTGTCCAGCACTCCTCCAGGTATGAGAGTCAGTGGTGACCACAGGCAGAGTCCTTGCTCATGGATCTGAGTTCTGTGGATGTATGGAGAGAGGATGGGTGCAGAAAATAAATTAGCAAAGTAATTTCAGGTAGTGATATAAATACTGAAAACAACAAAGTAAGGTTGTGTGTAGAGTGATAGAGACTAGTTTAACTTGGATGGTCAGAGAAAGCTTCCGGGGAGGATCTTTTGGAGCAGAGACCTGAAGAAATGAGCCACATAAAGCAGTGAGGGCAAAGTCTTACAGAGACATGACAGATGAAGGGCCCCTACAGCAGGAGCAGCTGGGCATGTTTGCAGTGCAGAGGCCACTCAGACTGCAGCATACTGAGTATGGTCAGCAGGGATGTCCGGAGATGAGCAGAGGCCTGGCCGTTTGGGCCCGGTAGGCCATCATGAGAAATTTGGGTTTTATTTTCATGTGTAGAGGGAAGCTATTGGAAGGTGTTAAGTTGGTCATTCATCAGCAGTCATTTTGGCAATAAGCTAAGTACATAAACTTTGTTATAAATGCGTTAGTTATTCCATTTTAGGTGTTTGTAAAGAATTTATTATTCATTTTATAAATGGATTTATTATTCATTTTATAAATTCTGGTTCTTTCCATGTTTGTAAAGGAGGGCCAGGGATATTATTAGATAGCAGATGGGTGGATGAATGAATGGGTGGATGGTAGATAACTTGGAGAAGTCCAAATCCCACTTTAATATGGGGAAAAAGAAGGGCTGCTGTAAGTCTAGAACTACAGGATGTTCCTGAGCTGCTACTCTGCATTGTTTTTTTGTTATACCTTCTTTTATAATCAAGTTTCATCTCAAGGTCTTGAGGGGACAAGTTGTAATTTTTTCCTATAGCTAGCAGAATTCTGGGCCTTTCCCGCTTATTGAAATCAAAAGCCCATCAATGTCATCTTAACCTGCTTCATTGAATCAAATTTTCTTATTGGCAGCTTCTATCATTCCTGATCTATTCCTTCATGAAAGACAGAAAGATTACTTGGCTGCCAACTCTTCCTATTTGTCCTGCTTACATCAAAGTCTTTACAGTATTATTGATGTAATTTCCAGTAAATTATTCTTATGAGGTTTGTAAATTTAAAGGGAAAATAAGGTTTTGAAAGTAATGAGTACCATACTTAAGTAATTAATTTTAATTCCTAACTGGCAGCCAGTATTGTATATAAAAAAGAAAATAAATTAGATTTTCTTTTACCCGAATAATGGAATTCTAAGGGATAAGAAAAGTTTTGGTTTGAGAAAACTTGATAGTGTGCTTCAAAAGGCAGCAAACTATGGCCCATGGACCAAATGTGAACCCCCCACAAACCTGTTTTTGTAAATAATGTCTTCTTGGACTACAGCCACACCCATAAGTTTATGGGTTGTTAATGGATGCTTACACACCATTATGACAGTTAAACTTTAAACTTTACAGAAAGAGGCCAACCACCGGTCTACTTGAGTGGAACCCTCATTAGCTAAGAAGAATATAGCAGGCTGTCCTAGTATTCTAATAAGCATAGGGGAATGTGGCTTTGGGTTTAGCCTGAGGCAATAAGAATGGAAAGATAAGTTCAAGAAAACATTGGCAGTTCTTTAATTCAACAAACATATATTGAACTAGAGGCCCAGTTCATGAAAATTCATGCACTGGAGGGGAGGTCCCTCAGCCCAGCCTGCCACCTTTCACAGTCCGTGAGCCCTCAGGGGCAGGAGGCGACCTGGCAATCAGGGGAAGGCAGTGTTCCCATCACACCTCTGCTGCTGCCACTGCCTACAGCACAAGCTTCGGCTGGCCCTGGTTACCTGAGCCTCAGGCATCCCTGGGCGGCTGGGCAGCCGCCTTCGGAAGCTTGCCTGTGCCTCAGGCTGGCCCTGGGCAACTGGGGGGCCGAGGGCGGGTCTGGCCACACTGTGCGCCTGCCATGCCTGTGCCTCGGGCTGGCCCTGGGCGGCTGGGGGGCCGAGGGCGGGTCTGGCCACACACACTGTGCGCCTGCCACCCCCCAACCCCCCAGCGGGGCTGAAAGGACTGGGCAACTCTGGCGGGGCTGAGGGTACTGGGCACTGCCATCTTTGTGATGGCATGCCGGTCAATTTGCATATTCCCTCTTTATTAGTTAGGATGCTCACTGTCTCTGGAGATTTAATGCTTGGAGGACATAGAGAATGGTTATAATGACACTAATCTAGGTGCCAAGGAGGAGTTGGCTGGGGTTGTCGGTTTTAGAAAGTGTTGGTGGGTGTGATGAAACAGGAAGTTGAGAGAACATTGGACGGACAGAAATGCAGAGCCGGACCATGATGTGAAGGCAAGCCTGGAGAGGCATCAGACTTTTAAAACATATAAATGAAGGGGTAAGAGAGAGAGACTGGGCTGTAGGGAACATTTACCACTAGACAGTGGGAGGTAGGAAAATAGTCCTGAATAAAAATGTTTGGAGAGTTGGAAGAGAATTGAGGCCAAAGAAAGTACAACATCCCAAATGGAAGAGGAAGAGAACTAGCCTTTAATGAGCACAAGGTCTCAGTATTAATTTTAAAAATTTGATCTAATATTCAGTAACCATGTTAAACTCTCACATTCTAATATTTACCTTTTGACGATAAGATCTGCAAAGGAGTAACAGCTTTGTCACTTCTCTTCCCAATCCTATATCTCTTACCTCTTTTCCCGTCTTACAACTAGGCTCTTTAGTCTCATGTTAAACAGAGGTGCTGATAGTGCCATCCTTGGCTTGTACCAGGTGTTAAAGGGAACGCTTTTGTGGTTTCTTCAATAAAGAGAGCGCTTACTGTACGTCTTTCTTTATCCATTTAAGGAATTCCTCCTGTGTCCTAATTCTCTGATTTTTAAAAATCGGATACAGATGGTATACCTTCACAGATGTTTTTTCTGAGTCTGTGAGATTATCATGTGCTTTCTTTCCATTCGACCATCAATGTAGTGAATTGTAATGTTAGCTTTTCTCACATTTAACCACCCTTGCATTCCCTGGATAAATGTTACATGATCACAATTTATTATTTTTAAATGCCCTCCTGGAATCAGTTGGTCAGTATTTAATTGAGGTTTATAATTTATATTCATAAGTGAAAGTGAACCCATGTGTTATTTTTTTGTACTATCACTATTTATTTGGAAGCGGGTACATTAATTAGCTTCATTAAATGATTTGGGCATTTTTCCCTCTTTTTCTAATGCCACAGATAGACAAGATAGGGGCTATCTTTTCTTGAAATTCAAATTCTCTATAAAACTGTCTAGGCCTGGGATTATCTTTTTAATTTTTTTCTTGGTTATTGAACTATATTTTCTAGGTCAGGATGTTGCCACTTTTGACCAAAATTTATCCATTTTGACAAGGTTTTCAAAACATGAAATTGTTTCAACATATGGAATTGTATACATTATCCTTTTATTTAATTTTTTTGTGGAAGTCTATTTTCATTTTAAATTTTATTTTCAGTACCTCTTTTTTTTTTTAACATGGTCAGATTTGCCAGAAGTTTGTCTACATTATGGTTTTTCTTCAAAGAAAAAGTTTTTGCTTTCAATGGTTTTTTTTTGTATTTTCATTCTTTATTCTTCCCTTTATTATTTTCTTCCTTGGGTTTATTCTGTTACTTTTCTTTTAATACTTATCTCATTTGCATTGGTCTTTCTTTGTTTTCCAATAAGTATATTTAAAGCTGTCAGTTTCTTAGTATCATTTAATTCTGCAAATTTTTTATATGAATTGCTTTGTTTTTGATCTCTTAGCATATCATAATTTCCTTCATAATGTTCATGATTTAAATGACCAAAGTTATTTTATAGTACTTTTGTCTGTTTCTAATCCATCCAGTATAGTTAGACAAGACTTTTATCAAGTCATGCTTCAGGATTCTAAATTTTATTTATTTTGGAAATGTTCTACATATGTTGGGAAAGACTGTACTCACTGTTGAATGAAAATTTTTCTATATGAACTTATTCATTTGAGTTTATTGTTTTACTCAAGTCTTTCATATCTTCGCTCAGCTACCCGTTTCTGAAAACGTGTTGACTTACCTGTTTCCCTCTTTAGTTTCACCAGTTATTGCTTTTAATAATTTTAAGCTGTATGCTCTGTGGTATATAGGTTCATGATCATTATGTTTTATTGATAAATTATTCATTTTATCAGGATGATGTGTTTTTTTCTCGATTAAAACTGCATTAAAAGCCAAGTGACTTCTCTCCCCTTCGTGTTTGCTGTTATTTTCCATCCCTTTCTTTTCACTTTTTCCCTGTCCTTTTCTAGTGAGTGAATCCCACGTAGAAGACATGGCCAGGGATGTTTTTCCTTTTTTAATCTAGAGAGTCTCTTTTGATTGGTGAACCTATTTGTGTTTCTTGTAACTGTTACTGTATTTGGGACTTATTTTTGCCATCTTATTTGATTTTTTATTTCATTTTTTTCCCATCTTTCCCGGCCTCCTTTTGCAGGGCTAAATTTTTTTCTACAACTTGAACATATTTTATTTTTATTCTTTTGGGTTGTTCATTTTTCCTACAAGTATCTTAAGACGGATCACAAGAATTCTCGTGTTTTCTGCTCTAAGGCTTGTGGCCAATCACGAGAATTCTTTAAAAATATATCAGCGTGTAAGAACATGTAATAAATAACTTCAAAAAATGCAATGGGTATTTAATTTTAAAGCGTGCCTTTAACATTCATGTAAACGTTTTTTATACTCGTTCAATAGAAACTTATCTGGCCACTGGGTAAACCTAGCAATAAAACTACTGGTCCACAATGTGTTAAGCTTATCAATATCTGTATCTTTCCCTCCAGAGCCACACCTTCCTCTTATCTCTCCCATCTTTTTCCTCTCCCTTCCTCCCCCCTACCCCCGCCCACCATGTTGATACTGTCCAGAATTTTAGTTCTGGGTTATTTAGAATATACTTAGGGTGGTTAATATATTGCTTGTTGAGACAGCAGTGAACTTTATTGAGGTGGGGTTTTTAGTTTGTTTTTCAAATTTACTTCCCGTATGTCTCATAATCCTCCTAGATTTACTCCTCTTCCAGAAATATTTGAGGAATGTTTACCGAGGGGTCTTAAAATGGTAAACCTCATGAGGCCTTGAATTTTTTAATTTTTCTCACATTTATAAATGATAGCTTCATAGATATAAAATGAAAGGAAAGGAATGTTGAACCTATAAAGCTTTGAAAATATTACTTTGTTTTCCACTTGTACCCTGTTGCAGTTGAGAACTGTGAAGCCCTTTAGAATTGTGTTCCTTTGAGGGATCTGCTTTTAGAATTTTAATTTATCTTCAATGTTCTTAAAGGTTACTGTACTATATCTTACATGTGTGCTTTTTCCTGTCTATAAGTGTAACATAACACTCTACGATCTTCCAATTTCCTTTATGTAGAAAAATTCTTAATCATTTTATAAATTCTTCCTGTGGTTGATTATTTTTTCTCTTTATGGAACTTCAAGTATATAGATAGTGACACTTTTATGTTTCCATCTCTCTTTCCTTTTATATTTCCCATCTTCTTCTTGAAGCCTCCTGAAAAAAATTCCTCTTGATCCCCCAGCTCATGAATTCCTTCTTTGGCTGTATCCATACTGCTCTGCAACGTATGTGCTAAGGTTTTTATTTCAACAAGTATATTTTCATACACCGTATTTCCAAATATTTTTCTTGATACTTAGTCATTTTTATTTACTTGTTTTTATTTTATTTGTGTGTGGACTTTTGTCATGCATAGTCTCCTCTCTGTGTACTAATTTGCCACATGGGGTGGGTTTGTAGCTTGTTGTGTTTAGTAGGTGGTGTGTTCCTCTGTGGTCCTGTGCTGTTTCCCTGTGAGCTCTCGCTGCTTGCCCCACAGGAAAGTCCTCGGCTCCAGGATTTGTCTCCCTGACTTGTTTCCCACGGGTTAGCCTTGGAGTGTGAGAGACAAGCCAGGGCTGTAGGTCTGCCTGCACCTTCTGTGAACGCTCATCCTCTGTCCTGGCGTTTTCTTCCTCGCAGTGTGTGGGAGCAGCCACAGTCTGCCAACAGTGGCTTAGACGAGAGAGAAAGGGACCAGGTGTTCTTTTCCCAGCCTCTACTCTCCCGCAATGCCCAGGCCTCTGTGGCTCTTGCCATTCTGTCCCTATTCCAGGACCCAGGGTTTCCCCAAGAATTTATTCTAGTTTTTTACTCTCTCAAAATTTGTCACTTTCTCTTATATCTAAGCTGTCCCTCCATTTAGATTCTAAAAGGGAGCCAGCAGCTCACTGTCTTTGTCTTGTCAGGAAGCATAGTGGAGTTTTTGTTTTGTTTTAAAATAATATTATTGCCTTATATTTCTTATTGGAACATTATCTTTAGTGTAGTAATTTTGGAAAACTTAGCAACCTCAGAGAAAAAATAAAAATTGTAATCATCTTAATACAAAGAGATAACTATTTACAGCCTGCTTTTCTGCTCTTTCTGATTTAACTATTTAATGAATTTTTTTTAGGTTATTAGTATTCCACCACAGGATGTTTGATATTTGCCTGGTGGTCCATCATATGGGCATACAATAAAATGTTTAACTTTTATCACTGTTGGACATTTTAAGTTTCTTTTTTAATTTTTTTTCACTGAAAAATACCTACACCAAACAGATGTACAGTGTGCCCAGAAAGAGGGTATTGGACATTGTTTAGAAACAATAATACTAATAGAACAAAACAAACAGTAACCGTTGGCTAGATCCCATAAGTGCATTAGCTAAAGCTAAAGCACTTTTGGTTATTAGAGCCAACGCCTTTTTGGTCTTAGAAATCAAATTAATGGATTTGCTTGTGGGTTGTGAACCTATATTTGAACACCAGTTTTTCTCTTATAATGGTTTGAAAAGGCAACTTAACACTCATTATTTTAATAGCTTCCTGGCCATTTTGCCTGACTTCCCAGCAGGACTTGAGTTTTAGGTGTGCAAATCACCAGCGTAATAGGGCAAAAGCTACAAATACCTGGAATGGGGAGCTACGGAATTCCTGGTGGGTGTTAGAAACTGACCTAGCCCAGGACCCTGATACAAGGCTAAGGCTTGAAGCATGGAAAATTGTAGTGTGTGACATATTTTGTTGGTGGTGTTGCTCTTGGTAGTGTTTTGGTGTGTTTATGGTGTTGATCTTTTTCTGTCCTTCTGACCTCGAAAGGGGCCTGCAAAGGCATTCATCACACCACGTCAGCCCTCCTGGCCTTGAGGACTCTCCCCACCTTGGTCTCTAGACTGGAACACATTTGAGAGACCAAGCTCAGCCAATCACGAGGCTGTTTCTTTTTTCTCTCATCAAAGGATAGGTCAGAATAAGCCCATTTGCTCTCCCTCCCCTCAACACTTGCAGCTTGCCAACACTGGACGTACTATTGTATCCTTATTCTTTTAAATCATTGCATCTCTTAAATTTCCCTTTGACTATGTCTCTGACATTTTGGAGGCATCTTAAAGTCTTGCTTTCTCCGTTGTCCTATGTGTCTGACCCACTCCCAAATGTTGGTTTTTTCTAGTGTCGTGTAGATCTGCTTCTTCCATTTCACCTGCCATGAGATTACAGTGCTTTTCCCTTTATGTCTGAGCTGCTGTGGGGCTTTCAGCATGACCTCTCTCTAGTTGGTCTCACCCTCCTCCTTTAGGTGTCCTATCCAATAAAGAGGGAATATGCTAATTGACTGCCACGCCCTCAAAGATGATGGCACCCACAGCCAATAAGGGGGAATATGCTAATTGACTGCCATGCCCTCAAAGATGGCAGTGCCCACAGCCACAAGATGGTGGCACCCAGTCCCCTCAACCCCGCTGGGGTGGCAGGCGCAGGGCAAAGCCGGGCCCACCCCCATGCTGGTCCAGCTGCTCTACGCACCTGCCTCCGGAGACCTCCCAGTCCCCTCAGCCCCCCAGCCTCCCAGGGCCGCCCGAGGCTCAGTTAACCAGGACCGGCCAAGGCTTGTGCTGCCAGCAGTGGCAGCAGCAGAGGTGTGATGGGGCGTCACCTTCCCCTGATTGCTG
>NW_005367108.1:525478-530770 GCF_000412655.1 Myotis brandtii | reverse complement strand
CTAGAACCAAACTCCATCTGCCAAAAAGCATACACAAGCAACCTCCCTGGCCGGGTAGCTCTCTGGTCCACATTCCTCCTGGCATTCATATACTCAGTGCTAGCTCTTGATATTTGCATTATTCTTCTATGGCTTTTTGAAAAATCCTCTTTTCTGATTATACATACATGTTTTCTCTTCAACTTAACTGTAAGCTTCTAGGACCAAAAGACTGGGTCTTCTTTTTCTCGTGTCCTGTGCAAGTGTTCAGTGAAAATTACCCGGCAGAGGACCGACATGATAGCCACAAGCATCCGTGGGCTTAGGGTTTTTCAAAACTTTATTCTACAAGATCGATTGTAATTGTCAACTTTATAAGGCGTTTTTATTGAGTCTTGTACACAATGGAATTTTCTGTTCCTGTGCGTTTGAACAAAATGCTCCCGTTTGAAGTGCCCAGTGCATGGCTATTGGTAGCAGCCAGTGTATACATTTGCCCTTCGGCGGGACCTGGCGACGGTGGTCACAATGGAATTTTCTGTTCCTGTGCGTTTGAACAAAACGTTCCCGTTTGAAGTGCTCAGTCCATGGCTATTGGTAGCAGCCAGTGTATACGTTTGCCCTTCGGTGGGACCTGGCGGCGGTGGGTCAGCCTGTTTGGAGAGGGTCACTAAAAGCCTTGTCAGCTCCTTCCTCACAGTAGCGCTGGCCGTCAGCAAGAAACGTCTCCGAGTTATAGAGCTAAAATAAGGAGCATGTTCGTGGAGTCCCAGCTTCCGCATCTGGCCTGACATGGAGTATTTCATAACTTCCAGCTCGGTGGGATTCAAGTTGTAGAACTGCTTTTTGGTTTTTGTTTGTTTGTTTGTTTTAAGTTACAACTGAAATGTGTGGTGATTTTTTTTTTCTTTTTCCCCATCACCATTTATCCCCTCTATCCTCTCTCCCACCCTCCTCCCCGCCCAGTCACCACACTGTTGTCCATGAGGTCTCTCTTTTCTTTTCTTTTTTGCTCAACCTTCCCCGCCAAGCACCCACCACCACCACCACCAGAGCTGTCTGCCTACTTTCTTTCTATGAGTCTGTCTCTACAGCTCAGTTGGCTAGAGCACCATCGCTTTATACAAATGCTTTTATTTATTTTTTTATTATGGGCATTTAATTTTCAAAGGAAGGCATTGCTGATGGCTGAGGTTCAGAGATAATGTTTTCAGGGCCAGAATTTGTTGTTTCTTATATGTTTTCATTTAGAACATATGGTGGTTCTTAACTTTTTGGGGTCATGGCCCATAAGACAATCCAATTAACTCCATAGAGAAATGTACATAGGCACAGACAGAATTGTATATACCATTTCAGGGGGTGCTGCACCCTCTGAATTTCCCCATCTCCCGTCAGCCCTGTGTATCATGATTGGCTTGTTCAAATAAGACCCATATAAAATTCTTACCATTTTAAGCTGAAAATACTGCCCAACAAAACTTGGTCCCTTTTGTCACCGTTCCGGTGTCCTTGTGTTTGATGCATGATAGTTAACATTCCCAGGCTCATTACACATGTGCTACTAAACCACTGGACTCCACTCCACCTTCCTTCTCTAGAAGCAGAGGGCGATTTGTATTTGTTGGAGAAGCACAGATAGACAGGTCAGGTCTTCCCAAGCAGCAGAAAAGCTCTTACACACATTAGCATAACCTGCAAGTAGGAATTAGAAGCTATCCAGTATAATTGTTATAACTGTAGTTTTTTTATATTCTTATTAAAGAAATTGTTTTTAGGTTATAAAGCAGCTTATATAACAGTTATGTTATTTAAAAAATAATGAAGGTCATATACCCATGCTTATATAAAATGCTAAAGGAAAATACATCATAAGGCACATGTACTCAGAGATAACAACGCAGGTGATGGGTCTTTGCTGTACTACAATTTGGAATTTTATTTTTTTACTAGAGGCCTGGTGCATGAAATCACCCCCAGCTGCCCTCCCCTGACAGCCTGGTCGCCCTTAACTGCCCTCCCCTGCAGGCCTGGTTCCCCCCAACTGCCCTCCCTCCCCTGCAGGCCCGGTCGCCCCTAACTGTCCTCCCCTGCTGGCCATCTAGTGGCTGAGGGCACTTCCATCTTTGAGGGAGGGGCAGTCAAAAAGGATGTCCCTCGGCCCAGTCTACCCACAGGGATTGGGCCTAAACCAGCAATCAGACATCCCTCTCACAATCTGGGACTGCTGGCTCCCAACCGCTCGCCTGCCTGCCTGATTGCCCCTAACCGCTTCTGCCTGTTATCCTGATCACCCCCTAACCACTCCCCTGCCAGCCCGATCACCCCCAACTGACCTCCCTCCCCTTCAGGCCTGGTCACCCCTAACTGCCCTCCCTGCCAGCCCAGTCACCCCCAACTGCCCTCCCTCTCCTGACGACCTGGTTGCCCCTAACTGCCATCCCCTGCAGGCCCGGTCGCCCCCAACTTCCCTCCCCTGCAGGCTTGATCGCCCACAACTGCCCTCCCTTGCTGGCCATCTAGTGGCTGTGGGCCTTCCCTCCCCTGCAGGCTTGATCGCCCACAACTGCCTTCCCTTGCTGGCCATCTAGTGGCTGTGGGCACTGCCATCTTTAAGGGCGGGGCAGTCAATTAGCATATTCCCTCCTTATTGGCTGTGGGCGCCGCAGTCTTTGCAACAGCGTGAGGGTTTAGTATATTGTGCCGCAGTCTTTGCAACAGCGTGAGGGTCAGTTAGTATATTCCCTCTTTATTAGATAGGATTGGGAAATCTGGGTGGGACAGAGAAGGGAGGGATGAGGCCTCTTAGTAATCTGTGTTTCTAGCTTTTTTTCTCCTAACATTCCGATGAGTATGTTAAATGAAACCGAGGAAAAGATGTGTTACAAAATGAAAACACTTATGAGCTCTCCAGCAGCTCGGTCATGGAATCATTTTTGTTGCCAGTTTGAATCCTGATGTAATTAGGGAAAACAATAAAAAATTCAAATTGTGCCAGGTGAAAATAAAAATACAACAGCCTGCCTGGCTCAGTTTGTTGGGCATCGTCCCATGCACCAGGAGGTCATTGGTTCGATTCCTAGTCAGGGCACATGCCTGGTAGGGGGTGTGCACGAGGCAGCAGATCTATGTTTCGCTCTCACATCAATGTTTCTCTTTCTCTCCCTCTCCCTTCCTCTCTCTAAAAATCAATAAAAAAATATTTTTAAAAAACATCCTGAGGATCACATAACAGTGCACCATTAGACTTCATAGTTCACAAGAATATCATGAATATTATCATGAGACTCTCAGAAATCAGTGAAGTGAGATGGGCGAAGAAATATGCCCATTTTACAAGAAACCCAGCTCCAAGCCTTGGCTGAGGCCATGTGGCTAGTAATGGAATTGGAAGGAAGTCACGTTTCTAATTCCTAATCCATGTTCTTCCTGGTCCCTCTGCCACTGAGACTTGGGGAAAATCACCTCGACTCCTGGAGTCCCAACTTCCGCGTTTTCATAAAAACACTGATTCCAGGTGCTCGCAGAGTTGCTTTGAGAATCACATTACACAGTCCAGTGGTTCTCAAGGCGTGATCCCCACACCAGCCCAGGAGCACCTCCCGGAGCTGGTTAGCAATGCACATCCTCTGGCCCATCAGACCTGCATCAGAAGCCCTGGGGCGGGGCCCACTGCCCTGGTTCAGCCAACTCTCCAGGTGATTCTGATGCACCTCAAGTTTGAGAACCACCCCCCCATGGTAAATGTGAGATCATATTGTGAAAGGAGCAAAAAGCGTTATAGAATCTGCTGTTTTCCATTGAAATAACATTTATATAGAGTGAAACCCTAAGATCTTACATGTACAATGCTATGAACTTTGATATCATGTGCTCAGCACCCCAAAGAGTTCCTCACACCTCCTCCATCCCATCAGTCCCCACACCCCATGGGCAACCGCTGTGTAGTGACAGACTTCATCAGAGGAAGTAAGAGGACTTGGTGATGAGTTGGACATAGAAAGAGCAATGTGATATTCTCTTTTGCCTTTATATTTGTGGGTAACATCCCTTTTTAAATTACTAAGCGTGGCTCTCTGATTTTTCAGCCCATGGACCAGGCGTCTCTCAAAAATAGCGATGTTCTCGTCCTGACAGGCCTCACCCAGATTCCCACCGCCAACCCCGACGGCATGGTGGGCGAGTTCTTCAGCAACCTGGGTATGTACGCCCCCCGCTGACTCGTGAAGTTTGTGTTTCAGTACCTACCTCTGTAGTGTTTTGCCCCTTCCTTCCTATTTACACCCGCAGGTGCCCCCTTTTAAGACCTTTCCCCATTTTCTCTCACCCTTTTTGCTCATCCTGCAAAACCACTAGTCGACAAAAGCACTTCTTAACCCTTTGAGTGCCAACCAATATCCTAGGAACTATGCTAAAATTGCCAAGGCATTTTTGCTGATTTTACAGCAGTTTAGGAAAAAAATTATGATAGCGCTCCCGGCACTTTTGGCGAAAGACAGGAGGAGCGCAATCGCGCTCCCCGGCACTCTAGGGGTTAAGCAGCTTCAATCTGAAGGTGCGGTAAAAATAGTTGTTATAATGGTACATTCGAATTTTGAGCATGCTATGCAACAGGTACTCAGCATTCTCTCACTTGTTCATATAGAAAATTCTTATTTAATCTTCTTGCTTCGGGGTGGGATTTGGTGTTGGAGCAGGGGTCCTTACAGTCAAAGGTTGGACAGCAGGTCCTCAAGGAATGTCGTTTGTTTCAGCATTATTTCATTGTAGGTTGTGGAGATGCCGTAGGAACCTAACTGTTGTTTTTATCAATGAGCCTGTGGTAAAATTGGTTTCATATACATTGTTCCTCTTAACCCCTAGAGTGCTGGGGAGTGCAATCGCGCTCCTCCTGCAGTGTCACTATTAGATGCTAGTAGTTCACTATTTATTGACAGATGGCACCTAAGTGCAGATTACTTATGATGCCGGATGTTTGTAGTTCTAAAATTGACCACTGGCATTTACCTGCCTAATTTTTTACAGGTAATATGATTTTATGAAGTTTACTCAGTTTTTGTAGCCCTAAAGCTTCAAAATGGCGTCCAGTTCTAAGTCTGCTTTTATTAGTGATGATGATATTGCTAAATATGTCAATTCTTGCTGTGAAGATGACGATTTTGTGGAAGATATTGGAGAAGGGTGTCCCTCTATTTTAACATTATATGTTTTGTTCAAATTTTTTTCTACTAGTATTTTATAATACAACTAGAGGCCCGGTGCACAAAAATTTGTGCACTCAGGGGGGGGGGGGCCCCCAGCCCGCCCTGGGCC
>NW_005367108.1:513742-524442 GCF_000412655.1 Myotis brandtii | reverse complement strand
AATGTAGTAAAGGTTTCCTTAAGTTTTTGAATATGTAACTTCATTTACTTGCGATTCATAATTTTTTTCCTAAACTGCTGTAAAATCAGCAAAAATGCCTTGGCAATTTTAGCATAGTTCCTAGGATATTGGTTGGCACTCAAAGGGTTAAAGTCACAGCACCTACCAACAACGTTAAGTGAGGACTTACTGAACATGGACTTTAAATTCACAACAGTGACACCACTGAACAGGTGTATTTTTTCTTATGAATATTTGGTGGTGTTATTTTTTTATTTTGTGGGGAGAAGACTAAATTGAGAGACTTGGGGTCTTTGCTACCTGGAAGAAATTTATTTTCCTTTGAATATAATTGTCAATAAAATCAAGAAATCCTGCCTTTCTTTTAGAAAAGTGCCGGTTGGTTAATGTCTTAGTCAGCTCTGGCTACTGTAACAAAATACCATAGACTGGGTGGCTTAACAAGAGATGTTTACCTCTCTGTTCAGGGGGCTGGGAAGGTTGCGAGTAGGTTGCCAGCGTGTGAGGTCCTGGTGAGGACCCTCCTAGCAGATGGCCACCTTCTTGCTGTGTCTATAGCAGAGAGAGGCAGCTCTGGTGTCTCTTCCTCTTATAAGGGCACGAATCCCCTCCTGGGGGCTCCACCCTCATCTAACCCTAATGACCTCCCAAAGCCCTGCCCATAAACCACCACAAGGGGAGTTAGGGCTTCAGTGTATGGACTGGGGGGACACAAACATTCAGGCCATAACAGTTACCAAAGAGGAGTTAGTGAGCTCACACCCTTCACCTGTAGCGATTTATAAGTGAATTTACCTCTGCTCGAAGGTGTTGTCCTTCAGATCTCACTGGGCCAGTGCCAATAAGCATAGTTTTTGTTGTTGTTCTTTGCTGATACTAAGTCAAAGCCGTTCATTCTTACCTCGGAAAATGGATTGGACTAGTCTCAGATAGAATCTTTGGTTTGTATGTTTGTTCATAATCTGGAATCATAGACACAGAGAACTTCAGGTCTAAAGGAGACCTTACATCAAATCCACTGTCGCTCAGAGTGGGGTCCAGTAACCACGGGCTTCGAGATCAAGGAGGCTACTTATTAAAAATGCAAATGAGGGGGTCCTACCACGGGCCTAGTACGTCCGGCTCTGCAGAAGGGGAGCCAGAAGGAAAGTTGAGTTTTCAGCATGTTCTGGATATTTTCCTACAAACTAAAGCTTTAAAACCACTGATCTAGTTCACTCTCATATAGCCAGTGAGGACACTGGAGTCCTGCAGCCTGTGGCAGAGGCGGGACTGGGGCCAACCCTCTTGAGGACCCCCTCCCACCCCGCTGGTGTGGTTTTCCCACGGTACCAACTCGTAACAGCAGGTCAGCCAGTGCTCAGGGTACCGCTGTGCCTTCCGTCTATTTTGAAAACCCAACAAAAAACAAACTTGAGAGGACACTTAGCTTTTTTTAAGCCAGTTATAGCTTCTAATATGATTACACCCAGAAGTTGCAATTCCTCATTTGATAGTTTGAATAATGTAGGGAGCATTGTCTCACAGACAAACATTTTTTTTTATGAAAGAAAATGCCACTAAAATGAATCGAGCAGAAAAACGTGGCCTATTTTGTTATAGGTCACTCCGCAGGGGTCCGAGACTGAACAAAGACAAACCCAGCAGAGTTTTGAGCTGGAGCTAAAAAGAGGAGCTTGAAGGGTCTTCTATCCTGAAGCTCAGCTTCCATTGGTAACTTTTAAACCCCAACCCTCGGTTGCACGTCCTGTTCCTGGGACTGAGAGGTTGACTGAGGCCTCGCTGCTCGCCAGCCCGGGGCTCCCCGCTCTGGTCCTGGCCGTCAGGAGAAGCGGACTATCCCAGACGGGCAGGGGGTTGTACCCACAGACGTAGGAAAATGAAACAAATCCATATACTGTATACGAGTTCCATTCTACTTTTATAAAGCTGTTCTTTTGATACTACCTGGCTTCAACTTCCCCAGCGCTAACTGTCCGGAACGGAGGAAACGTGTTGGTCCCCTGCTACCCATCGGGGGTGATCTACGACCTCCTGGAGTGCCTGTACCAGTACATCGACTCGGCCGGCCTCTCCAGCATCCCCTTCTACTTCATCTCCCCCGTGGCTAACAGCTCCCTCGAGTTTTCCCAGATCTTTGCTGAGTGGTATGTCTGTGTTCTCTCTGAGTTCTACTTTGAGGCAGTACAGTCAAGCAGTAAGAACAGAAATGATCCCGCTTCTTCCCACGGTACTGGGAGACTTTCCTCCTGTGGCGTTCCCGTATCTGTGATGCGAAGCTGTGCTAATGAAGGCCAAGTCTGTCACAGGGCTAACTGCGGGAAGAGTAGCTGGGAAGGAAGGAAGGACCAAAGGTAAAGACTTAGCCAGCACTTTCCAGATTAGCAACAGAAATGCTATCATTTATCTTCTCACATGCTGTCTTCTGCCTGCTGTTACAAAGTAAAATTGCATCCTAGACGCGAAAAAGATGTTAAAGCCCACGCTCATGTTGTCTACACTTCTAATACCAAATCTGAAAGAAAACTCTATATCTTCATTTTAATAGCATGACATTTGACAAAATTAAGTTTTATTACAGCAGGACATTGATCAAACGTAGGGAGAGTAAATTACTGAACAGTAAGACGTCCGTGAGCCTTTTTAGGACTCCTTAGATGCCTGCTTGAATCTAACGCACCTTGGCCAGAAGAAGGGCGGGAGGAGGAAACAGGTCAGCTTTCACCAGGCACCCAGTAGTGCCTTAGGGTGGTGTTTCCAAGCATTCAGGGCTGTGAAAACACATACATAGAGTGTGTGCCATCCCTGTGGGTGGTGTGGTGGCCTCACAGACACAGTGTGCTACTAAGTTTCTCATGAAAAAGGCATGTGTGCCTCATCTGTGCCACATCTCATCTAGGGTGGTGTTTCCAAGCATTCAGGGCTGTGAAAACACATACATAGAGTGTGTGCCATCCCTGTGGGTGGTGTGGTGGCCTCACCGACACAGTGTGCTACTAAGTTTCTCATGAAAAAGGAACGTGTGCCTCATCTGTGCCACATCTCATATGCTGCCCCTCAGCCCTTCCTCAGGACTCTCCCCTTTTCGTTGTGGTGGGATCTTTCTCTGTGTGCACACTCAGGCTTTTCCATCCCTGTGCACGTCATTCATGTCTGCCGGGGGATTGAGACACTTACTCCCCAGTTCGAGTTGCCAGTGCAGCTCAGTGGCTGTGACAAGCAGAAAGTTGTGTCTCTGCAAAGGGTATGTCACTCTCCCCTTGGTACTGCGCTCAGCCAGTCAACACGGAGTCCTGGATTGGGTCAGAAGGACATTAGCGGGACAGCTGGTGAAATGCCAGTCAGGTCTGGAACTCGGCTCGTCGTAATGTACTGATGTTAATGTTTTAGTTTAACAAATTTATCACGGTTGTGCATGATATTAACATCGGGGGGCAGTGGGTGAAGGGCATACGAGGAGCTCAACTATCTTTGCAACTTTCCTGTAAATCTAAGATTCTTTCAAAATAACAAGGTTACTTCTTAAGAAAAAATGTATTGAAGAATTTTAAAGGTTAAAAAGTGCTTAAAAGAGTTTTCTGTCCTGAGTGCTCTATAGACACTGGATTTTATTCTGTAGATGCTGAGATTCACTGCAGGACATTTTTACTTGTGCTTATTACTTATTCACTGGGACCACTAGGTGGCACCAATGAGCCTGTGTGCCCAGCTGACTGGCTTATCCGCTTTTCCTCTTTAAGGCTTTGTCACAACAAGCAGACGAAGGTGTATCTCCCAGAACCACCTTTTCCTCATGCAGAGGTAAGAAAATGGTCTGCTGGGATCAGAGCAAGAAAGACCTTTAGGTGAATGGACATGGATGGAGGTGGCAGGCCATTAGACAAAAGTGAAATCCTTACGTAAGCTCATCGCCCTTGTTCCCCATATGCGATGACAGTGGAGTGTTCTAACTCCAGGTCCATCACTTCCCCTTACTAGCACTGTACTACCAGTGCATTCACCCTTCTTAGCCTCCCTCTGTTCCGTTGACTGCGCGAGGAATTCCGTTCTATTATCTACTAAAATGTTTGCATAACAGATTTTTTATTGTAAAGTCTTTCCAGTTATGTTAATCATAGATGTGAAGTTTTAATGATGAAAATGATAACATATCAGTTTAAAAAATTGGAGGTCAAAAGGTACAAACCTCCAGTTATAAACAAATGAGTCACAGAGATGTCATGTGCCCATGGTGACCAGAGTTAATGCTTGAAAGCTGCTAACAGAGCAGATCTTAAATGTCCTCATCACAAGGGGAAAAATTGTGTGACTATACAGTGACAGATGTCAGCTAGACTTATTGTGGTGACCATTTGTGATGTACATACAACCAAATGATGATGTTGCACACCTGGAAGTAATGTTACTTGTCAATTATACCTCAATTTTTAAAAAACAGGAAAATTTCCCTCCCTCACAGGATGGATGAGTGTTTCTATGTAGCTGTGTGCCCTGTTTTGTTTCAATTTTTTTTCTTCCACCAAACATTGTATCACCGGCATTTTCCTGTGCGTCTCGTATTATTATTGCAGCCTAATCTGGCGTATCATTTGCGCATACTATAATGTTCTTAACCATTTTCTCTATCACACAATAGAATTACTCCCAATTTTTTGTTTTATGTATATGTGTGTGTGTTTTGTTTATATTTTTTGTAACATACATAATTTAAAGATGTTTACATTGGCATAAGCACTTTAGGGAACTGGCGGTAGGGTACCCGCCAGAGCATGCAGTAATTCCGGATGGTCAAATGCAGTAGTCCCTGGACAGTTCGGTCCAAGCGGCAAAACAAGAGATGAATTTATCTTAGGTCCTGTGCATTGATCAGGAGAACTGCAGGAACTCTAGGTGATGCCTGGAAAGTAACTCAAGTTACGTGCAAAGACGTGCTATTCTTAGAGGCCCATTCATCTCCTTGACGTCTCTGGATACAGTAGACTTATTTGTCTTTTAGACAGCGCTCACCCATTTAACTGGGGCAGGTAACGACCATGGCCAGCTAGGTTACAGAAAGAACGTCAGTTCTGTTTGCTTGTAACTTGGGAGGAAAGTGGGAGTTAAGGGCTTGCTCCCTACTGTGCATGTTCCATGGGAGCACGTGACACCGATGACAGTTTCCAGACCCCCTTCTGCACGAGGGCTTGCTTCAGGAATAACCCGTGCCATGGTAATTCCATCACCCACTCAACTGCGCCTCCAGGCGAAATTCCCTTTGGCTTAGTGGACACCTAGGGTCTCTGACGTCTGGATTTTGGGGATCTGACCTTTCGATGCTGGAGTGGGGAGGTGGGGGCAGCGTCCAGGCAGCAGGCAGTGTCTGCCCAGGGTCCTAAGATGCCGTCTGTGGCTGTGGCTGTAGATGTGGCTGTAGATGGTGTTGCCTTGGGTTGGCCTGACGTTGGGAGGGTATTATCTAGTATTGGGCTGGAAGGGAGACCTTTTTGGTTCTAAATATAAACGTTTGAGACAAGTTTGGGGCTGTGCACGGTCTGCCTCTTACTTAGCTCTCTGTGCGATGAGGATGTCACAGCTCCCAGGCTTCTAAGAGCCAGTTTGGCCTTGGTTTTTATGAAGTTGCCACAGTAGCTTACTGCTCCAAAGGAGGTCCTGTGTGGGTAAAGAGTAGCTCTTGTGGGAGGTGTGTATTGGTGGCAGAACTTGGTGAATCACGTTTTGGGAAGGTGACCTGATACCGGGGACTCGTGGGCCAGGGCTCGGAGTATCAGAAAGCTATAAAGCAGGGGTGGGGAACCTTTTTTCTGCCAAGGGCCATTTGGATATTTACAACACCATTCGAGGGCCATACAAAATTACCAACTTAAAAATTAGCCTGCTCGCCCTGACTGGTTTGGCTCAGTGAATAGAGCGTCAGCCTGCGGACTGAAGGGTCCCAGGTTCAATTCCAGTCAAGGGCATGTACCTTGGTCGCGGGCACATCCCCAGTGGGAGGTATGCGGGAGGCAGCTGATCGATGTTTCTCTCTCATCGATGTTTCTAACTCTCTATCCCTCTCCCTTCCTATCTGTAAAAAATCAATAAAATATATATATTTTTTAAAATTAGCCTGCTGTATTTGGTCAAACATGTCATTAACTCACCCCTAATGCCTTGGCAGGGCCAGACAAAATGATTTTGTGGGCCCTGTACGGCCCGAGGGCCGGATGTTCCCACCCCCGCTATAAAGGCAGACAGGACTACATCAGCTGTAACAACCTGAAAAGCTTCCATTGAGTGAAAAAGTTACATTGTAGATTTAAAAAATGTTAATCTTTGGCAAATTATAATGAGATTCACTTGTATTTTTAATTTACTTCTGGTCACCCTCCCATATTGTGGCCTCCCTCCCACCCAGACAGGCTAACGTTTTATATATCGATTCTAGCTCATTCAGACCAACAAGCTGAAGCACTACCCCAGCATCCACGGCGACTTCAGCAATGACTTCAGGCAGCCGTGCGTGGTGTTCACTGGGCACCCTTCCCTCCGGTTTGGGGACGTGGTCCATTTCATGGAGCTCTGGGGGAAGTCCAGTCTCAACACTGTCATATTCACAGGTAAGTCACGCCCTGCCCTTTCCGCTGGGGACCATCACTGAACGCTCCTACCAAGTAGAGACCCAGGGGCAGTTTTGTTGTTGCTGTTAATCCTCACCAGAGGATTTTTTTTTCCATTGATTTTTAGAGAGAGTGGGAGGGAGGGGGAGAGACAGAGAGAGAGAAACATCTGGGTGAGAGAGACACATCGATTGGTTGCTCCCGCACACGCTCCAACCAGGGCCGGGGATCGAGCCTGCAACCGAGATACATGCCCTTGACCAGAATTGAACCTGGGACCCTTCAGTCTGCAGGCCACTGCTCCATCCACTGAGCCAAACTGGCTAGGGGGACAATTTTTTTTAATCTTCACCCGAGGATATGCTTATTGATTTTAGAGAGCGGGGGAGCGGCGGGGGGAGAGAGAGAACCATCAGTGTGAGAGAGAAACATGGATCAGTTGCCTTCCTAGGAGTTGAACCTGTGACCGTTCGGTGTACGTAACGATGTTCCAACTAACTGAGCCACACCAGTCAGGGCCAGAGATAGTTTTTAAAATAAGGCATAAGTATGAACACTCTTTTGTCATAAATATTAAAGGATAAAGAATCCAGGGAAAGAGTCAGATAAAGCACAAGGTCTTGGTAAGTAACTGTCAGACAAAGCTTTTGCATCCGTGTTTGCAGCTCTTTCCCGGAGACAGGTTTCACCGCACTGATGAGGGGAGGGCTGTGTAAACTGCTTCAGGGAGTCCTGGTCGCCAGCCTGTTTACCTTTAGGGCTCGTTTCCTGAACTGGATCTTTCTGCTTTGGTGAAAGTTCGCTCCGGCTTGCACTGCAGCGGTTTTTTCTAGAGAATGAACCCCTCAGAGTAAAATAAGTCCTTTAATGAGACCAAGTAGAGTTTTTACTTAATCGCTATATTATGTGATCAATTTAAGGTCCTCGGACAGCCTCGACATTTGAACGTCTTACGGGCTGTGCAGTAAAAAACCTTGCTCTGAAGTCATCCAGATTGCTGTCCCCTCGGCCAAGCTGCCTCCGCCCCTTGAGCCTGGCTCCCCTTGTGACCTGGGGCCCGAGGTGGCCCTCTCCTGGGCAGCTGTGTGTTGGGTGGGTCGTGTGAGAAGGCACTCGTGCAGGGCTGTTGCTTGGGTGCCGTCTTACAGTTACTTTGACTTCATGGAGCAGAGGCTACTGTGCCCACAGCTTCGGGGTCAGGAACCCTGTGGGTCCTCCCTGTGCTCAGCCTGTTTGTGAG
Organism: Myotis brandtii; assembly: GCF_000412655.1. NCBI lineage: Eukaryota > Metazoa > Chordata > Mammalia > Chiroptera > Vespertilionidae > Myotis > Myotis brandtii. Next base: position 516,585 of record NW_005367108.1, on the reverse strand, counting down.
GAAACAGTGCCGTCAGCCAGAGGCCACCGTGAGCACTCGGTGCTTAAACAAACTCGGGCTGACTGGCTCATGGCGATGAGGGGAAACGCGGCCACGGGCAGGCGTGAGGCAGGTTCACAGACGTGTGACATCAATTGGGTGTCTCAGTGACTCGTAGCCAGAGGCAGGAAGAGTGGAGCCGGGTAGGTAATGTGTGTGGTGTGGACAGTGCTGTGGTTCAGGCAGGATTACGGGAGGGTCTTGTTTTTGTCTGGGTCCATCGTGGTCACCGAGTGGCCTTGCCTGGGTCAGTGTTGGTGACATCGCTATGTCCAGCAGGAGAACGTGGCCAGCCTGGGTGCGGGCCCGCTCCTGCCAACACCCCACTGGCAGGAAGTGCAGAACTCAGAGAGCAGCTGCCGGCTGCTTCTTTCCCCGGGTCCCCTTGCAGCCCTGGCGGAGGAAGTCAGCCACCGAACATTGATTCCTGATACCCGGAAGCTCACCGCTGTCTGGTTCTGCTGAGCAGGGCCGTGCAGGGAAGTCACCTGCAGTGGGACCAAGGGTGGTCTCTCCTGTTTGAGGAGGTGCTGACTCATGGGCAGTTGCACAGTAGGAAGTGTCTGCTCTGTATAAACTTTTCTTTAGCCAGCTGGACGAAGTCAAGGCTCTGCGATTGTCTGTGACACCCTGAATAATGAATTTAAGTTTAAACTGGTTAGTTGGGCTTCCAGAACAGATGTGTCGTGCGTGATGTCTGCTAGAGTCAGGAGTTTTGGACCAGTTCTTCCAATTGTGTTACGACGACGGTGGGAATTGCAGCTCGGACAGTGGATGTAAAAAGGGGGTCAGCCACCCTCCCTGTGCTGGCCCATATGGGGGTTCCTACGTGCTCTTCTTGGGGAAACAGGATCCACTGGAGGGTGTTAATGTAAACATGTGGGTGCTGGAGCAGCTGTCGTGAGCACAGCAGGTGTGCAGGTGAGTGGAGCACGTGGGGGCAGGCTGTGTGCACGCCAGGGGGGAGCCAGGTCTTCGGCTCAGGGGGGCAGCTCCTCAGGCGGAGAGAACCGTCCCCGCCAAGCAGACGGCACGAGTGGCTCTTGGGGAACAACTGGTCGTTGTGACAGTGTGGGTCCCCGTCGGGATGCGCTGGGCTCTGCCGACAGGAGTAGCATTTTGCTCCCATGGGGTCCAGGCCCTTCCTGTTTTCTTCTGGGTGCATCTTTCTGTGGCCTGTGCTTGGCCTCAGGCCTGGGTGTTGACCCGGAGCACTTGAGTCCAGGGTCCAGGCCACATTTCTTCGCTCTGAAGTCACTGTTCTGTATTTTGTCTCTTGTAGGGACACTTTGAGTCTGTGTGTATGTCCTGGTCTTTTTCAAATTTTCATCTAATTTTTGTAGCATTTACTGATGATTCAGGACTGAATACATTATTACTGTGATGGTTGCCAGATAGTGAGTTTTAAACAATTTCATCATTTCTTTTGCATTTATTAACTGGTATTTTGTTGCAAACAAGAGCTTTCTCTTCTCACCCACTTATTTATCCCTCATTTATCTCATCGACCCCTTTATTCACACTCAGACCTGCCATTGCTCCCCCATCCTACAGGGTTCGCCCTGGTCTCTCCCTTTCCCTGGGGGTAAGTGGCTCCTCTCTCTGGTGATGGGGAGCCCGGCCCCTCAGAGCACTGACTCACTGGCTCACCCTTCTGACGCCTGCTTGCCCTGACCGTACCAGCTGCCTCCTCGCGGGGCAGCCCCTCTGCTCCCTGCACTTAATTCATCTCATCTGTGCTTTCCTTAGAACCCGACTTCTCGTACCTGGAGGCACTGGCTCCCTACCAGCCCTTGGCCATGAAATGCATTTACTGCCCCATTGATACCCGGCTGAATTTCATCCAAGTGTCAAAGCTGCTCAAAGAAGTGCAGGTAACCAAGGCAACCGTGCCAGTGTCTCCTGGGACCTGTGTCCTCCTGTGACCTGTGTCCTGGCCTCCGTGGTGTGTCTGGTGCAAGGGCGGGGCCTCTGGGGGCATTCCTTCCTCCCGGCTCAGCATCTGCAGAGCTGGGTCATTTCCCTTCACACTCAGTGTGGGCTTCACACCCTGAAAGAAGCATCCATACCAGTGAACTCCAAGTGGGGAGGAGGAGCAGGCGTAAAGACTGTCCTTTCTATGAGGACCATTTGTGTCCAGTTAAAAGCCAGCTGGCCCCTAAACCCCCCAAAAAAGTCCTCATGGAGCTGAAAGGCAGCTTCCCTGGGACATGGACGGGGCGTGGTGCCCGTTCAATCAGTGCCACACAGTGTCGTTTTGCTTTTCGTCGGAAGTTCAGTTCGGTTTGGTTTTTGTTCTTGCTTTCGTTTGCTGGGTGTTTGCATTTTGCACTTTCTGCCCCAGAGCAAGGGGAGAAGTAGTTGGGTGAGATGGTGGGTAAAGGGAAGACATCTGGACAGGAGACTGAAGGGAGAGCAGGGGATGAAAACCGCCACACAGGGTCAGCTACACTGGGCGGGGTGTTTGAGGGTTGAGGGTGGAGAAGCAGTTGGAATTGTCGGGAAGGATGGCTGAGAACAGGCAGGGGCATTTCTGACTTCCCACCCCCATGGTGTCTTCAGGACCCCAAACGAGGGCCACGGTGGCCGCACCCAACTCCCAGCTCCTCCCTCAGCAGGTGTGATGCCCCTCACGCTGCGGCCAGGCATTCACTCTCCTCCGCAGAGTCTCTGACCCCAGGATGAGAGACGCCAACACAAAACTCAGAGGACACGTAGCAAGAGGCCGAGAAGGCTGAGGCCCAGGAGGGCAGGGGAAGAGTGTGGCTTTCTCTGGCCCGGCTTGGAGCAGTTCGCCTTCGGGC
>NW_005367108.1:510628-513729 GCF_000412655.1 Myotis brandtii | reverse complement strand
CCCCCCCCCCCCCCCCCCGTGCCCAGCATGCTGGGTGTTTAAGAGCCTGTGGTTTCCATTCCTGGGCAACTTCGCCCGCATTCCTTAAGCCAGCGGGTCCTCGTCCAGCCCCTCGGCTGGTGCTGAAACTGGAGAGGCTGCCTGGTCTCCCCGGTGAGACGCGGAGTCCTCAGGCTGGGACTGGAGTCGGCTCTGAGGCAGCTAGAAGATGCCTTGCCTGTCACCATGGCTACGGTGCAGGGCTTGTCTGAAGTTCCCTTCTACCCCCCACTGCACTCATCTCTCCTCACTGGCCACTTGGGTTTGAGAGGAAAGTTCACAGTGGCCTGGAAGTGCTGAGCCTTGTCTGTGCCAAGAAGGGAGGAGCAGCTAAGGAAGGGGCTTCTGAATGGGCTGCTCTGCCTCACGGCCTCCTCTCCCCCCTCCCATCCCCTCAGCCCCTGCACGTGGTCTGCCCTGAGCAGTACACGCAGCCGCCGCCCGCGCAGGCCCACAGGATGGACCTGATGATCGACTGCCAGCCGCCGCCCATGTCCTACCGGCGCGCCGAGGTCCTCGCCCTGCCCTTCAAGCGGCGCTACGAGAAGATCGAAATCATGCCTGAGGTGAGCGGGCTTCTTCTCAGGGTGAACTCGGGGCTCGCTGGCGTCTCTGGAAGCAGGCCCTGGCCTTCTTTTCGGGTTTGTGTCAAATGTGTGTGAACCGAAGAGCCCCTTAGGCCCTTAAGCAAGTAGGTGGGAAGAGGTGGGATTTCATGTTTTCATTCACATTTTCCAAGTAGTGAAGTGACAGCTGCGAACATCAGGGCTGCTGACTGCTGCTCTGATTAAGGTTCTGCATGCGATCCGGGAGGCCAGGATTTTGATCTACTGACGTGGTCTGTTGAAGTCTAAATATTTTAGTTACATGGAATCTGAGCCTGTGTTAACAGGGAACCGTTATACAGCGTATCGTCGTGGGGACACTGTAGGTTGCGTGAGAGGCTGGTCTGGGGGGAGGCAGGCAGCAGTCAGTGCCCGGCTCCCGAAATGGCAGGCAGGTCGCTCACAAACAATAAAAAGAGGTAGGGAAACTTATTAAGAACAGTGTCCCCAAAATTCTCTTTGGAGTTCAGAATAATGTCCAGGTCTGGGGCTGATGTCTCAGCTCCTGGGTGGTGCTCATTTCCTGCCCAACAAAGGCTGGTGGTGGGGCGAGGCCAGCTGCCATCAGTGGGGACTCGGTTTCCAGGACATGCAGTCCTTCCCAGGGTTAACCTCAGTTATTTTAATTAAGAGCAATAGATAAAGGAGATCAAATGAATTTCAATAATTGACTTAGGTCCCGGCCTGTTTTGCTCAGTGGGTAGAGCATCAGCCCACAGACGAAAGGGTCTGGGTTCCATTCCAGGCCCCAAGTGCAGGAGGCAGCCAGTCAATGTGTCTCACATCAATGTTTCTCTCTCTCCGCCCACTCCCTCCTTCCCACTATCTCACTAAAGATCAATGGAAGAAATATCCTCAGGTGAGGTTTAAAAATAAGAATTGACTTAGATAAAATTGATTCACCAACACAGAACAGTCAAGGTGGGTTTTTTTAATGCAAGCAGTCTGCTCTTCATGTATCACCCACATGTTACACCTTTGATTCACCAACACAGAACAGTCAAGGTGGGTTTTTTAAATGCAAGCAGTCTGCTCTTCATTACCACACATGTATCACCCACATGTTACACCCATTCTCGTTTCACTGCTGGACCCTTGGAGGGAGCCGCCACACGGCCCGTGCTCTCTGCAGCCAGTGTGGCCAGACTGAAGGAGTGACAGTGCCAGCTGTGAGCCCCGGCTGGAGAGAGGGCAAATGTGGGGAGAACGGGCAAGGACGAGAACCCCTCTTCCTGCAGGGGACGCAGAGAGGCGGGGTAGACCAGGCCCCAGGCTCTGAGAGCGTGGAGTATGTGCCCAGTGCAATCTCTCCAGGCAGCTCTTCACCCCTGCGGGGGGAGGGAGGAGTAAGTGGAGTGACTGCTGGAGGCGATCCGAAAACTCATTTGTAGTGAAGACTGGTGACCAAGGTGGAGTGAAAAAGCTAGGTGATTTCAGCCCAAGCCAAATTATAACTTCAAAGCAATGATGCCAGTTTTCTTATAAACCTTATAAATGGGTCATAAGGTAATTTTTTGAAAGGAGTCATCACAAACACCTTAAGCAATACTGTGGAAAGATGTACGGCTTCTCACGAAGACTACTTAGATGGTCATTTGGATGTTTGTGGTCTGCTAATTCTTTAAAAGGAAAATTATTAATTTTTCGTTAGAGGTTGCGAATGCAGCCGCTCAAACCCTCCTCTCGCCCTTTCAGCTGAGCAGCTGACTTGCATTTCTAATTACAGTTCATTCCTGAGAAGTGGCAGGGCTGCCCCCATGGATTTCCTTTGATGCTGAGAACCAGGGACAGCGTGCAGCAGGCTCTGCTCCTCGTTCAGGCCACATCCTGTCATGACCAAGGGGATAAAACTCTTTGTCTCTGGATGCCCAGTTGTCCTTTCTCCATACCTCACTAGCCCGGCCCCCTGGCCCCTCTGCTTAATTATAATGGAAGTTACCTGTTTACGGACCCTCCCTAGGGGACAATACTAAGCACTTCCCATGGACTGTCACCCCGCTCTGTGAGACGGGCACAGTGCTTCGATTTGGTGCGCTCAGCGGGCAGGGCAGGGCCTGCTCTGCCCTGAGAAAACCTCAGGTGACCACCAACATGCCTGTCCACAAAGGTCACCCCAACACGGGTTACAGATCCTGTCTTTTAGGTGAGAGTGGAGCCCCCAGGTCAATTCGCACTGAAAATGTGAGCCCCGCGGTGGACAGGCCGATCCTGTGAGTTCCAGTTTCCATACTAGAGGCAAAAGGAAGCCACATGTTGATTCCAAGACAGAAACAAAAATATTAAGACATCCACCGAGAAACCATCTTACTAATTGGTTTCTGGCATTTCTCATGCCCAGGTTTATCCTTACTCATGATTAAACAGTCCTTGTTAGCTTGCCTGTTCCCTTTCTAAGTCACCAGAAGAAAAGAATACATCTGCTGTTACACCTCTGACACTGAGCCAGAGAAGGAAGGG
>NW_005367108.1:449506-510526 GCF_000412655.1 Myotis brandtii | reverse complement strand
GGGGGGGGTGCCCAGCACCCCATTCTGTTCACAAAGCCCTTCAAATGCTGTAGGAACAGAGTAGCAGCTCTGAGACCTGCCCTGGCCGCCCTATGCACCTGCAGGTCCCTGGGTAACCAGCTCCATCACCCTGCAGGCCAGCCTTCAGTCCAGGGTCCTCCTGCTGCCCAACCCTTAGGTTCATATTGCCAGTGTTTGTTTTGTTTCAGTAGTTAACATTAATAATGATATTTTTTTATGGGGAGAGAAGAAAGCATGTTCCCCCTCCAAAAAGAGGCAAAGTTTTTGTTTTGTTTGTAACACCAACATGGAGCTAACCATCTGCACCTCCGGATGTTAAGGTTGTTTAACATAGAGGATTTTGCTTTTCATTTTCTCTGCATTTTCATCTCAGAAGAGTGAGAGATGCTGGCCCAATCTTTGGATCATCTTTGTATTTACTTTCTAGCTTAGAGTTGTACAGTGGGGTTGAAGGGTTAGGTTTAGATTTCAACACATTAATCCAGCCGTTCTCAAACTGTGTGCTATCAAGACTTGTTAAAAATTAGAACCCCAGCTCTAGCCGGTTTGGCTCAGTGGATAGAGCGTCAGCCTGCCGACTGAAGGGTCCCAGGTTCAATTCTTGTCAAAGGCATGTACCTTGTTTGCAGGCTCCCAGCCCTGGTCAGGGGCATGAGGGAGGCAACCAACTGATGTGTCTCTCACATTCAGTGTTTCTCTGTTTCTCCCTCTCCCTTCACTCTCTAAAAATCAATGGAAAAAATATCCTTGAGGAAAAAAAACAAAAACCAAAAACAGAGCCCCAAAGAGCTTTTGTTTATGCGGATGATACTGATTGATGTTTGCTAACTAGAAGTTAAAACTAAGAAATTTAAAAATATTTATTAATTCATTCCAAAGTAATATAAACCCATTAGATGTTAACATAACTAACACATCTTCTTTGAAAAATGTATCTTAAAAAAAGATAATGAGAAGAGCGGGCACTGCTTTACATTTGCAAGTCTCGTTAGTGTCTGCCGCGGGAAGCCCTGCAGGCTCTGAGCTACCAGAGAAGACTTGGGTGTCTTCCGGAGCCGCGAGAGGTGGAGAGGTGGTCGCGGTTCAGATGCTTAGCCCCAGGCAGGCTGCGGTCCTCTGGGGGTTGACTAACGAAGGGGAAAGCAGCAGGGTCTGCACCGGTAAGCGCAGGAATCTGGGGAGGCCTCCAGGCAAAGCACCCGAAACTGTGCCTGGGACACTGGTTTGTTCTCTTTCTCTCCTCAGCCCAGCTTATCTGCCACTGCACCCCTTCCCTCTGTCATCCCTTCCTGCCTTCCTTCCTTTATTTCAGTAGATAGAGAGATAATAGATAATTTTCGTGATGTAGTTTGGGTTAAAAATTAATTTTTTACCTTCTTTCTTCCCTAAAGTTAGTCATTTATTATTGTTTTTTAACCCTCACCCAAGGATATTTTTCCATTGATTTTTAGAGAGAGGGAAAGACAGAGAGAAACACATTGATTGGTTGCCTCCTGCATGAGCCCCGACCAGGGCCCCGGCCAGGGGAGGAGCCTGCAACCCAGGTACATGCCCTTGACCGGAATCGAACCTGGGACCTTTCATTTCACAGGCTGACACTCTGTCTGTCCTCTGAGCCAAACCAGCAAGGGCTATTTGGTCATTTTAGACCGAAATAATGTAAATAAAAATGCAAAGTAAAATAAAATAATGGTGACCTTTAAAGGCTCAGCTTTATAACACTTGCCGATTGGTACCTTTCCCAGCAGGCCGGCAGGGACGCGTGGGGAGCTCTGCACAGAGGGCGGAGCTGCAGCCCCCACGCCCCAAATGAGAGTGGGCCTGACTGAAACCCGTTTGCTTCCAGCTCGCAGATTCACTGGTGCCCATGGAGATTAAGCCTGGCATTTCCTTGGCAACCGTCTCGGCCGTGCTGCACACTAAAGACAACAAGCACGTGCTTCAGGTATCGTAGGGGAGGGTGGCCGGGCTGGAACCCTGAGGAACCTCCAGGGCCTGGAACTAGAACTCCCTCCCCACAAAGCCCTAGCATTCAGCTGGCTCCCAGGACACTGCTTCCCAAACCAGCAAACCCGGGAGACCAGACTACCTAACGGATCAGATGCGAGACCTAAAGAGGGCACTGCCTGCAAACCCTCCACTGCTTATTGCTCTGGCCACGCGCCTCAGAGAGAAAAGGGAACAGAAACTACCATTCACAGAGATGGGGCCACCCATCATCCTAAGTGCTGCTCACGGCTCTGGAAGTTCCCCATCACTCAGAGCTCCGCGGGTTCCCACCCCAGCACTGCAGGGCACTAGGTGGGTGCTGGGGGAGGGGGGCTTTAAAAATCAGCCCAGATGGCACCCTCCCACCGAGGCCTAGAAATATAAGCACAGCTGCCATCGGGGCCCGAGGGCCTGGGCATCACTGTACAGGCTCCACGTGGGTGGGTAGCACCTTGCAGAGCTGGCCTGTGTCACCTCTGGCCCTGCATCATGGGAGTGTGAAGTGTGCGGGACACTGTGCCGGGCCCCGTGCTCGGTGTGACTGGTCCTCACAGAAGTCTCTCGCCGCCGCATTACAGGCACTTTCTCTGGGCCAGGAGGGTTCTCACCAGTCAGTGACCCACAGCCAGTGTCCCTTGCGGCTGTGCTATTGCTGCACCTGCAACTGCCAACACGGGTTAACAATTTACTCAGAAAACACTGAACTGAATCAGTTAAAAATTGAACGTGGCTCTTTATCAAAGGACGGTGTCTTTGCCAAATAAGGTGTGATGTGTGGAGAGCTGGCATTTGCTTATGGGTCTTGAGAACTCCAGGTGGAGCCCCGGGGCCTGCAGACTTGACACCACAGGCGGCACCAGGCTAGCTGGGCCTGGGGTGCCCACAGGTTGTGTGTGTCCTGACCCATGTTCCCTCCTGCTCCAGCCCCCGCCCAGGCCGATCCAGCCCACAGGTGGTAAGAAGAGAAAGCGGGTGACTGATGACATCCCTGACTGCAAGGTTCTGAAGCCCTTGCTGAGCGGCTCCATCCCAGTGGAGCAGTTTGTACAGACCCTGGAGAAGGTGAGCACACGTTCGCACGTCTGCACAGCCCAGGAGCCGTCCTCTCTCTCCCTGTGCCTCCTGCTTTCCACTTGGTTTGGTCTCCACTGAGCTCCTGTCCCTGTGGCGCCTGCCTGGTCCAAGGTCATGCCAGGGACAGACTGGGGGAGAGTGAGAGGTGCGCGGAGCGGGCCCTCCTTCCATCCAGTACCAGGTAGCGAGATGACAGCCTCATCAGATGCCGCTTCTTGAGCAGCTAGGCTGAGACCTTTCTCAGAAACCTGTGGCAGACGGGCAGGCGGGGACGGGGGATGGAGAAGGGTCTGTCCTTCCTTCTCCACAAGCCCGGCTGGCGCGGCCAGCGTGGCCTGGTCCCAGGGATGAGTCTCGGGGGAGTGTCAGGAGAAGGGGCAGTGTTACTGGGTCCCCACGAGCTCGAGCTCGAGAGGCAGCCCAGCCATTGCCGGGCGGGAGTCGTGAGGCGTTGCCTCAGAGAAAGGGGTCCCTCTCCATCGCAGCAGCTGGTCACACCTTGTCCCAAAGACCACTCCTCCCAAGGAGCAGACTTCTCAACTATAATTATAAGAAAAATAATTTAACCTTAAAGGTTTTTAGAATTTTGGCTTCAGTCACAGAACTTCAAAGATTCTAATGTTTTACAGAATCCTTGATAGAAAGAGGGAATTAGCTAAACGTATTATTCATGCTGCTTCTTGCAAGAACTGCAACTAACTGGAATAAAAAGTTCCAGGAAAAGAGACTTTCTTCTTTAAACCATCAGCTGCTGCCGTTCGTCCACACTAAGTACCTCAGTGGCTGAGTGCTTCCACATGGGAAAAGCTTTCTCTTTATTGGGATTTGTCTTCTCCATTGTCATTCCATTGTTCCTGAAGGAAGGGCTTCCACCAGGTTGTGCGGCTCCCCGGCCCCTGGTGGTACTGTGGGTGCTCCATGGGCGTCGAGTGGGGGACACACCAGTAAGTGCCTCCTCATGACCTTGCAGCAGCCCCGGTCCCTGGTTCCGGGACTCACCCTCGACTTGTCTTTTAAACAACTTGCTTCCCCGGAAAGACCTTTACTTAGTTCTTCTGCCCGGTTCAGCGCCCAGGACCTGACCCTGTTCCCTCCACCATCTCCGCCGCGTTCATTCTGCAGGAGGGATGTTCGTCTGCCCCACCCCACAGGTGTGCTCGCGAGAACTAGGTGGAGCTCCTCAGGTCCGGTTCCTCACCTGTTTGGCATCCCTTTCAGGCAAATCAGTCTTCTTTCCGCTTCTTTTCTTTTTTCTCAACATTACGTCTGATGTGTAAGCAAGTCCTGTGATTCGCATCAGAGATGGCGAGAGAGGCATTTGCTGTGCTGCTTTATTTCCTTCTCCCTGAGGGATGTGCCCGATCACCGGGATCGTGAGGAATGGCATTTTCCTGGGGCAGGACTGAGCCTTTTCACCAGGGCTCATGGGCTTGGTGCAGAGGCTGCTGGCAGGGAGCCCAGTGTCCCAGACCCCTGACCTGACCAGGCACTGGGCTGTGCTCCTCAATCACAAAAGCGTACGCAGGTTACAGAAATTGTTTTGTTTTGCATGTTTGGGGGCCTTTTGAAGTATTGAACTACATGGGTTTGAAGTGTGCAGGTCCGCTTACACATGTAGCCTTTTCAATACATATACAGTCAGCCTTCCATCTCCCTGGGTTTTGCACCCACAGATCAAAAACAGTATTTTCGATCCACAGATGGAGAGCATTGTTACACTATTTCATATAAGGAACTTGAACACCCATAAATTTTGGTATCTACAGGGGGTCCTGGAACCAATTCCTTGTGGGTACCAAGGGCCAACTGTGGCTAAGTTTTCGGGGAGCCACAAGTTATATGCGGATTTTCAGCTCTGCCGACAGTCGGCACCCTTAGCCCCTGCGTTGTCCAGGGCCGCTCTGTGTGAACTCAGGCTGAACTGCAGAAGGTCTGGTCTGAAGGATTCACTGAGGAGGGTCAGAAACGCCGGTTTCTAGACACTGAGCTTAGCTGTCTGGGAAGGGCCGTGGTTAGGGTTCTCAGTTGCTGAAATACCCCCCTGCCTTCGGTCAGCCGCTGCTCCTCAGAGTCCCCACCGACCTCCTTCTCTTTTCTGTTGGAGCAGCATGGCTTCAGTGACATCAAAGTGGAGGACACAGCCAAGGGCCACATCGTCCTGCTCCAAGAAGCTGAGACCCTCATCCAGATAGAGGAAGATTCAACCCACATCATCTGTGACAATGACGAGATGCTCAGGGTACGACTGCGGGACCTTGTCCTCAAATTCCTCCAGAAGTTCTGAATGGAACACGTGAGCCATGTCTGCTTCCCTGAGATCCCACCGCCCTTCACACTCTGCCTGCCCAGCACAAGCCAAGTGAGGAAGGGCACACAAGGTCAGCCAGGCCTTTGTGGTGGTCTCTGACCTAAAGGAAAAGGCTCTGAGGGCCACACCTGCTGGTCTGACTTGCAGTGCTGTCTCAGGCAAGAGCTTTTGCTTTATTTAAGCTTTAGACTCATTTTCTTCCCAAGCCTGGCTCTCTCGGGTAGCCAGGATGGTAAGACAGTGAGCTGAGTGGCAGAAGAGTGACAGAAGGGGAGGGGAGGGGAAAAGATGACTGACTTGTCTCTAGTGGCGTTTGTTTTTCATCGTGTCACAGGCCTCAGGTGGGGAACCAGTGACTTTGTTTTACTTGCTTGTCTACTGTGTTGCATCTGATAAGACAGACGATCCCAAAAAAATTAGTAAAATTAATCCATTTATCTGTTTTATATTGTGAGCCCATTTTGAGAATAAAACTTATTTTTATAGGAGTCTCTATGCTCTGTTAAACCTACAATTTACACTGATACAGTATCTGAAAAAATGTGGAAATATTCAGACTAGCATAAACTTAAAAAATACTGTAGCAAATTTTTATTTGGTGAGCATGTTTAATAATATAACCTGGCTTTTTTAAAATATAAAATTCAGCCCTAGCTGGTTTGGTTCAGTGGATAGAGCATCGGGCTGCAGAAAGGGTCACGCCGGGTTCGATTCCGCAGGGTTGCAGGCTCGATCCCCAGTAGGGGACGTGCAGGGGGCAATCGATGATTCTCTCCCTCTCTGAAATCTATAAAAACAAAAGAATCTAGGAGAATAGGAGAGTCACATTTAAAAAAATAAAATTCATAGTTTCCTTAAATTGTTTGAAAAGGTGAACTTTACCTGAGCTGTGTCTCTAATGAAAAACCCCAGCCTTGACCTTCTGGGAGGGTCCTGAAGAGGGGCCTAGGCTCTACTAAATCAGCGGTCACCAACCTGTGGTCCGTGAGGCCCCAAAGGTTGGCGACCACTGCACTAAATGACCTTTACCTGTAGTAACCTTTCCCACAGATTCTGCGCATTAAGTTCAGTGCCCAAAGATCCACCAGTAACAGTAGTGCATTTGAAATAATGCTGCTTCTGAACTGTTTCAAACAGACAGTTACAAGATGAGATCTAATCTAACAGCATCATTTGTAGCACACGTGCAGATTTTTCAGGTATTAAAATGTCGAGTGCAAGTCTTAGACTTAGTCGCCTACGGTAGTAGTCCCAGCTCTGCCTGCTGTTCTGAACGAATTTTTTAAACTGAAGTTCAGCCAGAAAGTCAGTCCTCCAACTCAATTAGCAGCTAAACATCACAAAGGGATTTATATATGTGTGTATATGCGTGTATGCATACATATACAATAGACAGCACTATAGAGCTGCTTGCTCAGGTTTTATGGAGAGTTGTGTATCAATTCTCCCTCTGGAATAAACACATAGTGAGAATGAATTCTTCATTAAAGGAGGAAAAAGACTACTTCATTTTTTGCCATTTCCAACTTTGTCAGATTGGGGCACAAGAATGCTTACCTAGGTGTTTTTTAAGGCACAGGTCATTCCATTGTCAGATTGGGGCACAAGAATGCTTACCTAGGTGTTTAAGGCACAGGTCATTCCAATCAAGGGCCCTGAGATGTGTCTATGGAATAGATTGGGAGCCTGCAACCATGAGAGAGAATAGACATTACAAGAGATGGATGTGCCATGGCCAGGAAAATTTAGTTTTTAGGAGGAGAATTGTAAATAGCATCACATGTAGGTACACTTCCTAAATAAAACTTTTGAGAGAATCAAGTTAAAAGTTTTATTTTTAAATCATGAAAATACAAAAACAGTACAAAACAGAGCTCAAAAGAAATCAAAATGGTTATTTTACTTACAGGTCCTAATGATGATACATTCAGGAATGACTGGATTTGTTCAAGTTTGCTTTCTGTTTAAGTGCTTGATGAGAACACAGGGCACTGATCCCTGGAGAGGTGGTTACTACAGAGACAACCAGTATGTATATGTAAATTAGTCAAACGGACAGGGAATAATCTAGAAATTATGACGGTTTTAATCAAGTTACTCCCACCTACTCAGTGGGGGAAGCCAGGGGGAGGAAGAAGCAGGGACTCACTCCTTAGAGCAGAGAGGAAATCTGGAGCCGGCCTCTCCAAGAGCAGCTGTCACTCCACCAGAGCTCGGGTTTCTGGATCCCACACCAGGTGGGTGAGTGGAAGACCCAAAAGAAATGGCACATTGTCCTCAAGGGCTACCCACACTGACGGACAGAGAGGCAGCCCCCTGACCATTGGTGCTGACCTGGCGAAAAGTCTGACACCTGGAAAGGCTTGATTACATAGTAATTAGAAAACCATTAAAAATACTGAGGAGGAACTGGATGTTATTATTTCATCTTTCTAAGAAGTGATACAGCTGTTGTTATGTAACAAAGTACCCCAAAACTTAGTGGCTTAATACAACAACATCTCACCGTTTCTGTGTGGCTCAGCTGGGTGCTCTTGGCTCAGGGTTCTCTCCCCTGGGCTACAGATGAGGAAACTGAGGTGCAGAGGTTAAGTAACTTTCCCCAAAACACATAGCCAGTAAGTGGCTTCTGCTTTGCCATTGTGTCGCAGGTGAGTATCTGGGAACAGGAGCTGGCCAGGAAGGGAAGGCGTGCCTGTTAGTCCATTTCTTTTCAAGCAAAGGTAACAACTCCTCTCCATGATCCCTGGAGAACCTGAAGCTTTTGGCTGTCTCAGTTGCCAAACTACCATGACATATCAACAGAAATAAGAGTGAAGAAACCTCCCAAGTTATATGATAACTAGAAGCCCAGTGCATGGATTCCTGCACATTGAAAGGAAACTAGAAGGTGGTTGTGGGGCGGGACTGGGTGAGACAGGACAGACATGCCCTGGAGCCAACCTCCCGCGGTCCTTCCCCAGCTGGCTGCACCTGGGGTAGCCCTGGGGCTTGAAGGGCCTCTGCAGAGTGAGCCTGGTCCCTCCGGCAGGTGGGGTTCCTCGGCCTGGCCTGCAGGGATCAGGCTGAAACTGGCAGCCCAACATCCCCCAAGGGGTCCCAGAGTGCAAGAGGGCACTCTGCAAAGTTGCTGTCGCTTGGCAGCTCCTGCATTGAGCATCTGCCCCCTGGTGGTCAATGCACGTCATACCTACCGGCCGGTCAGCCGGTTGCTTAGCCTTCTGTATATATAGATATATTCACATGAGCCATGTAAACTGGCAGGCAGGAAAGGGAGACACTCCTTTGGCACCGAGTCCCATTTCCCCCTACAGTCCTAAGGAAAGTTGAATGTTGTCTCATTGTTTCATACCATACTGTGGGGAAGCAGAAAATATCAGATGGTCTTAAATTCACTGCAGTGGAATTGTGAGTAAATAACATAAACCTAGAATGAGGTAAAAATAACCAACTATAATTCTGGAGGAAATACGAGTAACAACTAAATCCTAGAGATAGGCAGTATAAAGTTGAGCCAAAAATGTCTAATCTTGGTGGGGGTTAGAGCCAACACTGATCATGAGTTTATTCTCTAAAGATTAAATATCACAGTCTCCACTGCTTCTTGGTAGCCTGTTACAGATTTTAATCATATCATAAAAACATCATTTTACCATCTATCAAAATTCCAATGGCATTTTTCTCAGTAATAGAAAAAGCAACCCTAAAATGTCTATGGAACTACTAAAGACCTTAAGTAGCCCGGCAATCCTGAGGGAGAACAAAGCCGGAGGCATCCCACTTTCTGATTTCAAGCTTTATTACAAAGCTATATAGCAATCAAAACAGTATGGTGCCATCATAAAAATACACACAGAGACTAATGGAATCGAACTGAGAGCCCAGACATAAACCTACACATATACAGTCAACTAATACTTGACAGGTGAGCCAAGAGACTCAAAGAAAGAGCAGTCTCCACTAAATGGTGGTGGGAAAACTGGGAACCACATGCAGAAGAATGAAATTGGACCCCCACCTTATACCACTCACAAAAATTAACTCAAAAAGGATTAAATACTTAAATGTAAGACCCAAAACTGCAAAACTACTAGAAGAAAACAAGGGTAAAGTTCCTTGATGCCAGCGGTTCTCAACCTGTGGGTCGCCACCCTTTTGGCGGTGGAACGACCCTTTCACAGGGGTCGCCTAAGACCATCCTGCATATCAGATATTTACATTATGATTCATAACAGTAGCAACATTACAGTTATGAAGTAGCAACGAAGATAATTTTATGGTTGGGTCACAACATGAGGAACTGTATTTAAGGGGCCAGAAGGTTGGGAACCACTGAGGTAGGCCTTGGCAACATTTTTTTTTTATGATACCAAAAGCAAAAGCAACAAAAGCAAAAATAAACAAGTGGGACCACATCAAACTAAAAAGCTCCTGCACCACACAGAAAACATCAGCAAAATGAAAAGGCAGCAACAAAATGTGAGAAAGTGTGTAAACCATCTCTCTGATAAGGGTCTAATATTCAAAATACATAAAGAATCATACAACTCAACAGCAAAAAGATGCTCTGATTTTAAAATGGGGAAAGGACTTGGATAGACATTTTCCATAGAGAAAACAGAAATGGCCAACAGTACATGAAAAAGTGTTCAATATCACTAATATCAGGGAAATGCAAATCAAACCACAATGAGATATCACCTCATTCCTGTTAAAATGGCTATCATTAAAAAAACAGATAATCAAGTTTTGGCAAGGATGTGGAAAAGGGGAACAATTGTGCACTGTTAGTGGGAATGTAAATTGGTACAACTACTATGGAAACCAGTATGGAGGTTCCTCAAAAAATTAAAAATAGGGCTACCATATGATCCAGCAAGATGCCATTAGTCATCAGGGAAATGCAAACTGAAACTACAAGATACCATTACCCACCAGAATGGCTAAAATTTCAAGGACTGACAACACCATAGATTGGTGAGGCTGTGGGAAAAGCGGAGCCCTATTATCTGTGGGAGTACAAAACATGTGCAGTCACTTTGGGGAAAGGTCTGGCAGCTTCTTATAAACATGTAGAATTTATAGATACAGAGAACAGACTGGTGGGCATGGGAGGGGAGGAGGGTGAAAAGGGTGAAGGGATTAAGAAGTACAAACTGGTCATTACAAAATAGCCACAGGGGTATAAAGTACAGTCAATAACATTGTCAGTATTATAGTAATAACTATATATGGTTGGTGCTAAAAATATCTGGGGGAACACTTTGTAAAGTATATGATTGTCTAGCCACTGCTGTACCTGAAACAACACAAAATAATGTTCAATGCAAACTGTAAATGAAAGGTAAAATTTTAAAAAAAACTAAACATGTATATGCCTACCTTATCACACAACAGTTCCACTCCTAGGTATTTACCCCAGAGAAAAACATGAGCCCACAAAAAGGCTTGCACAGGAATCTTCAGAGCAGTTTTACCCATAATAGCCAAAAACTGGAAACAGCCCAAGTGCCTGTCAACAGAATGGACCGATGCTGTTACACTGCATTTGGGAATACTACTCAGTAATAAAAGGAACAAATTACTAATACAGCTTGGGCTGAATCTCAAAAACACTATGCTGAGTTTCTTCAAGACTCACTCAAAAGAGTAAAAAATGTGCAGCACCATTTATATAAAACCTTAGAACAGGGAAAACTAACCCAAGATAAAGAAAAAAATCAGAATATTGGTTCTGGGAGGGTAGAGAGGGAGACTGACGAGGAAGGAACATGAGGTAACTTTCTGGATTTAATAGTAAATGTTCTATTTTCTGATAGGGGTTTGGGTTACATAGGTGTATGCATTTGTCAAAACTCAACAGAAGATGTACTTAAGATTTGTGTATTTCAGTGTATAAATTTAATATGTAAATTTTCATTAAATGCATAGAAACTAACACTGACGTCCAGTTAATATGTGTGTGCTTATATTTAGAAGGAAATGCATTAATGTAATTCACTTAGAAATATACCAAAAATAGGATGAATAGAGGTATGGATATAGAGATAACTGTAAAGAAAGTACAGTAAAATGGATGTTAGGCACACAGGCTCATACTGTAAAAAGTATTTAAGCTTATCAGTACATTTGAAATGTTTCATAATTAACTATTGTGACTAATAGTTTAAGTAAATAGAATCTAAATAGTTTAAATTCTGATATGACAACCATACAATACCACCAGGATTTATAGACAAATAGAGAAAAGTAAAACAATTTCCCTAATAAAACCAGGCCAAGAAGCAGGTGAATTAAATAGCAAACCAAACGCGGCCCTCGGGCGAGGCTTCCCACCTAAATGCTCTCTTCTGGAACCCATCCAGTGTCGAGTTTTTCCTGACGTGCTCTCTTAGCCCCTTGTCAATGATGTGAGTAATAACAACAGTGACTGTAGAACTTCACCATCCTGTGCCAGGCTTCTGTCACCTGTCTGGTTAGTAAATGATGTGAGTAATAACAACAGTGACTGTAGAACTTCTCTACCATCCTGTGCCAGGCTTCTGTCACCCGTCTGGTTAGTTCCACAGCTGTAAAGCATTCCAGAAAAAATGCAGTACTGATTACTATTCAGCTCATGGCCAACTATGACTTCTATGTGACCCTCTTCAGTTTGTCAAATCATTCATCAAAAAACTATTCAGCACTTTACCATGCGCTCTGCTCTCAAGAGGCTTACAATCTGGTGTGGGAAGCAGGGCTGTAAACATGACAGACAGGCAGCTCTAACAGGATAACTGGGGCGGGGGAGGGGGGGAGCGCGGACAGGCAGTGACTCAGAGGAGGGAAGGCTCCCTGGAGGCAGTGTCTCCAGCTGGGTCTTTGACAGGCCAACAGAGGACTGTGGCTCAGCCGGACTAGAAAGTCCTGAACAAGAAAGTGGCAGCAGCCGCATTTCGTGGAACAGCCAGCGGTCACCCTATCCAGCACAACAGGAGGCAGCCACACCGGGAGCAAGACAGCAGGCTCATGGCAATCACGGCCGCCTACAACCCACAGCCTCAACGGCCAGCACTCATCGGTCTAAAGGACAACCAACTCCATGTAATCGGACTAGAACACTTACATCCCCCAGCCTCCTCCCCTTGCGGTTTTGGGCATAAAATCCAACCCCGAGAGCGCAGCTAGTGGAAGCCAGTGAGGCAGAGCCATGATGTTCCATATGGAGGGCCTCGCGTGAAGCTGGACCCCGAGGAGATAAAATGGAAGGAAGACGTGCAAGGATGTGACCTCCATACGGAACTTCCTCATCTGCGTAGCCCTGCCGCGAGTCACTCCTTTGATCTTAAAGAAACTGGACAGCATATAAAGATTGGACGTTACATGTGAATGCATGACATGAAGAACTGGTTAGTTTCTGCTCTGCAAATGAATAGGCCCAGAAAGATGGAAGAGACTGGTGAAGGGACATAAAACTTGTGCTTGTTGAGAACAAGTTCGGTTGTGGTAACTGACCTAATATACACTATGTATCTAAAACAGAAAACTACTTGGGAAGCATGAAAACACGCTTCTTATGCCTGTGATACTCAGCCTCCATGAATGTTGGTATAATTGTAAATAATGTCAAACTCCATTTTCTAGCAATTATTAATTATACAAGGGAATTATGTCTGCAGTGGCCCTGTCTTGTCAGTCATTTCTAGTGACCTGTTCACTTCTATCAGGAGTATATTTGTTGAAGAGTTCCTTGTAATTAGTTATGTTTTATGGAAGCGAGCACACATCCACAACATTTAATCACAGGACCATTAGTCTACACTTTTAATAAATGTACCAACTAAGAAAAAATAATTCAACCCCAAGGACAGTGGAAACTGAGTCCTAACCTTCCCCGGTTGGGGCTCCGTCCCCATTCCCTCTAATAAACTCCCCTCTTGCTCGCTGCGTCCGCCTGTTTCCTTGAGCGACTCCAATCTTAGTCTTAAACAATGAACTGGCATTAAAATAAATGGCAAACAGAAAAAAAGAAAGTTACCCGAATAATAGTTCATTTCTATTGTGTGCCAAACAGTGGACTCTTCACATTTATACTAACTTTCAACATGTAAGATATGGCACGATTTTTGCTATTTTACAGATGAAAGTTTAGAATAGATAACTTGAGATGGGCCTTGAGAACATTATGCTAAGTGAAATAAGTCAGAAAAAAGCTAAAAACCATATGATTTCACTCATATGTGGGATATAAAACTGAAACTCGTGAACACAAACAGAATGGTGGTTGCCAGAGGGGAGGTGGTGGGGAAGAAGGGGGTCCTAATATGAGGTGACAGAAGAGTTGACTTTGGGTGGTGGGCACATGGTGCAACATACAGATCTTGTAACATAGAAACCCACACCTGAAACCTATATGTTCACGTTGACCAGTGTCACCCCAAACAATTTAATAGAGTAGATAAATTGCTCCCCACCACAGTTTAATGGACAACCTAGGATTTGAACCCATGTAACCTATTCCAGAGCCCATACCCTTAACTGCAACATTATCCTTCCCAAACACATTTTTGTAAATATTTTGGAGCCGATTTCATTGGCAATACTATCAACCACTAACATTGGCCACTTTAGCTTACCTGGTTAAGTCCAAGCAGGAACTGTCAGGAGCCTGTGTTCAGTAAAACGCCCATTTCTACAGGCTCGTGCAACTTCCTCAAGGCTCTCTGGTCCCAGGACAAATTACAACAAGATGGACAGTTGGAAGAATAGGAACGTGGCAGTCAAAACTCCAGACCCAAGTAGGCATTCCCACCCTATATGACATATCTACCCGCCTCACCTGCGCAAACCTACCTGATCAATTGTCAACACTACTTGCAGGTATCAGACTTTTGGGTCCCACACACTTAGGATTGTCAGTGTGACCCAAACTCCCAACCACAGAGCCTAGGACAGGAGCCCCCCCAACTCAGCTTGCCCCAGTTTCCTGTCTTCTTTCCGATTTCCACCATCTGCGACACCCGATGATCGCATAGCCAAGCAGCAGTCGGAGCCACAGACACAAAAGGACTGGGCTCTGACAGTTGAAAAGCACCAACTAGACATAGGTACTTTCAGTGACTCCTCGAATCTCAACAAAGCGACCTCTAGACCAACCCAGGCCACTCCAGGCCAGCCTTGTCCTCTGTGCATTGGAACACACACACACAAGCTCCCCTGCACTCGCCACATCCACACGTTATATTTATTTATTTATTTATTTTTTATATATATGTTACTGATTTTTTACAGAGAGGAAGGGAGAGGGATAGAGAGATAGAAACATCGACGAGAGAGAAACATCGATCAGCTGCCTCCTGCACACTCCCTACTGGGGATGTGCCCGCAACCAAGGTACATGCCCTTGACCGGAATTGAACCTGGGACCTTTCAGTCCGCAGGCCGACGCTCCATCCACTGAGCCAAACCGGTCAGGGCCACACGTTTTAAAATTACCATGAAAAATTAAAGGTGGCATATATGCCACATGCCATCCCACATCCCACTCACACCAGTTAAATGACACCTGGATTCCTCTCTGACTGATTAAGTAATCGCAGAAGCAGGCGCAGGCCAGGCAGCTGGGTCCGTGCCTGTGTGCAGCGTCACCTGGGTTTAGGAATGCAGGCTGCTCCAGGCTGTGCTCTGGTGGCGCCCTGGAACCAGCAGGCACCTTCTCTCAGGTCACTCTGTCCTTGCAGAGGAAACCACAAAAGACCACCACGCTGCTTGAGTTAGTCTCCATGTATTTTATTTTTTTTACAAAAATCCCATGTCAGACCATTGTGCTCATGACTAGAAAGGGTGGGCGGATAGACATGGCATGGATAGCAGAGAGCTCCCCCTTCTAAGTGTCATCATCTCAAACCAGGAGCTCGTGAGCACACAGGCAGGCAACTACTGAAGGGGTTACCCTCCCGCACAGATGGGCCCTCAGCCGACAGAGCCTGGCCAGAGGTGCCCAGCGCAGAACGGCTGCCGAGCACCTTGGGAGGCCCTCACTCGGGATTCCCCTCACGGAGAAGAGCAAACCGCTACCTGGAGAGCAAGATGTCCTGGGCCCTGGGTGTTACCTTCAACAGCCAAGGAAACCCACGTGGATCTTCAACAGCCAAGGAAACCCACGTGGATCTTCAGAGCTGTTCCGTGTACCAGGTGAGTCACAGGTGGTATAGGTGACATCGGGCTTCCCAAGGTAACGATCAGCACCAAAGGCCTTCTAAGCACAGAGCGCGCCCCCTCCCCCCCAAGCCACGTGGCAAAACCCAGCAGCCAAGCTCCAGGAGCACCTGACCCACAATCCAGAAGATCCGCCTGCCCTGCTGCTTGCTGCTGAGGAGTGTCTAACAACACGGCTGTTTTCTTAGTGTCCACCAGAGCCTGCTGTGGGGTCCTTCATGTCAGTGTCCATCCAGGTCCCAATAGAGCATCCTTGTTTGAAGCTCTGGCATCACAACCTTGCCTACAGCACACGCTGACGTTCTCCATGATCTCAGCCTGTTCGGCTACTCCTGGATCCACCAACAGCCTTCAGGGACCCAACGATCTGGCTCCTCTGGAGGGGATCCTAACACAGACTGCTCGTTTCCCACCACGTCCCACTGAAGGGCAGTATATTAGTTACTCACATTGAAATAAACAAGATAAAAATAGCAGCCACATACATAGCTCGACACACCACACTCTTTGGCTTCCCGAGGGAAGAAGGCTACTGCTAAAAAGAATACAGTCAGAAGTCAAGGAAAGGACGCTAGAAAGTTAGGATGCTGGGAGTCTGGACCCTTTGCTGGGTTGCTGAGCAGTGTAACTCAATCTCCTAGGCAGCTGCCTCAGCAGGAGGGCCACGAGAAGATGCCGCTGCGGACCTGGAGGACACCACCTGCCCTGGGAGCAGCCCTGGTCCTGCTTGCCCGCGGAGAGGCCACTTAGGTCAAGCTAGCCCTACGGTCGGGTGTATCTACAGGACAGCCTGGCTTCAAAATGATACTTGAAGAGAACCCACTGGTACAGGCAGGTCACAGGAGAATGTGCCCCCAAGAAATAGAAGCACAGGTGTCAAGGTCTGGGGAAGACGGACCGGTTTAAGGCATGTGCATGACCAGGACAGACCTGAGCTTTTGTTCAGGTGCAGAAAACCAGCTACACTCAACTTCACTGGAAGGAAGTGGGGTCCAGAAAAATGGCCAAAGGCATGGGCTGAATCCCTGCCAAATGCCACTAACACCCTCTCTGCTTATCCTACTGCCATCACCACAAAAGAAAAAAGAGCTTTTTCTATCTCAGCCCAGGGAATAGAAATTTAAACCCAAGGAAAGTGACAATGTGGGTGAAAATGCCTATGATATTTCAGTCAGAAGTCAAGGAAAGGGTGTTAGATCCTCCCATTGTTCTGGCACATACCAAACCTCGGGGTGTTCTGGAACAACCAGGCATTAGGGATCCAAAAACTACAGGTAACATATGGTGGAGGGGAAGGTGAATTTCACCCAGGTATTTATCCCAAGGCAGCTGCCTTGCGTAAGACTCACCGGCCAGCCGGGTGGGGGGCCACAAAGGACGCTTGCTTATTCCAAGTCACAGAGAGAAGGCCCACCTGCAAACCACTTCAGACCACACCTGGGAGGGCAGCCCGCCAGTTCTGTTCTCTTACACAGGAGACAACCCTCAGGAAAGCCTGAAGCCAAAACACATTTATAAAAGGGGGGCGGACAAAAGAGCCACTTGGAAGTGCTCCCTTGGGGTCCCTTCCTTCCTCATTCCTCTGGTTCCAACATGGAAGAGAAGGAAAAAGCAGGGACAGTCCTGGGACAGCATGACCTCATCGTGACTCTACACACACCAGTGATCCAGCACAAGGAAGCTCAACTGTCTCCAAGATGCAGGTCCGCCCTCCCCAGGGACTCAAGGGAGAGGAGACAGGAGTCACGGAGCGCCGTTGGCAGTGCAAAGGGAGAAGGAACAAACCGACAGGTCTTATCTCATCCCGGGCCCCATAAGAGGGCCAGCCGGCCATTTTTTTGTTTCTGCACATCCTCTGGGGAGAATGGAGATGATCTTTAAGGATGAGCCAGATCCCTAAGCCCAGGATCCATCTCCACCAAAAGAGAACATCAGGAGCCTTGGTGGGTCCCTCACTTTGTGAGACAGGCAGAAATTTCAAATTCCCCCCAAATATATATATGTATATGCATGTGAGTATGTGTGCAATATATATACATACACATACATATGTATATATACACACACACATATATATAAATAAGCCTCGAATGGCAAATCTGAAACATTTTCTTTTTAAATAATAATAATAGTTGTTACTGGATTTAAAAACCACAAACCAGCTGTCCTGGGCTTATGACCTGTGTGAGTGACTCTCCAGAGCCCCCATGTCCTCAGTGTAAGCTATCAGTCAGTGCCCTGTGCAGGGAGTCCCAGTGTCCTCTGTCCGGGTTCCAGGCCCAGCGTGGCAGCTTCAAGAGAAAGGCAACTCTTTCCTTTCCACTCTTCCCGCTGCCTCCCCCAGCAGAGGGTCTGGCCACCCACCCAGTGGATGTGCCTGGGGTCCTTCCACGTCTAGGAGCCACCTCCCTCACTCTGCTCATCCTCTCCCCAAACCTGCAAGGCCCCTAGATGAACTTGAAGCACTTGGTCTTGTCGTGGGGCAGGCGGGTCTTGAAGAGCACAGAGTCCACCCTGAACTGCGTGTACAGCAGGGGCATGTAGCCATACACCTTGACAAAGAAGTTGATGCATTTGTGCCGCTCGTGAAAGTGGGAATCATCGTGGGACAGGGCCTGGGGGCATCCTGGGCATCGGAAAGTCCACCGTGAGGTCACCTTGGAACAGGGAAGAAGGAGCACAGTGAGGATCACAGGTGCCAACGCTGAGAAACCCCACAGCTTAACCAACCCGATGCGTCCACGTCCACAGGGAAGACACGGCCTCAGACAGCCACATGCGCTCGGAGGGAGTCAGGGCCAGTGCCCTGGCTGCCGCCTGCCACACACGTGGCTACAACACGTAAAGGGGCTCTTCCCAACGGCCTGTAATTAACAGGTATCAGGAGCTTTAAAATGGTCAGTGTTACCTGTTTAGTAACTGCTGCTAGTATTCTTCTTGGCTGCCCAGAAAAATGTAGGTATAAAGTTGTTTCTCAATATCTTTAATAGCAAAATACTGGAAAATGACCCATCAAAAGGGGACTAGTTAAATAATTATAAAATACTACACAACCATAAAAAGTTTTTAAGAAAATTACAAAAGACATGGGACCCTGGTCAGTTTTTCCCAGTGGTCAGAGCATCAGCCCACAAACTGAAAGGGTTCAATTCCTGGTCAAAGGCACGTACCTCGGTTGCAGGTTCAATCCCCAGCCCCAGTCAGGGTGCAAGCAGGAGGCAACGAATCAATGTGTCTCTAACACATCGGTGTTTCTCTCTCTTGCTCTCTCCCCCTCCCCCTTCCCTTCCACTCTCTCTAAAAATTAATGGGGAAAAATATCCTCACTCCTTGGGTGAGGATTTAAAAAAAAAAAGAAATAAAGGGGAGGGGAAAAAACATGGGAAAGTAGTCATATTACAGTTTAGTAGTTATTATTAGGAAACTTCAAGCAATTAGAAAAGTATGGAGAATAATGTAACAGCTTCACTATCAACAATGTGGCCGACCACATAACATAAAACCCCTCAGCACAGAATACCTGGCGGAAAAAACCAGGGTAAGATATATGTAAACCATCTCTTTAAATATATGACTGAGCTTGTAATGAAAAATAAAATCCTCAGAGGCCAAAAGAATGGAAAGACCTGAATGTAGTGAGGCAGCCAGGAGCGTGGGGTCTTTATCAGACTCGGGAGGCAAGAGTGTGAAGTCAGACAGGAGACTGTGTGAAGCAGTGGGACCCGCTGTACCAGACGCTGCGTGGGATAGAGGCAGCCCACAGAGAGCGACAGGAAGGAAACGTTTTCTGCTCAGTCTCAGCTCTCAGCGGAAAAGGAACAGCACTTCTGACCACTTTTAAGCACACGCTGGCCCTCACACACCTGAGGCTGGAATGTATGTTGCTGTGTGTCCTAAACAGTCCCAAGATGCTCACTTAGCTTACACAGGTCTCAAGTAGACCTGAGGGATGCAGGAGAAGGAAATGCAAATCCTCTCAGGTGCAAACTTAGACCTCAAAGAGACACAGGTAAAATCCCAAAGAATATAACCTCACAATCAAAAGTCACAAACTGTGCCCTAGCTGGTGTGGCCCAGCGACTAGAGCACCAGCCCAAGCATCGGGTTTGATTCCAGGTTAAGGGCATGTACCTGGGTTGTGGTTCACTCCCAGTTGGGGCACATGCGAGAAGCAACCAGTTGATGTGTCTCTCTCACATCGATGTTTCTCTCCCCTGCCCCCCACTCTCTCTGAAAAGCAATGGAAAACATATCCCCATGTGAGAATTAACAACAACAAAATCAAAAAGCCCTAACCGGTTTGGCTCAGTGGATAGAGCGTCGGCCTGTGGACTGAAGGGTGGGTCTCAGGTTCGATTCCTGGTCAAGGGCTTGTACCTCGATTGCAAGCTCAATCCCTGGCCCTGTCTGGGCATGTACAGAAAGTAACCAATCGATGTCTGTCTGTCTGTCTGTCTGTCTCTCTCTCTCTCTCTCTCTCTCACACACACACATTGATGTTTCTCTATTCTCTCTTTCTCTCTCTCTCTCTCTCTCCCTCTCTCATTGATGTTTCTCTGTCTCTCCCCTACCCTTCCACCCTCTAAAAATCAATGGAAAAATATTCTTGGGTGAGGATTAACAAGAAAAAAAGTCACAAGAATGGAAATGAGCCACATAAGGAAGAAACAAACAACAAAATCAGATCCCAAAACACTGCAAAATAGCAGGATTATCAGAGTGACTGTAACAATAAATGTGTATAATATTACGATGCAATTTTGAAAGATTTCTCAAAGTTTAATGGAAGAAACAGGGACTATCAAAAAAGTCCTAACAGATATGAAAAGGAACCAAATATGAAAAGGAGCCAAACAGAACAACAGAAATGAAAAGTATATTGAGTTAAATTCAAACTCAACTGATGGGCATGAAGAAAATGTTAGTGATGAAAAGTATACTAAAATTATTATATGGAATATATGGAAAATACTGACAAAAAGCTTTAAAAATATGAAAGCAAGATTAAGAGACATGGAGAAGTGACACTGTATGATTCCATTTATATAAAATTTAAAATGGCAAAGTGATCCTGGAACAGAAAAAAGACACTGACTTCCTCCCCTTCTCCCAGCTGCACTCCTTCCTGCTCGGAGCTGCACTCTGCCCCTGGGACCCAGGTGCTCTTTACCTGCCCCACCCCAGAGAAGGGGTGTGGAGGACCCTCCCATTCTCATGATGACTGCCCACTCACCTCCTCAGAGAGCCCTCTGCCTCCAGCAGTCCTGCTCTGTGTATGCTTGAGGCTGGGAAGTTTAGGTTCAGAAGTGAAAGCTCAGGGCCACCAGAGGGCAGACCCAGAAAGCTGGTAGGACCTGTACCAATCGGGCCAGGGCAGCAGAACAGAACTTGCCACTGTGCCCACAGCAGAACACACATATCTCCCCCTCCCCGCCTCTGTGCTGGGCTCTAAGGGGGCCTTGGAATCTTTCACCTGCTCTGCCCGGTTCTGGTCAAGCTCACTTGTGGAACTCATTTTGTACTTAACCCTGTTGACCAATGACCAAGCATTGGCTTAAAGGCATCTCCTGGGTTGCTCCTCTAACCTCTCCAGTTAGTGGGAATGTGGCTAAGGGAACTGTAGGGAATCGATCGGCCTGGGGTGCATATGTCTGCTGCAGACTCTCCATGGCCCAGTAGTCCCTGCCAGTCCAGAGCCTCTCTACGGGCTTCACTGGGGGAGCAGGTGTAACTTGTCTGGCCTCATTCCCGAGTGTGGCCGGCGCCGTAGGTGGGGGCTAGTTACGCAGAGTCAGCTCCTCGTGCTCTCGTCAGGCTTTCTCCCCCAGACAACCATGGAATGTGGTCCAAGAATGTGGGAACTGAGAGTTTAGGGCACACAGTTGCTCACATGTGCTCTTGGTTACACTTTACATTATTCTACTACATTATCATTCTAGCAAAAACTAAGGAAATCCAAATAAAGGATAGACGAGTAATATGGTGTATCAATACTGGTTCCTTCATTGGGACCAGTGGACCACACTGATATAAGATGCTAATAACAAGGTAACTGCATGGAGTAGGTGGGAATTCTGTACAAGCTTCACAACTGTCTGTAAATCTAAATCTACTTTAACACAAAAAGGTTTATCTTACAAGTAAGCCACAGTGTTTAGGGACGGATGCTTAGGTGACAAAAGCATAAAGGAAAACAATGGTGTGAGCACCACTGAAGGCATGATAGTGACTGTATTAGTGTCCTAGTGCCGCTAAAACAAATGACCACAAACGTAGAGACTTAGAAACAAACATTTATCCTCTCATAGTCCTGGATGCTACAAGTCTGAAGTCAAGGTGTCCATCCTCTCAGAAGGCTTGGGGAACAGCTTGTTCCCTGCCCCCTCAGTTCTGGTGTTGCCAGCGATCCTCGGCTTGCAATATGATTGCCGATGCAGCCATATGATAATGTTATTGCCCATAGCCGTTATAACGCGCATTAGGTCTCCATGGCTTATTTACTACTCATTCTAAGTTTGTACCTAAACATCATTAATCTTACCCCCCAAATCCTTATTCTGCATAAAGCCTATTTATAGTCTAGATCTTTTTCCTCCTGGAAAATGTAACATTACAATATTCAAAGCAGCAATTGCTCTAAGAACATTAACTCCCTGTTCTTTAGTCAGTATCGTTAAGATATTAACATTATTAAAAGAACACTGCTAATCATAAAACCAACCAACCTTTCTAATTTTTTTGTTTGTTTTTTTGTGTGGTTTTTTCATTAATTCTCAACCAAGGATATTTTTCCACTGATTTTTTAGAGAGAGAGTGGGAGGGAGAGGGAGAGAAACATTGATGTGAGAGAGACACATCGATTGGTTGCCTCCTGCACACACCCCAACCAGGGCTGAGGAACCTGCAACCAAGGTACGTGCCCTTGACTGGATTGAACCCGGGACCCTTCTGTGGGTCAACACTCTATCTACTGAGCCAAACTGGCTAGGGCCAACCTTTCTAATTTTAACAAGGAAGAGAACAGTTCAACAGTGTAATTTTGAAGTATTTAATACAAAAAGAAATTACTATTTTAGAATACAAAATAGTACATACACCTGATGCTATTGAAAGTAGGTAAGTTAATAAAAATAGTGCTAACTGGTTCTATACTATAAAGTGCATAACTGGACTCAGAATTTGAAGAAATTAACTCAAAATTTGAAGGCATTCTTAATTTATTGGGCCTTTGATTTTAAAAAGTTCACCCTCATCTTGAATTAAATTCCTCTTATATTCCCATAAGACTGAGAAAATTCACAGAGAATAATTACTTCTTAAGTTTTCACTTGGTAAGAGGCATGTATACCATGTGCAAATTATTTCCATCTCATTCTCTACACTGAAGAGATTAGGCCAGTGTTTAATTAGTCTAATAATATAGACAAACACACTTTGATGAAGGTGAAAAATTCATCATGTCTGTAAGAGTTTCAGGTGACACCTAATCACTCAGAGCCTGACTTTCATGGCTGTCTCTGACCTATGAGGGAGGTATAAATGGAAGCACACATCTTGGCTGAAGCCCAGTCCCTGGCCACATAAGAAAGGAGAAGAAGGAATAGAAAATTTCACCAATCATTAACTTCTTTCTAAGGCCTTGTCTCCCAAACCGTAAAGTTTGCAAAGAAGTATGCTTTTCACTGTTTTATATCAGATCTATCACTGTACCTGGCAAACATACTACTTTTATGAAAATAACTGTGACTATTATCAGTCACAATTTCTGAAAAACCCACACAATTGGATGCATTATTTTGCTAATTATTCTTTTGTGAGGCTTTAGCACAGCGGTTCTCAACCTGTGGGTCACGACCCCTTTCACAGGGGTCGCCTAAGACCATCCTGCATATCAGATATTTACATTACGATTCATAACAGTAGCAACATTACAGTTATGAAGTAGCAACGAAAATAATTTTATGGTTGGGTCACAACATGAGGAACTGTATTTAAAGGGCCAGAAGGTTGAGAACCACTGCTAGCAGAAGGCACTAGGATAGAAGAAACTATGGGGTTATCAGGAGTTAAAGTTATAACCCTGAGCCATACTTGGAAAAGGGCTTGCTAGGTATAAATGGATGCAGAAGGCCCCCAAATGCTTTTCTATCTCTCTTTTGTGTTGTTGTTTTACATAAACTTTTTTTTATTGTTGACAGTATTAAAATGTCCCCTCTTTCTACCCCCCTTTGTCCACCTCCACCTAGCCTCCACTTGTTACCCTTTGTTGCATGGATCCAATGTCCTTTGATTATCACAATGCTTCCCACCAAAGATATGATTTATCGTTATTAGTACAGACTGCTGGTTATTTATATAAAACTTACCTTCAATATGTAAGAATAAAATATTATATACTCATGGCAGTAATGATATCCATAAAGATAACTTATTATTTTGTAATATTAAATAATATGCCTTTTAAACAATAATAAAATAAGGCCTTAAGCAATGTTTCTAAGGACATAAGGCTACGGCATGAATACTGACAGAGCACAGTCATAAATACTGCTCATTTGAATTGACACACAGATTCTCTAGTATTAATCACTATGAAGGCCCTTACCAGGCCTCCCCTAGCCCTCACCAGGAGAGCTCTCACTCATCTGAACCTGCAGTGATGACAGAAAGGGTGATGGAAATGGTCTTTCTATGTGCTGAGCATGAAATTGGGATACTCTGATCAAATCTATTCAGCAACTCAAAGATAAAAACAAAACTCAAATTTCTAGAATTCTGACGGCACTTTTGTTCTTATTTTAAGCTAAATAACTTTTTTAGCAATTACTTACGTGCCAGGCATTATTCTTAGAGCTTTACATAATTTAACCCAGACATTCTTAAATTTTTGTGCCACAGGAGTCCCCTCCACTCTGACTTGGCAATCTGGGGAAACCTGTGGACTCCACCTCAGAATGTTTTGAAATGCATAATACTAACTACATGCGATTACAAAGGAAACAAGTTATACTGAAATACAGTAATATATGTGTTCTTTTCTAGATCTAAATGCATTTGGTAGCAAGATCTAAATGCATTTGGTAGTTAATAGCAGTGATGACCACAAGTGGCACTTTGAGATTCAACAGCAAATGTGATATGAAAATGTCTGAGTACTACTGGTGACAAATCACAATTACTGCAAAGGCTCTTATGAATTGTAGCCTGTTTCATAATTGATAAAAATTCCAGTTAGAGATTAGTAAAACTTAAAGATGTAACATTTTTCCCAACCAAGTTCCAAATCCTCTGAGTTCTATCTATTTTACCCTTAAGAGTGAAGAGCCACTGAATTAACAACTAATTTAACCTTCAGACAATCCTTTTTGGTTGATGGTATCATTATCCCCATTTTACAGATGAGGACTCTGAGGTACGGTTACATGCCGCACTACTGCAAACTAAGTGAATTCAGTATTCATGCACCCCAGACCAATCAGAAGTGGAACCCTCACCTTGATGGGGGGTTTCCGAGTGATGTGGGAGACAAGGAAGTTCATGGCAATGTCCTCACAGTTGATGTATTCATCCACCATATCTCGGATGGCCTGGGGCATCACGTAAGAATACAGGTAGGCATAGTACTGTCAGGGAAAGAAAAAGAATCACACTCTGTTAGAGGCCATACTTCTTTGGCTTTCCCCAAAAATATGAGCAGATGCCCTGGCCAGTGTGACTACGTTGTTGGAGTGTCAGCCTATGCACCAAAGGGTCAAGAGTTTGATTTCCTGATCAAGGGCATGTACTTGGGTTGCAGGTTCGATCCCAGCCCAGTCAGGGCGCATGCAGGAGGAAACCAAGCAATGTGTCTCTCTCACATCAATGTTTCTCTCTCTCTTTATCTATCTATCCCCCCTCCCTCCTCTCATCCACTCTCTGAAAAATCAATGGGAAAATATATTCTCCAGTGAGGATTAACAACCACAAAAGTGTGGATCTAGGGGCTGTTAGGAAGTGGGAGAAAAGAGGTAGCCATCACTGGCATTTAAGGAGTTGGGGCCAGGGTGGCTTAGCATCCTGCAAGGCAGATCTTCTGCAATGAATAACGGCCCCTTCCAAATTGCCATTATCACCCCCTTAGAGAATCGCAATTTCATTTAATTTCCTTAGTACCTCAGTGATTTTACAACAATCTAAAAATTTGTCAAATCAGGTCAGACACTGGTTCAGTTGAACAACATTCTCTCTGACAACAAAAGCCTGGTTATCTTCTCAGACTTCTCAGTAAGTCATTGAGCCATGAAATATCCAATCCCTCAGTGCCTCACATACGAAGTCTAGAATCTGATCACTTCTCACCACTGCCACTGGCCTCCCTGCTCCAAGCCACCATCATTTCTTGGCTGGATTACTCATATTGTCTTAATGGTCTCCCTGCTGGGCCTGCCTGGCATGGCTCAGTGGTTGGGCCTTGACCTATGAACCAGGAGGTCATGGTTCGATTCCTGGTCAGGCCATATGCCCAGGTTGCAGGCTCAATCAATGATTCTCTCTCATCATTGATGTTTCTATCTCTCTCCCTCTCTCCCTTCCTTTCTGAAATCAATAAAAATATATTTTAAAATAATAAAAACTAAATGGTTTCTCTGATGCCATATTTTCTTCCCTACAGTCCATTCTCAGCACAGCAGAGTGATCATGTTAAAAGTCCAACTTAACATGTCACGCTAAACCAGCGATTTTCAACCGGTGTGCCACAAGCATTTTAAAACATGCAATACCTGACTATTTAGTCAGGGACACTTACCTCTTTTCCCTTAGACTGTCGAATAAAAAATTGACACCAACCAACACAACAATAGCCATCAGTGTAAATTAATCAAAATTATACCTATTTTTTGACAGATCAACAAAAAGGTTGAAAATCGCTGCTCTAAACCCCTCAATGGCTTCCCATCTCACTCAGACCAAAAGCCTAAGTTCTGAAATGTCCTGCAAAGCCCACAGAATGGTGTGCTGAAGCTGGCTCACACCTGCTCATGAATGCTGACTGCTAAGTTTTCAGAAATGTTGTGAGACTATTTAGAAATTTTGTGAACTTGTTATGAAAAAATAGCTATTATTAAAAATATAATTGTATAAACTTAAACAACTATAATAAAAAATAAAAACCTAAAGCTCATCACTTAATTAAAAAATTGTTATATTTTACTATCATTAACTAAATTTCACTGTTATCTTGAGGTTGTCTATGTCTATCATATTTATATGGTGAAAATACTATACAATGATGTGCAAATCCACATTTCTTCCCAACTCCATGTTTAGTGATTA
Organism: Myotis brandtii; assembly: GCF_000412655.1. Classification (NCBI taxonomy): domain Eukaryota; kingdom Metazoa; phylum Chordata; class Mammalia; order Chiroptera; family Vespertilionidae; genus Myotis; species Myotis brandtii. The sequence goes on along the minus strand of NW_005367108.1, from coordinate 483,624 downwards.
TGTCGATAACCTGAAATCAGCCATAGTAAGAATATTTACACTACAGAAATGGGCAAATGCTATAAAACAGGGTACATGTTAACTGTGAGGTATTGCAATATGGTGATAATGAATAAAGAGGTAAGGTGCTCAATAAAACTGATTTATGTATTTTATTACCTTAAATATGGAATCTATGTAATGAAAAACTGATCACACAATTTTTATAGCATACAGTGGTTTGCTGGCTTGGTGGCAAAGTACTTAAGAGATGGTGAACTTAAAAGATGAGCCCTAGCTGGTTTGGCTCGGTGGATAGAGCATCGGCCTGAGGACTGAAGGGTACCGGATTCGATTCTGACCAAGGGCACATGCCGGGTTGTGGGCTCGAGCCCCACTAGGGGGCATGCAGGAGGCAGCCGATCAATGGTTCTCTCTCACTGATGTTTCTATCTTTCCCTCTCCCTCCGAAATCAATAAAAATATATTTTTGAAAAAAAAAGATGAATTATACATTTTTCTTTTAGAAAAAGGCAGGTAATTAAGATATGTTGACCCTTTAAATGCCAGTGGCTGCCATTATATGCTGATAAGAAAATGTATATTAACCTCAACCCATATCATCAAGAGAAAGGTGAAATTATAACAAGAACTGCCTTTAAAAAACAGAGAAACCATTATGAAAACACTTGCTTAGCAGTATTTTCACAATTATCTAATTTTAATGCCAAAAATAACTTATGAAAATCTACAAAAATTTTCAGATGTATACATTTTAAAAACACACACAAAAAACTTCTGTAACTTGTTTAAAAATCTCCTGAACAAAAAGTTGAAATGAAGTTGGAAACTACTCTTAAATATAATAATGTAACACCTCATTGGTTTGCTAAAAAAACTGAATGGCGACAGGGAAGATGGAAATTCTAGTCAATTTCAGCAACAAGCCACCAAATTGGTTGATGAGTATCATGACTTAGTAAGCCCAGCAATAAGGTATTCTTCCAGGGACAGTGATTAAAACCAACTATCAAAAATATGCTTAATTTAGAAATAGATCTCTGACTTGCCATAACATAGTGTCAAATCAAGATTTTCAAAAACAGTAAGGCATATTCAATCACATTGCTTTCATGAAAATTTAAGAATTAAGTGAGAATACTTTGAAACTATTTCATCTTTATCTCAACCTTACAAAAATTTCTATAAGTATGATAGTACACATTTATAAATACAACTCATAAATAAATATACATATTTGTGAGGTACAGGTTCAAAATTTCTATTGATAGGCACTTACAATAAAAAAACTTAATTGCGCCGTGACTGGTTTGGCTCAGTGGATAGAGCATTGGCCTGTGGACTGAAAGGTCCCAGGTTCGATTCCAGTCAAGGGCATGTACCTTGGTTGCGGGCACATCCCCAGTGGGAGGTGTGCAGGAGGCAGCTGATCAATGTTTCTCTCTCATCGATGTTTCTAACTCTCTATTCCTCTCCCTTCCTCTCTGTAAAAAAATCAATAAAATATATTATTAAAAAAAAAAACTTGATTGCTTCAATAGAGGGAATTATGCTAAGTGAAATAAGTCAGGCAAAGAAAGACAAACACCATAGGATTTCACTTATAAGTGGAATCTAAAAAACAAAATAAACAAACAAACAGAACACAAACTGACTCATAGATACAGAGAACAAACTGATGGCTGTCAGATGGAAGGAGTACTGGGGGGTGGGTGAAAAAGGTGAAGGGATTAAAAAGTACTAATTGGCAGTTACAAATAGTCCTGGGGATATAAAGTACAGCATAGGGAACATCATCAATAATATACTAACAATGTATGGTGTCAGGTGAGTACTAGACTTATGGGGGTGATCACTTAATACGTTATGTAAGTCTCTAACCACTATGTTGTACACCAGAAACTAATATAATATTGAATGTCAACTGTAACTGAAAAAAAGACTGTTCCAGATTAGGGAATGACTACTTAATTGCTTTCCAGGATCAAACAAGTAAGGCAAATACACAACATTTTAAAGAAATGGGTGTAAGAAAAATAGAGTCATGGAGAAAATAAGCACATACATGCCCAGGTACAGGAACAGCGGCTACGCAGCTCCAGCCAGTTGGTGTCAGGCAAAAACACTGCCCTGTGTGACCTGACTTTCATTTTCATTAAGGTCCCAATCTTTTTGTAAAGTAACATTCTATAAGCCACCGAAGGCTTGGGGGCTGCTAGTTTGTAAACTCTGCTCTAGATTTTCAAACAGGAAAAAAAAAAACCCCAAAACCCTAAGTTTTATTAATTATTTATTACTTGAAAGTAAAGAGATCTGACTACTGTAACTTTTATAGAGCCATCAGAGAATTGAGAAGGCAGACTTTTCAGAAGACAAATTCTCAAGTTATTTATGAGCAGACACTGCTAAAATCAGTGGCTCTTTCTCAGACGACCAGTGTGAAAATAAAAGACTCCTACATAGTTTTTCAGCCACATGCTCTCTACTCCTCCTTGCAATCCCCAGCCCAACTAAAGCCCATCCAAGTTTAGAAAATAAGCACAAGGGCAAGACTCAAGAATGGGATGAGCGTAACAGTTATACTTTAAAAAGAAAAATGAGCTGCAAGTTTAATGACTTCCTAGGCTGGTTCAAATGTCCCCAGTGAGATAACTTTCAAGGTCCTATTTGAGATGACTTGCAAGATGCCACCATCTGAGATATGAAATAAACAAGGAGCAAAAGAGTTGAGGGAATTGAAGGGGGTGGGAAATCACGGGCTTCTTGGAGGAAAATTCCGTTTGAAGGACCACAGGGACATATAGGGGATGACCTGGAAACAATTAAATATACAAGTACAGATCTCAAGGAAGGGCCAAGGCTGGAATATAGATACAGAAATCATCAGCTTATAGGTGTAAGGAAAGCCACAAGACCTTGTGAGTATGAGAGAATGTCTAAGGAAAACACAAAGTAAGAAGAGCACTAGATGAAGCGGGAATCCTGAGATACTTCAACATTTATGGGGAAGACAGTACGGTGTGGGTGGGTCTTCATAAGGGGAATGAGTCACCCAGAATGACCGACAGCATAGAATGGAGATTAGGATGACGGGCCAGGTACTAACATCCTGATGACTGTGAGGGAATGATTATGAGGCTGGCGGACAGCAGCAACAAGACAAATGCCATGAGCCTCCAATGAGATTTCATATGTCAGTTGAGAATTGTCGAGATATGTCATTGATAAGCAGTGAAAAGTTCTCTGCACCTTTCCTGATCTGGGAGATGAGTAGCCTCAATCCTGTTTGCAGAAAAAATACTTTTCTCCTTAGAGAAAAGTCAGGTTTCCATCAGGTCAAGGAGACAGAGGAGGTTGTAGGTGAGTTGGTTATCTGAGAACAGGGATTCTTCAGAGTCCAGAGGAAGGAACTGAGAGGGAAGGTACAGAGCAGCACTATCCAATGGAAATATAATGAATCACACATGTAATTTTAAATTTTCCAGTAGCCACATTTTTAAAAGCAAAAAGAAACAGTAAAATTAATTAGTAATATATTTTACTTAAGCCAATATATCCAAAATAAGTGCATTTCAGCATTCAGTCAATATAAAAAATTATTGAGATAGCTTGCCTTCTTTCATGCTAAGTTTTCAAAGTCTGGTGTGTACTTTACACTACAGCACATCTCAATGTTTGAGCACCAGCCACATTTCAAGTGCTCAACAGTCACAAGTGGCCAGTGGCTACTTTATAGAACAGATGAGAAACTGAGATAAGATGAGTCAGGAGCAAACAAACAAACAAACAAAAAATAGAACAGTTTAGCAATAACAGTACAGGTGAGGAGTAATAACTGGAGGGGTTTGCATGTTGGATAATCAATGAAAATTGGGATGTGGAGGCATGAAGGTTACAAGCTCTAAGGAATCAAACAGAATACAGAGCCACAACAGATAGAGGCCTGTGGTGGGGCTTGGGAGAGTGGTGGCGAGCCTGAGTCGGAAGAGTGCCAGGCTCAGCCCTCTGTGCCAGGCCGTATCTGGAATAGCAATTCTGAGACTGGATGTTAGTTTAGCACAATGCTCTCAATTTTACAGATGACGAGGTAAGGCCCAGAAAGATGAACTTAATTCACCTAGTGGCCTACATACAATTGTATAAGCCGTCTTCTCACCCTGACTTTTTATTCCAGAGTTGCTCTAAGCATCTTGATCTCTGTCTTTAAAAACAGAAATAACTTATTTCTAGCAAAGAAGGGACCTATGAGAAGCACTAGGAGAGATAAATTTAGGGCAGCATTACACTGCAACATAAAGGCTGAATTCTTACCAAGTTCATGCCATTCTTACCAAATCTTGTCTTACCTTGTGAAAGAAGGCAGCACCTGTCAGCACCATGGACAGCTCACAGGAGTAGTTGGAGTTGTAGAGCCAGGACTGATGAGGGATGTCCCACGCATGGTAACGGCCAGGGAAACCCACAATGCGGTCCCGTGCTTCTCTCCACACCCTCGAAAAGCACAAGTATATGAACACACCTAAGTACAAAGCTCTAAGATTATCAGAAACATTTAAGATTACTGCCTATATCTTGCAGGTTCTGGTTCTTAGGCTGTTCCTTCTTTTTGTTGTTGTTGTTGTTGTTTTTAATAACAAAATCGCAAGCCAAACAGGATAAAAACAAGTAATGAGCGACACATGTAGCTTCCTTCATAAGCACCAGCTTATTATTACTGCTTCTCTAATTCCTGGCAGCCAGCATCTCTCCCACCCTTACAGAAAGAACAAGCTGGAATAACATGGGATGCATAATATTCTGCTAAGAAGCAGAAAGAAGATATAAATGTCTACTCCTATTTACTTTTTATCTAAAAAGTTTTATTTTTAATGAGCATGCTACATTAGTACACTAGACATGTATGTATATAACTGATGTATATTGCATACTTAATTTTTCTTTTCCTGAGTGAGTATACTATAAAAGAAGCTTAGAGACCACTGGTCTAAACACAGGAGACTGCTGCCTAGAGTAAGGTCCAACAGTCTTTCTTTTTTGCCTTTTTATTGAATTTATTGGGGTGACACTGGTTAATAAAACTGTACAGGTTAGCCCTAGCCAGTTTGGCTCGGTGGATAGAGCGTTGGCCTGAGGACTGAGGGGTCCCGGGTTCGATTCTGGTCAAGGGTATGTACCTCGGTTGCAGGCTTGGGCACTGGTCAGGGCATGTACAGGAGGCAACCAATCAATGTGTCTCTCTCACATCAATGTTTCTCTGTCTTTCCTTCTCTTTTCTACTCCCTCTAAAATCAATGGAAAAATATCCTCGGGTGAGAATTTAAAAAAAACATAACTCTACAGGTTTCTACAATTCTACAACACATCATCTGTACACTGTACTGTGTGTTCACCACCCCAAGTCAAGTCTCTGTAAGGTCCAACAGTCTTAATTCCTGATTTACGCAGAACTGAGGGAGAGACCTACACCATAAAAAGTGGTCTACAGGACCATGTAAATAAAAGATTTCATAAATGCAATAAATAAATTGAAAATTCAATGTTTCCAGGATAAAATTTTACATCATCCCCAAATTTACAGGTAAGACAACAAACAGAATCAGTCCCCCAGTTTTCCAGGCTAAAATCCTAGAGCTGAAAGCACTTCTGCTCCACAGAACCCATCAGCCCTGCTTCGGGGTCCTGTAAACAATGAACCACTACTTCCTACTTCACCTCAGCCCCAAAGAGAGATTTAAACTGCTTGAGATGAGGGTGAGGGCAGGATTGGGGGGGTGAGGGGACATTGGGGGGATAAGGACACATTTGTAATATCTTATTCAATAAAGGGGAAAAAATAAAATAAACTGCTTGAGAAAAGCCCTCATCACTTACATGGAAATTCAATTCCTAAAACACATTCGATTTCACTTCAAAACAATTCCTCTCCTATTAAATTCAAAAGCAACTAATCCGGTCCAACAGATAAGAAACTACACTTGTATTACCTGGGCTTTCTGCCATCTCCTGCCCAAGTCCCTACCTCTATCCTAATTTAGAACCTAAAACTGTCTCCAAATTACTAATTTAAAAAGCTATAAGAAATTTCTGTAATATAATTTGACATATCCAGGATTTAAAGATGGCTAGTAAGTACACTGGTATAACCAAATATTATATCAATACCCCTAAAAATTCTAATCTCGCCCTAACTGGTTTGGCTCAGTGGATAGAGAGCATCAGCCTGAGGACTGAAAGGTCCCGGGTTCGATTCCCGTCAAGGGCATGTACCTTTGTTGCAGGCACATCCCCAGTAGGGGGTGTGCAGGAGGCGCCCTAACCGGTTTGGCTCAGTGGGTAGAGCGTCGGCCTGCGGACTGAAGGGTCCCAGGTTCGATTCCGGTCAAGGGCATGTACCTGGGTTGCAGGCAGATCCCCAGTAGGGGGTGTGCAGGAGGCAGCTGATGGATGTTTCTCTCTCATGGATGTTTCTAACTCTCTATCCCTCTCTCTTCCTCTCTGTAAAAATCAATAAAATATATATTTTTTTAAAATTCTAATCTCATCAAATGCCTATTTCTCTTACTATCCCTGAAATATCATCAGAAGAAAGGATTGGAAACTGAGTATTTCAGTTATCTGATGTGGCTGATTTAAGTCTATAATGTAGACAGTTCTTAATAAAGCAAAACCTCACTTGCTATGCAATATTAAAAGGTAACATACCTAATTAGTTAAAGGCAGTCAACCATGAGATGGCTGACCAAATGTTAATTTTCTATTAAATAATAAAGAAAAAAATCAACGTGGAAGCACTGACACAAGATAAACTTAAAGACTTAAATAAATTCCTGGGATGATGCATCAAGAGTTTTAGATAACACGGTCACAATACATATTTGAAAGTCAGATATTCAAAAATACTGATTATATATAATGCTACCAATTTACATTTGAAAGTGTTATACATAATAAGTTCCTTAACATTATATTCAAACTTATGCTGCACTGAATATTTTTAATCTATATGCTATATCATAGATCATGCTTTGGCATACCTCCCCTTTGATGAATTATTCTTTAAATGTATTAAAAGGATAACAACTACCATACAAAATGAATGAAGTACTGACACATGCTACAAGACGAATGGACCTTGAAAACACTATGTTAAGTGAAAAAAATCAGTTACAAAAGGGCATATATTTTGCCCTGGCCAGTGGGGCTCAGTTGAGATTTGGAGCATCATCTCATACACCAAAAAGTGGCAGGTTTAATTCCAGGTCAGGGCACATACCTAGGTTGCAGGTCTGACCCCCAGTCAGGGTGCGTACAGGAGGCAACTGATCAATGTTTCTCTCTCACATCAATATTTTTCTTTCTGTGCATATCTCTGCCTCTATCTCTCTCTCTTCCCTCCTCTCTCTAAAATCAATTTTTTTAAAAAGAGCACATATTTTATAGTACCATTTATATGAAATGTCCACAAGAGATTAATGATTGCCTAGGCTTTAGAGGGGCTGGAAGGAAATGTTAATGGGGACAGCGTTTCTTTTGGTGGTAATGAAAATTTCTAAAATATACTGTGGTGATGGTTGCACAACTTTGTAAATGTACTAAAAAACACTGAATGGCATATTTAAATGAGTGAATGATATTCAATGAATGTTACCAAAAGTGAATTGCAAGATAAACGATCAAACACCTGGATGTCACAGTAACTGTCAAATTGCTTTAAAAGTTTTTAAATGCTTACCTTCAATTTTAAGCTTAACTCTCTGTGAACAGGCAATAAACTGTCCACGGGCCCATACACCAGTCCATGACACACTCTGAGTAGCTCTGATCTACTCCATTCTCTTTCCTATGTTCCCTCAAGTGGAGGGAACATTATCTTGTTTGGGATATTTAAGCCCAAACAAGAACTACTAAATTTTTTTAAAAGGTGTTTGAGTGGAAGTTCTGGAATCAGACAAGCCTGTTAGAATTCCAGCTCTGCCACTTACTTTCTAGCTTCACGGTTTTGTTCTCTTGGATCTAATTTACTCCTGGGTAACATGGAGATGACTACAACTTACACCAAGTTTTAGGAGGATGAATGAGATATGCCAACGCATTCAACTAGTCTCTGGCACACAGTACAGATTCAACAAATGTCATTCATCATAACCACCTCTTCTTCCTCCCCCAATTTTTCCTCCTGGATCTTTGCATCCGATCCCATCGTTGCTCAAATCTTTCAGGCCCCAGGATTCTGGCACTGTTCCATTGCCCCAATAAATGGCAACATGTTTCTGCCTGCCTCACATTTCCTTTAGGGAACTACCCTTTGCCTCCATTCTTAGTCTATATAGTTTTCAGTTAGAGCAGTGGTTCTCAACTTTCCTAATGCCGCGACCCTTTAGTACAGTTCCTCATGTTGTGGTGACCCCCAACCATAAAATTATTTTTGTTGCTACTTCATAACTGTAATTTTGCTACTGTTATGAATGGTAATGTAAATATCTGATATGCAGGATGTATTTTCATTGTTACAAATTGAACATAATTAAAGCATAGTGATTAATCACAAAAACAATATGTAATTATATATGTGTTTTCCGATGGTCTTAGGCAACCCCTGTGAAAGGGTTGTTCGACCCCGAAAGGGGTCGCGACCCACAGGTTGAGAACCACTGAGTTAGAGGATGATCTACTCCAGGAATAGGCAGGTAACCCTGTCCAGCCAATCACAGAATTCCAACTTCCTCGCTTCTGACGAAGAGCCTATATGAGAGCACAGGCAACACAGAGGAAAACAGAACCTAGAGATGAAGAGAAATGGAGTTCTCTGATCTCACCTCTGACCCTGGATCCAGCTTGTCTTAAGACCCTTACTACCTTCTAAGGATTTCTCAGACAGCTACTATCAGTCAAGAAATTCATTTGGCTGCTGATTCAGGTTGACTTGGTTATCTTTCTTTTTTAAAAAAATATATTTTATTGATTTTAGAGAGGAAGGGAGAGGGAGAGAGGGAGAGGGAGAGAGAGAGAGAAACATCAATGATGTGAGAGAATCATTGATTGGCTGCCTCTTGCATGCCCCCTACTGGGGATCAAGCCCGTAACCCAGGCATGTGCCCTTGGCCGGAATCAAACCTGGGAACCTTCGGTCCCCAAGCCGACACTCTATCCACTGAGCCAAACCAGCTAGGGCTGACTTGGTTATCTTTCACTTGCAAATGAAAATGTTTCTTGATTGAAAATCAGCTCCTCACCGAAACCCAAACATGATTTCATCATGCCGGAGATGAGCATCATCATCAATAGACAGGATGGCCTCTGTCTCAATTTCATTCCAGGGCAAGAATCGATTATTCAAACTGTTCTTCTCAGTACGGACCACCTGTAAAAAGGAAGGAAAAACACTAATGATCAATGCCACATTATAGAATGCAAAACCAAAACTGCCCTTAGGTCAAAGGAAACTGGCTAAATTTATTGAGTAATTTTGTCTGGTTACCTACCACTTGTATAATCTAGCATATGACTTTCAGGGATAAAAACTGCCTTATAATAATGAGGAGTACACATTTTAAGCCTTATTTATTTGCTAACTAATTTCCTGGTGAAACAAGCTAAAGCTGAGGATTATTTCACACATGTGATTAAACACATTCTAAGGAAATAAAAAATAACTTTCCCAAGAGAACACAAGGTGGCAGAGCCTAACTGAGATCTGATTCCCTGATCTGGAATACCCCGTTTTGCTCCTAAACTTTAAAACCAAACTCAGAAACCTCTTGAGTCTATGTCATTTCTGACCAATTTTAAGGCCTTTTTTGGTATTAAAAAAAACAGGATTGCCTATCCTACTGAGGTGAATTACTTCACCTGTGCAATTTCTACCTGCAACACTGACTACACATACAAAAGCTTTTTCTTTCAAAGTGTACCTAAATTCAGTAAAACTAACCGTTTCTGTGTACACAGCAAATCCCAATTCAAGCAATCTCTATCCAAAGTGACCCGTATGTGCAAAGCAGTATTTTCTTCATAAAACAAAGATTAGTGCCCAAACAGAACTACATTATAATTTTTAAAAATTATATTTAAGCCCTATGTCAGATAAGCATAGTTTACCACAATGTAAGTAGTAGCTTTGTTATTCACCTTGTCCCATAATATGCAAATAAACAAGGATGACCATTCTTAGTCTTTGATAGCTCATCTTATTTTTATGGTATCTATTTCTAATTAATCCAACTAATGAAAAACCATCGTATTATTTTCAAAAACCAGAAACAAAGCGAGCTTCTTGGGAGGTGATCTTTTTAGAAAGCCAGGATGGGTCATCTTATTCTAAACAGAAGGTTTTACCTGTACTGAGGATAACTTCTACCTACCATGATGAATGTAATTATATTCAGGGTCTAAAGGTTTACAAATGATTTCAAAGGTATTTCCATAACCTCACGAGTATTGTTTCTTCAGCTTAAAATATTCTTTCTCCTGTTTTTCTACCAAAATTATTCTCTCCCTGGAGACCCAGCTCAGAGGGTTCCTGTCACTATCCTCCCCTTGTCAAAATTAATCACTTCTATATTCTTAAAACAAAGTCCTCATACTTCAATTAATTCAATTAATGCATTTTAGCACACTCAGAATCCAATTAGTTGAGAGGGAGAAGGACCTCAGAGATCATCCGGTCCACCTCTCACTTTATACATGGACAATTAGCAAGTGGCAGAGCGAGACTCTCCTACCTTCTAACTCCAAATTAGTCTTTTTCTGCTAATCATATACTTATAAATCTCGTTAAACCAAAGCCCCAAGGCAAATGCATTATTAATTTCTGTAGCATAAAGAAAGAAAAATGCTGCTAAATAAGAGAGCTCATGAAATAGTTTATATGTTTACTTTATTAAAGAGCTTTTTAAGACTGCCTCAGCCCCAGATGAGTTTCTCTCAAGTTAAGACAAGGAAGGACCTGTAATAGATTTGCTACTCCATAGAACAGATGTCAGAGCTAAGCAACAGACACAGAAATCCATCTTGCCCTATAGCACATTTGACCAGTATAAAAAATCCCTGAGCTTGTAGCCCAGAATCCCAGGCTCAGATACAGCAGTGACAGAACAAAGGCACTGAAGCCTGAATCAGGGGAAAGAGGAGGGGGAGACAGCCAAGCACACAGTGCAGTAGCTGCCAGGCTCCATTCTGCGGGGAATGGGAAGGTAGCCAGAAGTAGCAGAAGCCAAAAACCAAGCATGGCAATGGCGAAACATCATCTATCTTAAGACACACCTGAGTTCAGAATGTTAAAATGTAAAATAACATCTACCTTAGAATCAATGGACTATGTACAGTAGTTGTTCACACAAACGCCCCCAACAAACTACCCTTCCTCAGATCATTCATTTTATTCACATGCCTACTATTCACTTAAATACACAACTGGAATTCTGCAGGTTCAGATGAACAAAGCTCCCCTCAACTCTAGCAATGAATAAACACAGCTTAAAATCCAGTAGAGAATACACACAGCTTAAAATGAAGAAAAAATGACTGAAAAACCCAATTCTTTCTATGCCACTTTCTATTAACAATTTTGTGGGTTAATCACCAGGAGGATTAGCTACAGCAAAATTAGTAACCCAGGAACATAGCACAGAGCTTCAGTACTCAGGTGTGATTCAAAGACCAACAAGGCGAGCATCACCTGGCACTCTGTTAAAATGCAGAACTGCAGGCCTATCCCCAAAACTACCAAGTCAGAACCTACAGTTTAACAAAATCCCCAGGTAACTCCTATGCACATTAAGTTTTGAAAGGTGCTGGTACAGAGGATTTTAAAAGCCTGGCTTTGGAGTTAATCAGAAAAGCTTGAGTTCATATCCCAATTCCACCGCTTACTAGCTGTGCAAACATTTAAGTAAGCAGCCTTTTGCTAAATCAACACAGCCCCATGTTGTATGCAAAAACTGAAGTTGTTTACCAGCCAAACTTGGCAATCCTATAAACAACTTAATTCTTTTTTAAAAAATATATTTTATTGATTTTTTACAGAGAGGAAGGGAGAGGGATAGAGAATCAGAAACATCGATGAGAGAGAAACATTGATCAGCTGCCTCCTGCATACCCCCCACTGGGGATGTGCCTGCAACCAAGGTACATGCCCCGACCGGAATTGAACCTGGGACCCTTCAGTCCACAGGGCGACGCTCTATCCACTAAGCCAAACCAGCTAAGGCTGTGGTCGGCAAACTGCAGCTCACGAGCCACCTGCAGCTTTTTGGCCCCTTGAGTGTGGCTCTTCCTAAGCCTTAGGAGTACCCTAATTACGTTAATAACAATGTACCTACCTATATAGTTTAAGTTTAAAAAATTTGGCTCTCAAAAGAAATTTCAATCGTTGTACTGTTGATATTTGGCTCTGTTGACTAATGAGTTTGCCGACCACTGGGCTAAGGCAAACAACCTAATTCTTAATCTAAAAGCAAGAAACAACAAAAACCTAAAATGATCGTGATGTGCTACCTAGAGTGTATCCAGTTTTTTGTCCAATTTACAAGGTAAATCAAATCAAGAGGACCTGTCTGTCCTTTGGAAGACTTAGGTCTAATACCAAAGTGTTTTGTCCTAGATTTCACATCCAGCTTATTGAGCAAGCTCATTAAACTCCATTAGGAACAACTGCTATGGGTTCCAGGAATACATACAGTGCTTGTCCTGGCACAACTTCTCTGGGCTGGATGACAGCAACTTTCAGGATTAGGGAAGTGAAGCAACAGCCATCAGAACAACAACAAAAAAGCTTTAAGGATTCACAGAAACACAACATCAAGTACTGCAGCAGCTTACTTGTGGTTAGCTCACAAACAACTGTGGTCACTAAGTCTACCTTAAGAATTCAGAGCAGTGGTTCTCGACTAGAAGTGATTTCTACCTCACACTGGACGTGTGACAGGATCTGTGGACATTTTTGGTTATCACAACTGTGGCAGCAGGGAGGTGAGCTATTTACATTCAGTGGGAAGAGGCCAGGAATGCTGTTAAATCCTACAAAGCACAGGACAGCCCCACACAACAAAGAATTATACAGCCCAAAAGTCTCTGGTGCCACTGCTAAGACACCCTAATTTATAGTCAGCCACCAGGAGACAGCAAAGCAAACTTCCAAGAATAAATGTAGCTCATTATTTAAGGACAGTCACCTTCCCCCCATAACAAAAAAGAGATTTCTAGCCTTACAAACTCTGCAAATACAAACTGAAATTACTAAAGCCGGGGGGGGGGGGGGGGGGGGGGGGGGGGGGACTTTCTTCTAACAATTTTACTTCAAAGCTATAGTACTTAAAGGCTAGGAAAAGATCAGCAAACCACCATTATCCATTCTGGCACCAAAATCAGAGGGACAAAAAGACTCAAATATTTGTAATGCAGACATACAAATCAGCATTGGTGGCTGTTTAAGAATAGCCATCAGAATGTTAAAGAAATGAGTAATCAGAAAGGTAAGCCAAAGTAGTATATCATGTTTAGGAAATATTCTCATTTTTGTTAATGTTTTATTTCTACTTAAAACAATGCTCCTCTTCCTTAACAATGCCTATGATTATACCTTAGTAATGTGACCATGAAGACTTATCTTCAAGTTACTAATATAACTATTGGTGTAACACTGACCAGAATGTATAGAACACAGTGCCTGGCACACAGATGTTCAACAAATGTTCTATAAGTGAATGAATGAATGGATGAATGAATGAATAAGTAGGAAGCAATACCTAATTTAACCCTGCACATTCTATTTTCAGAATGTGAAATAAAGACTTGAGAAGTTTATATATAAAAACCATATGCATTCAATATACTGACACCTCTTAGAATTGAGTCTAGTTTTCTACAGCAAAAAATCCATCAACCTAAAACAATCAAGTCAGGAGCAATGCTCACTAACATTCACTTTTTTGTTTCATGTGCAATGCTCCCTGATGATGCTTCACTAGTTCTTCTGTTTAACTATCATTCATAAAAGCCTTGATTTTCTCATTGTACCTTTCTTCTCATCACAATGGACCAGTACAGCAATCATGGCCAAGAACCCTACCATACGCAAATGTATACAAGTATATGCAACATCAAGAAATTAGTAACTTTAGTTAACATTCAATTTGGTCTTGAGGAATTCTGGAGTTTCTGAATAATAAAATGACTACTACTCTAACAGGGTCCTTTCTCCTAGTATGTTAACAAGGCATTTAAGTTCTAAATCCAAACAGAATCAACAATCTACATTAATTAGCAAAGTATCAATTCACATCATAAATTAACTACCATGATAAATCTGATTCCCAATTAGCAAAGATCTCTTAATATGCAAGGAATGGAAATGTATCAAGAACAAATGAACATTTCAACAATTTAGAGATAGTTGCTCAAGTGAAGCAGAATGAATTTGGATTCAAATGGAGGAACCACCTAAATGAAAGCAGCTCATAATTAGTCATAAGCAGGTCTAGTTAGGCAAGGAAAATAGAACATGAAGAGATTAAGTGAATTAACCCTAGTCATAAAGTAGACCACAGACAGAAAACACAAAAATGTAGAATATACCTGAGAAGCAATAAAATTAGAAAATGTATGTGAAAAATATAAAACCATACAAACACAAATGCCACCTACTAAATTCAGCAATTTAAATATACTTACAATGTCCTTTTTTCTCTTTAAGGTCAAATTTTGCCCAGCCAAACCAAGTCTCCAGTTTGGTTTGATTCATTCATGCAATCAATACACACACATAATGGTAATGAATCCACTGCTGAGAATGAAACTTATCTTACAGGCAATAAAGGTAAACAGCTACTAATTTTGTCTTCCATCCTATCCTTTCCTCTAACTTAAAGAAGTAACCCACCATAGAGCTTGATAATCAAGAAAATGAGTTCTAGGTAGAAGCACATCATCACATGTGCTTACTTGTAAGGTATGTGAAATAGAGTTTGAGGCGATTGGATGGCAGGCGATCCACAGAGAGAAAACAACTGAAAAAGGAGCATTAAAACTTCTCAATTTTTCAAGAGATTCATTCATTCAATGAAATTGTGGGAGCAAAAAGTTAGGAAATGCAAAGATAGATGGGAAAGGAATAAGAAGATAATACTGTGAATTGGTTTTCCATTTATAACTTAGTTTAAATTTGGATTATAAGTACATTTTAGATTATGAGATAAGTCTGCTGAACTTATGAGAAAAAGTTGGCAATGATCCCCATGGTAAAACAGGATAGGTTAGGTTCACCATCAAATGAGAGAATGCATATAAAGAGCATGACACTGTGCCTACCCAGCACATACAAAATGCTCAAAAATTGTAGTTATTATAAATGAGATTAGTATAACCTCTTGCTAATTTGTAAACACTTTATTTAAGTATACATATGTGTTGTATATATGTGGAGGGGGAAGGGGGAGAGAGAGAGAAAGGGAGAGAGAGAGAGAGCACACGCGCGCATGCCTTTCCAAGAAAATTTGATCTGGCTGAAAACAGAAAAATATCCACTGAACTATGGTCAGAAGTCCTAACACCTAAGTTCTAATTTAGGTATTAATTAGTCAAATGGTCTAAAACAATACAATTCTCAGTCTCCCTACTCTTAACTTTGAATTAGTAAAGAGAATATATAAACTAAGAGAGGGAGACATTACCTAAAGATTGATTTGTTGCAATTAGTAAATCATTTACACAACTTGACTTCAGCAATTCCTTTATACATCTAGAATTTTTGCTACTAATTTCTAATTTCTAGTAGCTTTCTTTTATATGCTTAAACAGAAAAAGAGAGCCATAGCATTAGCCACCAAGCTATTAAATAAAATATTATCTTACACACACCCAGATACACCAATATTTAGTGAAGTCTGGTAGTCCAAGAAGTTTTTACAATCTTGGACCTAAGAAATTGGACAAGGCTTTTCGTCTTAGCTTTGCTCAGAAATCATAATTTTAGAAAATTATCATCTGATGTATTCAAGCAATGTTTTTAAAGTAGGATGGGCACAGATGAAAAAATAAAGCATATGCCCTAGCCAGTTTTGCTCAGTGGATAGAGCGTCGGCCTGCAGACTGAAGGGTCCTGGGTTTGATTCCAGTCAAGAGCACATACCCAGGTTTCAGGCTCAGTCCCGGGTTGGGGGCATGTAGGAGGCAGCCCATCAATGATTCTCTCTCATCATTGATGTTTCTATCTCTCCCTCTTCTTTCCTCTCTGAAATCAATAAAATATATTTTAAAAATAAATAAATAAAATAAAGCCTATCAACTTTCTAAGAAATGAGACTTTTGAATTCTCTACTCTTGCCTGAGGTCTAGTCAGAAGTAAAATCTTTCACAGCCTAATTGGCAGAGGCTCAACACTGAATATTAATGACAACAAGTTTACTACATAGCCAGTTTCTCTTCCAGTCTTTCTCCTTTTCCCTAAGTAGACTATTAGGGAAATAGTATTAAAATCACTACCCTGGCATGACATCAAATTCCCCAAATGGAACTCTCCTTTTTGAATTCTAATATTAAGGGCTGAAAAAAGGGAAAGGGGCAGTGAAAAATAATTTCATATCTCTGTAGTTTTCATTTGGGGAAAAAATTGTGCATTGTGGCCTTACCACTTCCACAGAGACTTTAGAGTCTACTAGGAGGTGCGATATGCTTATCGCTGAAGTCACCACCTCTACCACTATTGCGCTGGTCCCAGCTGCCAGCATCCCTCACCTAGGCTACTGCAATAATAGCCTTTGAATTGTTCCTGCTCTTTTCCCCCTAGCCCCACACATATCATTTACTAAAACCCTCCAATGGCACCCTCACATACATGAAATAAAATCTAGATTCCTTACCATGGCCAATATCATCTTACATGTGCTGCTCTCTACTTTCTCCAAACTTCTTTCAAACTCTCCCCTTAATCACCCTACCCTAGACACCCTGAGTATTCTTGCCATGTCTTGAACATGACAAGCTTCTTGCACTTGCCATTCTCTGTATGTTCCTCCAGATTTTAGAATTTACATGGCCCATTCTCTCACTTCATTCAAGCTTCTGCTCAAATGTCACCTCTTCAAAGAGGCCTTCCCAGGCACCTGTGTAAATCAGCTATACCCTTTATGGAGAAAAGAAATAAAAATTAAAAATCAAGGCACTGGCTGTCACAAAGCTGAGAAATGAGTATACAGTGTGAAGATGGGCAATGTTTTGAGTGAGCAAGACAATACCGTTCCTAACTGGAAGATGTCCCCTTCCATAACAGCCCGAGTTTTAAAACTCCAAGAGGACAGATTCTGGTGTTTTCATTTCCATAAAATGCTCCAACAAGGCAACCCTATTTATTGCTATTTTCCAGAATATCCAGCAGAGTGTGGAAGTTGTGTTAATTGGTCAGAATAAAGTAATAACTCAAATCAAAATTTTGGGTGAGACTATGACTCCACAAGGGATCACTTGGAGGTTTCTGCTTCCAGGAATGCTGAACAGGCTCCTGCCAGACCCAATCCTCCTACAGGTGGTAACTACAAACTCTGGGGAAAAATACCAAAAAAACAAGTACCTGAAAGTACTAGACAGTGAATGGCAGTGACAAATTATAGAGGGGAGCTGAAATTTAGGAAGGAATTACCAACATGGGGATAACATTATTGCTTTTACCCTGAGAGTAGGCCAGAGTGGACACCATGCAGAGCAGCTTAAACTCACATATGATACCGAAGTCTTTCTAGTCTGAAGAATAAGAGGGAAAAGTTTGGGGCAACCACAGCCCCTGGGAAGAAAGTAGGTTCCAGAAAGGAGTGAGCCAAACAGGAGGAGCTCCAACTGGATATAAATTACCCAGTCTCTGGCCCACACCAAAACCATGCATGCTTGGTACTATTTGAGCAGACCAGCTGAAGTCTAAATTAATTGCCTACTAAAACTAAAATATCAACACTTTCAGAGAAACAAAACAAAATCCAAAGTCTCCACAACATAACATTCACAATATAAAGTTGTTTGAAGTATAAAGAACCAGAAAAGCCGTAACCGGTTTGGCTCAGTGGATAGAGCATCAGCCTGCAAACTGAAAGGTCCCAGGTTCGATTCCGGTCAAGGGCATGTACCTTGGTTGTGGGCACATCCCCAGTGGGAGGTGTGCAGGAGGCAGCTGATCGATGTTTCTCTCTCATCGATGTTTCTAACTCTCTATCTCTCTCCCTTCCTCTCTGTAAAAAATCAATAAAATATTTTTTTTTTTAAAAAAACAGAAAAACATGACCCAGTCCTCAAGAAAAAAAATCAATTAAAACAAATCCCCAAATAACTCATATGTTTGAATTACTTGTTATAGTAGACAAAGATGTTAAAGTAGTTATCATTATTTATACTCAATGAAGTAAAGTATACTCAGAATGGGAAAAAGACAGGAAATCTCAGCAGAAAAACAGAAACTATTATTTTAAAAACATGGAAATGTGGGAACTACAAAATACAGTATTTGAAATTTAAATCTACTGGACTATCTTACCTGATGAGATTAACAGTGGACACAAAAATCTGTGCCCTGGATGATGGATTAATAGAAATTATCAAAACTAAAAAAGAGAAAAAAAGTATTTTAAAGAAATGAATAGAACCACTGAGAATTGTGGAACAATATAAAATGTCTAATATACATATAATGAAGCCCCCAAAGGAGAAGAGGGAAAGAATGGGGCAGGAAAAAAATATCTAAATAAATAATAAAATTTCAACAAAAAATGATGAGAAACATAAATGGACAAATTCAAGCTTAGTGAACCCCAATCTGAATAAAAATCAAAGAAAACTATGCTAAGGTACATCACACTCACACTGTTAAAAACCAAATACAAGAAAAAAAAATCTTGAAAGCAACCAGAGAAAAACAACACATTATATAGAAAAACAAAAATCTGAAACACTACTTATATAGCATCAGAAACAATGGTGGCCTAGAAACAGTGGAATATCTTTATTTTTTAAAAAGGTGCATGAAAGTGGTGATCCCCAGATATTAAGGGTTTTTTATGTGTGTTTTTCAAGACTAGCCTTCAAAACCTTGGCACAATACTACTCTCCATTTGACTTCCATCAAGTTTTCTTTGTTGTTACTCTCCAGGAGCTAGGAATCTGATTCAACTCTTTACAAAATAGGCAAGAGACAGAGAAAGAGCAGTCACCCACCATTACCACCTCTGCTCAGAAGCCCCACACCATTCACATGAAAGATCTACTTCAACTGGTGACACTTACCCCATCTCTCTGGGTGGAATTCTGTCACCTTGCCCAGGCCCTATCCCATTTGAACTGAAATTGTCTTTACATAAAGCATTTGGGGCAGGAGGGACCAGGAATGGTGTCCATGAATAACATATTTACTCCAAGCCAGATCTGACTTACTTCCCCCTTTGTTATGTAAATAATAGGAAAGAATGAAGAATTTTAATATATAAATCCCAGTAGGTACCCCTAAGACAATCTCCCTCTACTCAAACACCTAGAGCTCAATAAATTTATTGCCAACAAATATCTAGCTTTTGTCCCAAGTGCTTAGATGGGAATCTGAGCATAAGAGAAGCACAAATTGTTCAGCATTTTCTGAAATGGCATGTGGGTTCCTGGGTTGATTCATGCAGCCAATATGCTCATTTTAAATCATTTTCCCTGAAAGACTGAAATATGAGAGGCTGCCTGGGAACCACCCGCTGCTAATTTTAAAGAAGACCTGCTAACTATAATGTAATGGATAGGGTACATCTGCGCCTCAGGTAGAAAAACCACTCTGAGATGCCTCATAACAGAACCTTTTTTCCACAGGAGAGAATGCTGCAAGTCTCTCTTAACCCTAATACCTGGGTAGTGCTGGCTCTATTCCCAAGAGGTCAGCAAGTCAAATGCTGCCCCAAAACCCCACTCTCTTTAATACAAAGCATAGACAAAACGTTTATGGAATGGAGTGAAAATTCTCTAGTTTGAAACTGTTTTCTTGTTTGAAAACTTTCTTGAGAAAGTTTCTGGCATTTTCCCACTAGGCACTGTATTATTGCAATAAGCTGCCCAGTAATCAAAGAGGACTACTTATTTCCCACCAGAATTAAAAGAAAGGATTAGTTCTGGTAAGTTCCCTGACAAATTTCGGTCATTGTTAACGGGGTGGCATCAGCTTCTCTATATCCCTATCGAATTCAAAGAAAACGCAGGAAAAATGGAAAACAAAAGCTGCTTTATTGTCCTGTTTGAGCAGCATCTACCTTTTACAGAACAATTTTTATTTAATTTCAATGACATTCAAAAAGTTGTAACTGAGAAAGAAAAAAGTGAATGGGTGCAAGTCTATAAAGAAGTCTCCCCATTTATAACACTTTTCTTGATATACAAGATAAATTCTGGGATAAAAAATTTTAATTTCTTTGTTGTTATTCTTTTAGAGAGTGGGAAAGGGAGAGACAGAGAGAGAGGAAACACTGACGTGAGAGAGACACATCAATTGGTTGTCTCGTGCACGTGCTCTGACAGGGCCCAGGCTAGGGAGAAGCCTGCAACTGAGGTACGTGCCCTTGACTGGAATCAAACCCGGGACCCTTCAGTCCACAGGCTGATGCTCTATCCACTGAGCCAAATCGGCTAGGGTGAAATAAAAAATTTTTAGAACCCTATGCAGTCTTGAATAGCCTCGGATTATAAAATCAATTAAAATACGAGAAACTATTAGCAGCAGTAGTAAGCAAGTAGCAGCAGTAGTACTAGTAAGAGAGAAAACTTAGAAGATTTGTACAGAAGAAAGTAGGCAATAACAGCTATGAAACAAAGGGAAATTATAAAGAGGACACAAGAAGCCTTTATTAGTAAAGTGAGTTAAAGCTGTCCAAAATATAGGCAGAATAGCCATACTCCTTCAACATAAAAGAATAAGTAGGAATCAATAATTGGGCATCTTTCTAGACTCTGTACTTGTATTATTTTCTATTCCTCTTTAACCTTAAAGTCAAAGAAGTTAATTAATCAAAGATCACAAAATGACTATTTAATCCCAGGTCTATATAGCACTTCCAAACTCAAACTTTTCTATTATATCATGCTGCTGCTTAGAAAATATTTCACGTAACCAATGGACACAGACACTGGAGCGGTGGGGGGCTTGTCCTGGGGGTGGGAGCGGCGGGGGGGGGGGGGGTCAATCGGGGAAAAAGGAGACATGTAATACTTTAAACAATAAAAAAAAAAAAAAGAACTCGAAAAAAACATATTTCACATGAATTAGTTCTCAATGAAATAAATTTTTTAAAAACTGGTCTGGCCCAAACATTTCCCTGCCAAATTCTTCCTAAAAATTACATTAATTTTCTTACCCGTCTAGCAACACATGCCTGATCAAATCTTCTGCCTGTCTTTACTACCTTTTTTCTTGAAAGCACCTATGCTGCAGAATAAGTAGTTGGACATTTACATGACCTACTCTAAGGCCTCGCATTTAAGAGAAATGGGTAATCTTCTAGATTGTCAAATTTACATCAGAAGGTGGATAAACAAAGTACTCGGAAGTAAAATCCAATCCTGCATATTTGGCTATATTTTTCCTGTAAAATACAGCATCCTAACCATGACAAATAAAATAAAGAATGAGAAAGAACCTACAAGAGACTACGGGAAAGGTTCAGGATTGCCAACTCCCAAATAAACCCTGACTCGTCTTCCAAAAGACTTCTATAATATCCTGATAAATGACACAGGTCTTCCTAAATCCTTTGGGAGGTGACTAAAACTGTAACTTCTGGAGTCAGACATACTAAAGCTCAGCCCCTCCATTACAAATCATGACTTTGAGCAAAATAATTAATCTCTCTAAGCCTCAGCTTCCACAGATATGAAATGAAATAGCAATAAGTTCTATAAATGCTAAATTACATTGCCAAGATCACAAGTGCTTCTTAAAGGTTAGCTTTTCATCATCAATCTCATCGTCTTTGTTATGATATAGAAATCTATGGGGTAACTGAAGGGGTTTCATAAACCTTCATGAGGCCAGTATCAATTTTAGTTTTGGAGAGTCTTAGAAGATTTAAGGAGTAGCAGAGATGGAACTGGCAAGGCCTGAAAAGACTGAAAAAGAAGCAAGTAGAAATATCATGGGGAGGAAAAATCTGTATAGGTTAAAAAGGTGTATATATATTATACATGCATTTAGAAAAGAGATTAGAAGTTAAACACTATCTCATGCAATAAAACAAACTCCTCATTTTCTATTACCATGATGGGGACGCCAATGTCAGGCCACAGAAGGTCTTCTGATGGTAGTTTGGGAGAATTCCACACCACCACTACCTTGTTCAGGTAAGGGAGGCCGTTCAATCTCTCTAAAGAGTTCATAAGCACTTCCTCCCGCTCGTAAGTCAACATCACAACTGTGAACTGCTCCCGTGGAACATTGCCTCCAAGTGCTGCCTGAAACTCCTTGCCAGAACCCCCAGCTCCACCACCAATCGGCCGAAATCCAGTCCCTGAGCCCAAGAATTTGGCCTCTGAGGGTAACACAGGGTCAAAGGGTGTGTGGGGGAAAAGATGGAAAGGCCCTGGAGCAGAGTTCCAGCTGCGGTAGAAGTCAGTGACGGTCAAGGTAAAGTTGCGGAGGTATTTGGGCGAGGCATAAGGCGGCTCAGTTTCTACTGGCCCCAGGTCCAGGTCCCCATTGTCAGCCATGTTGGGGTCTGTTCCAGCCGCCTTGCCTGAACGATGGGGGATCTCAGCTGCTGCCTCTTCCCGGATGGGAGCAGCTGGGATCTGTATTCGAGTCCTAATCATAGCCAGCACGGTACTGAAAATACTGTCAGCGGTTGAGAAGTAAGTCTCCCAGAGAAAGCGGCCTTGCCGCCTCATAGCCAGTAGATCACTATCAGAAAGACTTCGTAACAGGAAGTGAACCTCAGTAACACGTGGCTTGGGCACCACCAGGGCTGCCTCATTCCACTGCAGCATGTCATGGTAAGGAAGCTGGACTTGCTCCCCCAGCACAACTGGGACAGCACCAACTTCCAGAGCTTCGAAGAGCCGTGTTGCACATCCGGATGAAATAACCAAGTGAGGGTCCCCAGGAGTGATAATGAGGGCAAAGGTGGAAAGCTTCAGTAATTCTAAGCGGTCCTCCCGCTCCCCACACAGTGCCCACTCAGTAGGCAGACTGGGTTTAGGCTGGTTTTTGCAGGTAAATTCTACCAGGACCTGATCTAGCTTGCTGTCCTGTACAGCTTTTAGGGTGGCAATGATACGATCATCATAGTCAGCTGGGGGGTCACCTTCCATTTCTTCTTCAAAGGATCGGGCCTCCTGAAGGCTAGATCTTAGTGATTCAATCTTCTCACCCTGGAAGGTGAAGAGATATTTCCGTTTAACTGGCACCTGTGGTGGGATTTCCATGAAGTTGGGCTCTGACATGGCATGGACTAGTGGTGATACTACCAAGTCAAAGCCAGGTCTGTACTGGGCAGCATAGAAAGTGGACTGGGCCACCATGGCACGGCCAGTACTGACATTATATAGTAAGTTCTGTGTATCTGACTTCCGTGATAGATTGATGATGACATGGTTGTGTCCATCTGTCCGCCAATGTGGTAGAGAATACAACTGCTTCTCAAGTTCAGCAGGCCGCAGCACTACTGGCTCCTGCATCTCTCCCACTAATATCACATAGAGGCAGGCAATATCCGCATTTTCTGTAACATAGATGTTGGCTCGTACTGTAGCCTGAAAAGCCTGCTTGACCAAGGGATCCAGGTAGCTGCCAAAGGCAAACTGGTCACTGTCATAAACATAGACTGGAAAACCAGAGGTGAGAGGGCAGCGAGAATAATCAAAACAATTGTGTAGCCGACAACCCCGGATGACCTTCGGGGGAGGAAGGCCAGCATCGTCCTTCTCTGGGAGCAATCGGATGGGCAGAGAAAGTTTGGGCTGATTTTGGGCCATCAGCTCTTTGTAAGAGTGCTCAGTCTGGCTAATGACATTCTTAAGTTGAAGCAGGTCCTGCTTGGCATTCTCAATACTCTTCTTACAGGCTTCAATCTTCAGGTTCAGCTTGGCAATTTCACTGTTCAGCTCTTGCCGCTTGGCTTCCAGCTGCAACAGCTCTTCACTTACAGACTCACGGATTCGGCAAAGATCCAGCACGTGCTTTACCTCGCACAGCTCATTACCAGCCCGTGGACCAAAAATCCTCTTGCCGGCCTCATCAGCCTCATCCAGAGTGGTGAGATAATAGTGAGCAATGAGGGGGAAGAAAACCAGAATGATGAAGAGCGTAAAACTGAGCCATGTGAGTCGGATACGGTTGGACCACCGTAACATACAGGTTTGACCTCCATTCCCCACACCCCCATTCCGCAACATGGTATAGCCTGTCATGAGTTCCTTTGTGGCTCTTGCCCTCTCTGATCACGTTGGGTCACTCGCCATAACCATGAGTTTCTAGTAGACAAAACTCAATCTCTTTTTACTCACACGTTTCCATAAGAGTTAGTGTGCTCCCTGTACAAGGCACCAAATAAAAAGGAAATTTCATTTTCCTCAGCTGTAGTTGAAATGGTCTCTGACTCTATTCCAGCAGATTTTAAGTTCTGGCTGTTGACCAAAGAACATGTCCTTAATCTTTATCAAATGGTAAAAGGTACCACACTGTTGAGATGAAAAGGAGGTCCCTGATGATGAAACCCAGGAAAAATAACCTGGAATCAGACAGACTTTTTCAACAGCCATAGCTCTTGTTCCTTGGTTTGGCTGACCAACAAATATGCATAGTTACTATTCACAGTTATAAAGTAGCTGGTTAGGACAGAAATAAATGCCAGCCTGTTGTCGATGTCATTGCCAACAATCAGGCCTGCAAAAAAAAAAAAGAGAACTGTGTCAGTCTTGAAGAGATTATGTTCAACAACCCTGCCCGCCCTCAGTACACTTCTAGAAAATCCTTAAATCTTTTTACACACAAACATACACCCTTCTTATTTAACTGGATATAGAGCAGCATTAGAGCCCTATAAAATGATGATCTCATTGATGTTTCTATCTCTTTCTCCTCCCTCTCTGAAATCAATAAAAATATTTTTTAAATAAATAAAATGATGATGAACTACATTCAACAGAGGGCCAAGATACTTTCAACATTTTGTTATTCTAGACTTAGAAATCGCCTTTAGTTGAGGAGAAACATCTTCTTATCCAACCATGGGTAGCTATGTTCATTCTTAACATGAAAGTCCCCTTTAGAGCTACTTAAAAAAAAATCTATTAAGAAACTCAGTTTGTTATATTCAGAGATGAAAAGAGTTGAAGAGAACTCCTCTGAGCTTTGCCCAGCAGTAGATGCAGTAATCCTGATACAAAATATATTTCCCAGCTTGCTTCTCTTTTATCATCTGTTAATAGACATCATGTGCTCCTTCTTAAAATATAAATAGTAACTTGGCTTTTAAAAAGAACATTATACTTAGAAATGAGAGGCATTATTTCTTATCCTTTGGAGACAGATTTGCTCAGACCTTATGCCTCAGCTTTCTAATCTCCCAAAATGGAGATAAGTGTATGGAGATAACAATACATTGTGTTGCTATGAAAATAAATGATAGAGGATGTGAGGGTACTTTGGCCTAATAAATCTTGAAACAACATTCCCAATCCTGTTCTCTTACCAAACTTTACTATCACAGGCTACCAAAGCTCTTCATTTAGTTTCACCTCAAACTCAACATATCTAGAACTGAATTCATAATATGCTATGCCAATGAATACTCCCGATTTAATTCACTGATTCCCTCCAGAAAGTGTTTATACCCCATACTCTTAACATGTCTAAAGCATGCTAAGTATAACTATGGGAGATTTTAAAACGTAAAGAATTCCTTGATCTCATAGAACTTCCTTTAACTAAGAGATAAGACAAACAAATAGCAAGGGTACTACTACAAGACAGTATAAAATAGTGCTTCACAGATAATCACTCTTTATAGCTTCTACCTTTGTTCAAGATGTATAACTATTAAGGGTTTGACAGTCTTCTCTCCCTTTAAATAAAAATAAAAGTTGATGACAATATTAAGGCTTGAGGATGTAGAACAAGAGATAAAGACAACAACAACAAAAATATAGATCATGGAAAAGCTAAATCTGGATGATCTAAACTTGGATAATGAACAGCTGACCAAATATCCCAAAGGAGTGGAGGTTAATATTTCTAAAGCATTATCCTTCTCATTCCAATGTTAAAATCTTTTTGTTTTCAAAAGAATATTTTCTGCATTTATGAAGAAATCATAACAAAGACAGAGTGGATTAGAGGAAAAAAGGAAGGCATAATCCAGGCAGTCCAGCTAATTCATTCCCTCCTTACCATATGTTTAGGATCCTTCTTTTCTCTGACTCATATGGCATTATATTTTGGCATATAATTTCTTGATATAGTGAACTCCAGGGCTTGCTGTCCTGATAGAAAGTAAAAAAGTGACATGCTATTAGAAAAATATTCAATACTGAAGGGTCTATTAAAGAATTTATTTACTGTCCACTATGAAGAGGCCTCCCTTATATAAATAAGGTAACCATAGAATTTAAGGTCCAAAGAAAGAGGGACACTCTTTTAAGTGAAAAGGGGCACTAATAATAAACAATCCAGATATATGGTTATCTATTTATATGTTCTAAGAGGAAATAAATCAAAACACTAAAATATAGAAGTATATACCAAGACATTTATAGAGGAAACAATTTATCTGGAATTGGCTTTAAAATAAACAGGATGAGGATGGTGAGAGTGTTTGGAGATATAGATGAAATAAGATTAGTTGTGAACTGTTGTTGACACTAAAATGATGAGGATGCATGAGGGTTTATTATATACTACACTCTCTTTTATATATGTTTGAATATTAAAAGCTCAAAAATACAGGGTCTAAACAAAATGTTTTTTAAAAGTCATTTGGAAACTGACTATACTTAATCTAATAATGCTAGTGCTACCAATTTATATATAAACAGCTGTAAATGAAAACAAATGTTCTAATGGAAACCAATATTTCAACACTGATTCAAAAGAATGTATCCCCTTCAGGTTTTCTCTACTTGACTCTCATCCTTCAGACCTTAACTTTCTTGGCATTCCCATTAAAGTAGCCTTTCTTATGCCCTGACACTATGGAAAGAGTGTTCCATGGCGAGACCACCGCCTGTCCTGCAAGCTGGACCTAGTCCAGAATGGAGGTTGCTTTCCACAAACCCCCAGAGATTGTCTGATGGTAACCGATGTTCATTCTGACATTAATCAGCACCCTTCCCTTGCCTGCTGATATGTGCTGATTCCTGGAATAGGCTGTTGTCCTGACCTAGTCAAGCATGTAAAGTAATTCCTGTGCCTTGTAGCATTATGTACTAGTACCTGTGTTATTCCCCCTGTACCCTATATAATTCTTTGGCACCTGCCAAGCAGTGTGGGGATCCACTGCATCTTGCAGCTGCCCAAGACATGTCTCATATGTAAGTTCCCTTAATAAATTCTATTAATTACTGAAGTGACCAGCCTCTTTCTCCGGACTTTCCCTGCCTTCCATTTACAGAGGTAGATTTTCACTCTCAGGGCTTTGCCCTGGGTCTATATGTACTAAAAGACACTTTCTGGCATTGATCTATTGATTTTCTTTATAGTATCTTTTCATTTATTTATTTGTTACCTACCTTCCCTACCAAAACCTAATCCTTGAGGGCAGGACCTTGTCTGCTTGGATCACCACTGTATCACCAGTACCCAGCACAGTGTCTGGCACACTATAAGTTCTCTTTAAATATCTGTTAAATAAATGAATTATATCACTGATCACTTCTTTCTACAAACTCTCAGTGTTTCCCTTTATTTTCCATAAAACTGAACTTTCTGGTGTTTCACCTATTTCCTTGACTTATTCTCCCATTGTGCTTTGTTGGCACATCATCCTTGCTCTGCTATGTCTATCTAACTGCCTACTACAGTTCCATTTATTCATGCATTCATTTATTGATTCTTCTATGTGCCCTGACCGGGGATGGAACCCGAAACCTTGATATATTAGGATGATGCTCTAACCAACTGCGCTACCCAACCAGGGTTATGTATTTTATATTTTTTACTGGCCCATTCTCTCGGTTCTCCATCCCAATAGCTCTTTCTCTGGTTCGTTCCACCACTCTTTAAATACAGTTGTTCCTTCGTGGGTTTGTCCTTTGCCCTCTTCTTTCTCTGTCTTCACTTACTAGAGCTTGCCAATTAGCTTCAATTAGCCCCCCTAAATGGATAATTCTCAAATTTACCTCTCTAGCCTTGACCTCCCTCATGATATATCTTTTCCAATGGTGAGCAACACAGACATCCACACCTTAATATTCCCATGGCCGCAAAGGTACATCTCCTAGGAGTATAAGGTTTAAGTAGTGTCTTCTCCCAGCAAAGAGGGGAAAAAATTTTCAAAATACTGTACACAGTTAGAAATTTATAATTTAGATCATGGCTGATGCCCTACTCTTCACTCTTTCTCTAATCAAAAATAATGTTTGCTCATAAATGGAAAGTAGAATTATTAATCTGCTAGCCACTCAAGCGCTTAAAATAAGCCTGATCCTGGAAAGGTAAAATGGCAAATAATTCAAATGTCCAAGTGGTGAGCTGAGAAGTCAAGTGAGATAGAGTTGCCATTCAGAAATTCTGCATATACTACATTCTCCCTTCATCTTCTCAACATACCAATGCCCTCTATCATCTCCTCTACTTTGCAGAGCCGTCTCTTCTAACATTCCTTATCACAAAGGCAAATTATTACAGGACCTTACTTTGAAGAGTTTTTTGATATAGCAACCATCCTACTGACTTTTCTTCTCTTAAAACTAAAACACTCTGATATTGAAATTTCCTATAATGGATTTGGGATAGCTCTCTATTTAGGTGTGAATGCCTTTCAACAAAGGTGTATAACTTTTTTCATACAAAAGCAAAACTAAACTAAACTGAATTGAACAAAGGTAAAATAATCCATGGACAAGAGAAGGAAAACAGAAGGGAAGAAATAAAGGAATTGCTGCTTCCATCTGGACTGCTGTTATGCATTGCATCTGAAAGATACAAAGGGAAATGGGGCAAAAGAGAAGCTAGACACTTTCCAGATGTTCCCAAATGCAACCAACTAACTTGAATATTTTAAATAATTATAATAGCTAACATTTACTGAATTTTTAATGTGTGCCAGGTTAAACCTATTATGTACCTTAACATAGTTAATCTTCATAACAATCCTGTGAAGTAGGTACTACTATTATTCCCATTTTGTACATGAAGAAACCAAAGCACAAGCTTAGGTAATTTGTCCAAAGTCATCCACGTTGAGTAAAACTTGAATTCAAATCAAAGCAACGCTAACTCTAAAGCTCTCACGTTCAATGTCTTAGTCATTATGAAAAAAATGCCTATGATACTAACTCAAGGAACACAGTACACAGGCACATCATGCATAAATTACTTTTAGATTATCCACATTACTACTGCTCCACTGAAACCATGGACAATGATGAATTAAAAGCACATGGCAATACTACTCCAAAACCTAAAGCCACCTCTATATTCATAATTAAAGCATTTATGTGGACGAAAAAGTGACCACATACTAAACGTGACTAGCTCAGGGAAGGCCTGATTGGTGGGCCTTACAATCTTGGAAACCAAAAGTTACCATAAAGAATGGTCTGAACATAACAATTCCTAACTAAGTGGGTCATGGCAGGTAGTCACATCATAGGCCTGTAGGTTCCTTCTCAGAGGTCAATCTTTACCTTGTGAGCCTGTCTATTGTCTTTTTGCATCTAACACAATATGCCTTTACTTTTTTCTTTTATTTTTTATTATTATTATTTTAATCTTTATTGTTGAGAGTATTATAGTTGTCCCCTTTTTGCCCCATTGATCAGCCTCCATCCTGTTCCCACTCCACCCCAGTCCTTCACCATCCTACTGTCTATATCCATAGATAATGCATAAATGCATATAAGTTCTTTAGTTAATCTCTTCCCGCCTCCCTCTCCCGCTTCCCTCTGAGATTCGTCAGTCTGGGCCATGTTTCCATGCCACTGGTTCTATTTTATTCATCAGTTTATTTTGTTCATTAGATTTCACATATAAGTGAGATCAAGTGATAGTTTGTCTTTCTCTGACTGGCTTATTTCACTTAGCATAATAATCTACAGGTCCGTCCATGCTGTCTCAAAGGGTAATAGATCCTTCTTTTTTATAGCTACATAGTATTCCATTGTATAAATGTACCAGTTTTTTTTATCCCTCCATAACATATCTTTAAATGCAAGAGTAACATGCCTTTAAAATGTAAGCGTAATCTTCATTTCCAGACCCCTCAAGGCACAACCACTGCACCAGAGCACAAGACCACAGAACAAACCCCTCATCATTATCTCATTCTCCACACACCATCTCTCTATGTGCTATAAATGTTAATTAACTAACCTGTACCCACCAAAGTAACAGAAGTATGTGTTTCTCGATTTAGCCTTTTATCCAATCCCAAAGATTTCTCTGCTTTGCTTTCTCCTGTCCCCTAAATCTACCACCAGTGGATTTCATGTAAACTTCTTTAAGGCTCCTCCTTTGATTCTAATGTATAAAATAAGCTGGAAATCTGCCATTTTCCAGAGCATTTTTTCAATCAGTTGAGGTTTTACTTCCCAGCAATAGTCATCAGTTTGGCTCAAACTCATAAAAATTCTCTATAGGTTTGGATGTTTCTTACATCAACATCTACTAAACAAAACAAGAAAACATATACTCAGAGCAAAATATCTTTGCCTGTGTACCGATGACCTACCTGTGTATCTGTGCATATGTAGTATTATTTTTTTCATTTAAATCAATATTGGCCCATCAAACGGGCACAAATCCATTACCACCCAGATGCAGGTTCTACAGAACTGTATGCACATTGTTGCTGTTACATCCACTCCCACAAGCGCTTCAAATTAGGTAAAGATAATTCGGTACAGGAAATCATTTTAGTAAGGTTGTTGAAAGCAATATTTCAAATGTTTGGTTATGTTTTTTAAATCCAAAAGAAAACCATTTCCTGATTTCCTACTCAGCATGACAAAGAGCCTGCTTCACAGTACCTAGTTCAAAAATCAGGAAGCACTAAAACAAATTTCCTAGTGTTATCACTATTCCTAAGACTCTGACTTCTATTGTTCAAAACAACAAAAGGCACTTTCCAGGAAAGTTAACTGTAGATAAAGAATGACTTGTATTTATGTAATTCACAAGTTACAAGAGAGCAAAACAATGTGTTTTTCATAATACAACAACCACAGTAGTTTCTTTACTGGGTAAACTTAACCTAGTTGTAAAATAAAACCAGGCATACTTCAGAGATACTGCCGGTTTGGTTCCAGACCCCTGGAATAAAGCAAGTCAGAATCTTTCTGCTAGTGGAGTGTCTGGCCTTCAAATTGTAAAAACACACATCTATGAAATGCAATCAGTCAAAGCACAATAAATTATGTCTGTAGAAAATTGTCAGCAATTAAGAACTAAAATCAGGTGAGAAAAACTGCTGACATACTGAGTTGAGAGTAAAGATTATGATGCAATCACAGGACCACAGAGTTAAGCTACCCTTATTACAGGGCGTTTAGGAAAGGAAAAAGGTATTCTTTGGGCTCAAGAGCAGATTTCTAATACAAAGATGTTCCACAAATGCCAATAGCAAACAAATCACAAAATACACAAAAGGAACTCATCAATAAGTTATAAGCATTCCTTCCACTGATCAGTTCTATATAGGTATTAACAAGTAAACTAAGATTATTGATTAACCTGTTTAGTCAACAATGAACCTGAACCCAGAAGCCTCACCTCCCAGAATAGGTCCTCAGTTTGAAAATTATGCCACTTCTTACCTGTTTTCCCTTCCCATAAGTTTGATAACATCCCACAAATTCAAATCCTACTGTCTCTCCAGTTAGCTTTTAGCTCATTACAATTCAGATTCACAACTCACCTAAGAATTTTTTCAAATAAACCTAGATCTACCCAACATTAACTGAGTCAGAATTCTCAAGGGGGGGACGGGGGGAGCCCTAGGTGCCTGTAGTTTGACAAAGCCCACAGGTGATTTTAAAGCAGACCACAGAACTTTAACACAAAACCATTCGTTTAGCAAAAAACTAATGACATTCTCCAATGAGATTGATGACATCTGAATCAACGTAATTACAGACAACTGCAATATACCTTTTTCATATAGGACGTCTACAGACTATTCTATACATCTTTGGAAGATGTGGGGAGTAGGAGGGATTTTCCACTTTTTATAACTGTATTTATATTTATAATGTAGTTGCGATAACACATTTTACGTATGTTATCTCATTTAATCCTCACATCAACCATCTGGGGGTAGATATTGTTCTTTCACTTACAGATAAAGAAGAGTGAATCACTGAGCTAGGTAAATCTTGTTTGAGGCCCTACAGCAAGCAAACTGAGGTGCCCAGATACAAATCCAGGTCTAACTGACCTGTACCCTGCTACTCACATATTTACTACTTGTTTACTTAAAGAACTCATTTTTGTCTTCATTCATTTTACAATAAGCAAGTATTCTTTTTGTAATTAAGAAAAATATTGGCCTGGCCATTGTGGCTCAGTTAGTTGAGCATCGTCTCATACGTCGATTCCTGGGCAAATGCCCAGGTTGTGAATTCGGTTCCCGGTCAGGGTGCCTACGGAGGCAACCGATAGATGTTTCTCTCTCACATCGATGTCTCTCTCTCTCTCTCTCTCTCTCTCTCTCTCTCTCCCTCTCTCTCCCCCCTTCCTCCCTCCCTCCCTCTTTCTCTCTCTAAAAAAATAAAAATAAAAACATATTTTATTTAAAAAGAAAAATATTATCTTGCTGCAGTCACTTCAAAGTATAGCACACTATGCTCCAGTGAACACATGAAAGATAGAAAGCCTTGTTGCTGATATGGAGAGTTTAGTCTGGACAGAAGATAAAAATGGTTTTCTCACTGCTAAAGTCTTACAGATTTAGAAGCGAAGGAAGATTAGAATAACACCTGTAGTGTTCCATTGAACTGGAGGTATCAGTGTGAATACCCGATCTAATAAGATTCCTTGAATAAGCAGCTGATTTCAGGACTGGACAAATAAAGTAAAAATGAGCCTGAAAAATCTTCTTTTGCCAGAAAGCAAAGATGTACTCAAAAAAAAAAAAAAGTAGGGCATATGGAAAAAAGGACACTGGATCCAGTTTGAAGGAATCCAGCTGCCACTGTATAAATCTGGGACACTTTAGCTATCTAAATAAATAGTACTACCAACAAATTATCTCCCAATAAATGAGATACCATGTATTCATACAGAAATAAATGATTGATTATATAAAGAGAGAGAAGGAAAAAAGTATTCATTTGGAGAATTCCACCTAATAAACATAGGAATGGCAGATGGAGATATTTTAAAGCTATCATTTAGTGGCCATCAAATTAATAACTGTTGCAGGAAAGATTCAGCATCTATACATAAAAAAGCCTAAGCAACCAAACGACTGGTTGCTAGGACGTGCACTAACCACCAGGGGGAAGACACTCAATGCAGGAGCTGCCCCTGGTGGTCAGTGCGCTCCCACAGCCAACCTCCCCCCGGATCAGCCCCGATCGCTGGCCAGGCCGAGGGACCCCATCTGTGCATGAATTCATGCACCAGGCGTCTAGTTGGATATTAAAATTCATTGGTAAAAGGTTGATGAGAGCCCTAGCCAGCTTGGCTCAGTGGATAGAGCGTCAGCCTGTGGACTGAAGGGTCCCAGGTTCGATTCCGGCCAAGGGCACATGCCTGGGTTGCGGGCTCATTCCCCAGTGGGGAGTGTGCAGGAGGCAGCCAGTCAATGATTCTCTCTCATCATTGATGTTTCTATCTTTCTCTCCTTCTCCCTTCCTCTCTGAAATCAATAAAGAAATATTAAAAAAAAAAAAAAAAGGTTGATGAGAAACAGGGTATAAAAATTATATATTGTGGGCCCTGAGAAAGAAGATACCTACTAAGAAGG
>NW_005367108.1:448179-449209 GCF_000412655.1 Myotis brandtii | reverse complement strand
AAAAGGGGGGGGGGGGGGCGGATAATAAAGTACAGCACACTAGATTTTTCAATAAATAAGGTTACAATGAGCTCTTGGGGGAAAAATACAAGTCAGACTCCTGCACGACAAATCAAATCCAAAACTAAGTCCCAGATAGATTCAAGAGGTAACTGTAATAAATGACAACATAAAAAGAACAAAAGGAAAACATACAAGTAATTTCATTCCAAGTATAGCCACTTTTATAGCAATCCAAGCAAAAGCAGAATCCATTTTTTAAAAGAAGTTCAACAGATTTAACTACATAAGTATCAAAGACTTCTGTATATTAAAAAAAAAAAGTTTAGATTCAATGAAAAGACTGAGGGAAGCATTTGTAGCATGACGTTACTTTAAAAGATGTGAAGGCAATACAACAGTCGTTAAAGGAAATAAACAGGAAATTAAACCAAAAAAAGGGGCTCAAATGATAAACATTTTTAAATGTTCAGTCATCCTAGCAATCAAAGAAATGGAAACAAGATACAGTGACATTTTCTATTTGTAAATCAATAAAGAATTGTAAAATTTAAATATGTGGTCTACCCAGGGGCAAACGTAACATTTCCCACACTCTGCTGCTGGGAGTGAAAACTGGCACACCTTTCTGGAGAATAATTTGGCAATAAGCAATAAAAGCCCGGAAACTCTGCCTACCCTTTGACCCTACACTTCCATTTCCAGAAACTACTCTTAAAAATTACAAATGAGAAAAATATTTGGCTTCAAGGATATTCACACTAAAACATTACAAAGTATACCACTTATTAGTAACAAGGCACAGTATATGTGTGTACTATGCTGGCAGCTGGAGTGTAACAGGTGTTTTACACTTACTAGAGGCCCGGTGCATAAAAATTCGTGCACTTGGGGGAAAAAGGTGTGTCCCTCAGCCTGGCCTGTGCCCTCTCACAGTCCGAGACCCCTCGGGGGATGTCCAACTGACGGCTTAGGACCGCTCCCCGGGGGATCAGGCCTAAGCTGGCAGTCAGACATCCCTCTGGCAGCC
>NW_005367108.1:442725-447954 GCF_000412655.1 Myotis brandtii | reverse complement strand
GCTGCCACGGAGGCGGGAGAGGCTCCCACCACGGCCGCTGCACTGGCCAGCCATGAGCTGGCTTCTGGCTGAGTGGCTTTCCCCGTGAAAGCACACTGACCACCAGGGGGCAGCTCCTGCCTTGAGCGTCTGCTCCCTAGTGGTCAGTGCACATCATAGCAATTGGTCATTCCCAGTCATTCTGCCGTTAGGGTCAATTTGCATATTATCCTTTTATTATATAGGATTAGTAGAAAGATAAATTGAAAAATAATTTGCTACTTGTAACAACTCTTTAAAATGTTGCTATCTTCAACCCAGCAATTTCACTTTCTAGGAATATATTCTATGTGGACAAAGATTTGTATTACAAAGATGTAATCACCACTATATTCTTTACATTACCCAAAAGGATTATAAACATCCAAGAATTAGAAGCAAGGTTAAATATAAAGTATGACAAATGCATGTCATTAATATGACTATCATGCTGTCAAAATGATTTATTTTCAATCATTTTAAATAAAAAGGGAAAATGTTCACAATATAATATTAAGGTGAAAAATACAGACTAATATGTAAGGGAAGAGATAAAAGCAGAGTTGTTTTTTTTTAAACTAAGGTCTTCAGATGGATTGTCCTACTTGATGTGCAAAGTATCTAGGGAGTAAACTGTAATTTCTCTAAGGTACCTGCTTCTCAAGAAAATGTGACTTTTATTTTATGCTATGGAGGCATTCTATGATATCATTAGTGCCCTAAACCACCCACCCTAAATGAGATAGAAAAATGAAGTGAAAGTTTGCTAAGCCATATATAAATCATCTTTATGGCTCTGGCATCCTACTTCATCCTTTGTGGGTGACTTCAACTTGAGGCTTCAGTTTTGCCATCCCTTTATCCTTCTGATTCATCAGACTCCCTAACTTCACAATTCCTTGTCCTTCTTGACTCACATACTCCTTATCCTTTTTTAACTCATAAAGGGTTGGACTAAACGACCTCAAAGATCCTCTAGGACACCACTGACTTACAACTGCCTTGCACACAGAAAGCACATACAAATCTGTTGTATTGGGGAGAAAACATTATCCACATCCCAACTCAAGGCAGCAAGGCTATTCCCAAGACTATTCCTTTGGTTTCACCTCTAAGATTTCAAGCACAGTGCCTTCCTCGAAAGTTCCCACCTCTTAATTTTCCATTGAATCCATTAATAAAGGTTTGGGTCCTCATCAACTATTTTCTCCATTCTAAGCCACAGTGTTTTCATACTGTATTTTACAGCTCTACTTCAGAAATAAAGAAAAGAAATCATGCTAGGAAGAGTCAAGACTGGAAAAAAAACAACCAGGAAACAAAAAAGATTTTTGGAATCTGGAATATCTAAACAGATAAAATTTCATAGAGAAAGGCAAATTTCAACACTTAGGTCCACAAACTACGTACATGGAAATGACTTAGTTTAACAGCAACACATGCACACACAGAGTTATGGCTTGAGTTGACAATAATTTCAGTGAGTCAAGAATACATGACTGTTAAGAACAAAAACTACCACCTTATTTTTCTGTGTGTGTTTTTTTTAAACAAAGTATAGTGTCAAAAATGAAGGAGTTAAGGTTGCTGTCTACGCTGTACTCTTTTAGGTGACACTGTATGCTGAATACTGTATTAACAAAGTAAATGGAGGACAGAGGACTAAGAAGCTGGTGAGGGGATTTGAAACTATAAAACAAGAAACATCAGAAGGAAATGGAAATATTTAGCCTGAGGAACAGAAGCCCTAGGAAAAGAAGAGACATGATGGCTAATCTCCAACATCTGAAGAACTTTACTACAGAATATGAATAGACTTGTCTATATGGCCCTGAAAGGTGCCCATCGTGGAGGCAAACTGCAGCTCAATAAGGAAAAGCCTCCTAAAAACTAGTCTACAAATTAGAAAGGGTTTGTCCAGGGAGGTCCACGTCATTGTAAGTATTCAAATAGGGACAGGCCAGTAAATATTATTGGTCAGTTCAAGAATTCTGTCACTTACTACATCTAGCCTGGTAAAATAATTAAGTCTCCCCAAGATTCAGTTTTCTTTCCTACCTTCCTTCCCCTCAAAAAAAAAAAAGGAATTTTGGCCCTGGATGGTGTTGCCCAGTGGTCAGAGCAGCAACCCTAGCACCAAAGGGTCTCTGGTTCCATTCCCCAGTCAAGGGCAAGCACCTGGGCTGCATGTGTAGGAAGCAACCAATGATATTTCTCTCTCACATGTTTCTCTCTCTCTCTCTCTCCACCCCTCTTCCTCCCTCCCCACTCCCACTCAATCTAAAAGCAGAGGGAAAATATCCTCGGGCAAGATTAAAAAAGAAAAAAATTTGTAACATTTAGCCTATTTCTCAGAGTTAAAGATCAAAATCTACATGGAAAAAAAATTATATGAAAGTACTATATGATGGAAAAGAACTACAGTAACCTAAGACATTGTAATCTACCATCACCACATATTTATGTCTTATCTCTCTTATCATACACAGGCTAATGGCATATTTTCAACCTAATTCATGGTTTTTATTCCTCCTTCAGCGTATCAAATATTTGTTGGAAAAAAAGTTTAAAATGAAGTTGGAGAAGTGGGTTAAAATGACAACAATATAAGAAGATAAGATAACAAAGAAAAAGTCACTAAAGCAAATATCCAGGATGTTAATCATTAATGTCACTGACCAGTCTAAAAGGTACTGGGCAGAGTCAAATGGAGAAATAAACAAAAGTAATGACATGTATTTGAGGAGGTGCCTATACTACACAGCCAGCTGCCTTGCTCATTCTGTTAAGGATTGCATGCATATATGTACTGTCTATATTTATTACGTATACGATGCTGCTTTCACTCTACAACAGCAGAGCTGAATAGTTGCAAACCCAAACAGTCACTATTTGGTCCTTCACAGAAAAAGTTTACCTACTTTTCTGTAAAAATACTCTCAGGTTATAAACCACAGAGGTGGCTGAATGCTGAGACATAATTCATCTTTCTATGGCTCCATCCCTGGGATTCTAATGGGTCATATCGGTGCATGTGAGCAGATTTCTACACTAACCATTATGGCCTACGTGTAGGATCGGTACATATGTCACTAAATGGAGTCTCCATATACCTCTTATACACTCGAGATTACAAAAATTTTAATCCTGCTTCTCTTCCACCTAGTAACATCAGCAAAGAGATCTGAAAAATTCTAACTGTACAAGAAATGTGGGCTGGTTCAGGTAGAAAAAGATCATGCTTATAGGTGAGCCTATCCCTGTCCCTCTTGAATTCTCAAACTCACTCTGCCTGAGCCCCACCACTTTCATGGAACCTACAAATATGTGAAAAATCCTTTCTTTCTCCTAAGTTATTCATTATTACAGGTTTTCAAAAGAAAGTTACCAAAAATTAAGAGGAAACAAAAATAAAATGGAAATATGTTAAGACAATTGTTGAATTAATATGAAGTTTTCCAAGCTAAACTTAATATCCAGGAGAAATTAGTGCACACTTTTAGGACTTTACGAATGATTTCTATTCCTTGCCTCACTCTGAAAAATAACTATATGCAAAGACACCCAAATCTCTGCCAACAACAGATCTGGAGGGATCTTCATTTTTTTCCCTAATGCCTAACTATACTATTGCTTCAGGCAATATTTCCAACCCTCCACCAGGGGCCTACTTACCAGTCTCACCTCAGATAAGGACACACACACACACACACACACACCACAGCCACCACCTCACACCCCTACCGCTCACTCCTCAAGAACTTTTCACTCAATAGCTAGCCCAGTGTCCTGAGGGAAAAGGCGTGTCCTTATCTAGTCCCCATCCATTCTTCTGCTGGTTGCCAAACCATCCTTTGAACTTTCCCCACTCTCTTAGAACTCCATTTCTCAGGGTTAACCCTGACTCATTTCTCTCTAGCCTGTTTACTTCTAGTCTTTTCTGAGGCCTAATCATTAAGAGATTCCAACTACACACCAAACATTTAATGCCAATCACCACCCCTCCAGAAAATGAGGAGTGGGGGGGATGGACATAGATGCTTGCCAATCTTTTGGTTTGTAGGTATGCCTCCTGAGAGCATCAACCATATCTTTGGGTAATAAATAAATAATGTTTCAAGTATGCTGAAGATACATGATTCTGATTCTCTTTCCAGAAAGCATCTAAGCTAGTTGCCTACCTACTTCTGAATACTTATGAGGGTTCCTCTGGCTCCCCACAGGATAAGGTATTTTTAACCCAGCAAGTAAGAGTTTAAGAAGATAGCTTTTCTTTCATCATGAAAAACTGAAAAGTCCCGCTGCTAAGTAAGTTGCTGAGAATGCTTAGCTTCTACTCAAGACTACCAAGGCCCCACAGGTTATCATCCCAGAGCACTCTGATAACAGCAGTGCTAATCAAGACTAATTGCCGAGCAAAACAGGAGGAAATGCAGACAATCTACATGACGGTAACACACCAAGACTTTTTAGTAAAAACAAAAGAACACACGGGGAGCCCAGCCTTCCAACGTGAACCTGCCTACATTGGAAGAACAGCACGAAGTAAGAAGAAATGCTACAGCTGCCTCTTCAGTAACTCACACACGGAGGGAGCAAAAACGGGCACGTGCTGTTCCGATTCCCTCCTCCT
Organism: Myotis brandtii; assembly: GCF_000412655.1. Taxonomy (NCBI): domain Eukaryota; kingdom Metazoa; phylum Chordata; class Mammalia; order Chiroptera; family Vespertilionidae; genus Myotis; species Myotis brandtii. The sequence goes on along the minus strand of NW_005367108.1, from coordinate 443,303 downwards.
CAGGAGTCCCACCAAGAGGACTTGCTGAAGCCCTTAGAATTTTTGAAAAGGAAAGAAGACAAAGTCCGGGTGAAGGGGAGAAATCCACCAAACCCAAGTCCTTTGATCGCCGCAGATGTCTAAAAAGGAACTGAAACACTGGCTCATCGCGGAGAAGAGGTGAACTCCCTGGCTGCAGAGTGGCAGCCGTGCCAGTCTCCGGAGGGTCCGGGTCAGGACTACCCCCCGGCGGCGCGGGTCGGGGACTCGGACAGGGTTTCGGCAGCGGAGACTTTGCCCGGGCCTGGGCCCCAGAGCCCCAGATGCTCCTGCCCCAGCAGCACCTGGACCCGAGCACAGGAAGTGGCTGTTCACCAGGAAAGGAGGTGAGCCTGGCGAAAAGGAGCCTGCGGGAGAGCAGCTGCAGGCGCCGGTCCGAATGCAGCGCAGAGCAGATGTGGGAGTGTGTGCACAGGGAGCCCAGGAGCGGGGCCGTGGGGAAAGCCCCTTCAGCGACCGCAGATGCTCGACACAAGCCTCTAGACAAATGAGGGGGGCAAAGGATGGGGGGAGGGGGGAGGCTTTAAAGCGCAGACGAG
>NW_005367108.1:431250-441795 GCF_000412655.1 Myotis brandtii | reverse complement strand
TCGGAAGACCCCGTCCGGGGAATGCGGAGAAAGCTCCCGGCTGCTCTGGAACGGGTTCCGCTCCGGAGCCGCGGCCGCCGGCCCCGTGAAATTCTAGCCTAAAGATAAACCCAGCCTGTAGAAAAGGCCTCCCTCAATGAGCTGGCTGGGCTCCAGAGATGGTCGGGAGTTTTGAAACACTGAATACTTAACCACAAGACAAAAGGCTGCACGGCTTGAATGCTTAGGAAAGAAATACCGGAGTTTTGCAAAAAAAAAAAAAAACAAAAAAAAAAACCCAAAAACCTTAACCCAGTCGTGTGGCAATAATTAACCAAAACGGAGAGGAACCATTTGAAATATTTAGAGCCAACCCCTGTGACCTTTTCTCCAGTCCTAAGCGACCGCGTGACTGTCCACTTCCACGCTTGCAAAGCCAGGGCAAGACTTAACGGAACCAATGGGGTTGGGCGAGGGAACTCTGACCAATCCTAAAAGGCACACCTGGTCATTCCTGTTAACTCAAGAATGAGTTAAAACCATTCTTTAAAATCTACAACTGCAATATAATCTAAGCTCAAATCTGCATGAACGTGATGTTTCTTACACGTTTTTAATGCCCAAGGGGCAGGGCTTCTACTCCAGGGTTTTGTCACCAGGGAACCCAAACCACACCAGGACCTGGAGAAGCTGGCTGCCATCCCTGTGCCTGGGTGGTCTGCTGCTTTAGACAGACTGCGCACCCCAGAGCCGGGCTCCACAGCTGCCACAGCCCATCCACACGCTCTTTTTGGTGGGGCTCTAGCCAGGACGCCAACAAAACACGGAGGACTGCTTAGTGTCCCATGGGAGACAGTTTGAACTAAGGATTCCATTTGCAAAACAAAACTTTAAAAAACCTAGCAACCTGTTTCCAGAGCACACTCATCTTCCATCCCCACCAGCCCTTCCTCTTTCTGATGTTCCTTTTTCTTCTCTCCTTCCTGACATCTCCTTACTCCCCCCGCTTATATTTTTCTTTCCCCTCACACTTCACTCTCTGCTCTCCTTTCCCCTTTATTTCTATGACCTAACTCAGTGGTGGGCAAACTCATTAGTCAACAGAGCCAAGTATCAACAGTACAAGGATTGAAATTTCTTTTGAGAGCCAAATTTTTTAAACTTAAACTATATAGGTGGGTACATTGTTATTAACTTAATTTGGGTACTCCTAAGGCTTAGGAAGAGCCACACTCAAGGGGCCAAAGAGTCGCATGTGGCTCGCGAGCCGTAGTTTGCCGACCACGGACCTAACTTATAGTCCTACCACCATCACATGTGTACAAAAACAACCCCTTTTTGTTGAGGAAAGTCGGAGAGAGGGAAGCAAATTTTTACAAATCAAAAGCATTCCAAGAGATGAAAATGGGGAAAACTGTTGCCAATACAATGAATAGCCTAAGTTGTTGTGTGTATGTCTCTGTAATATTCTCTCTCTCTCTCTCTCTCTCTCGTTCATCTTCTTGGCTTTCCTCCAGAGATCTGTGCAGCAGGCAGAAATCAGGCAGTATGGGAGGAGACTCCACAGAAGCCACAGTAAGAATCACCAGGTGTTGGTTCATCTCCACACTGTGCAAGAGAGAGCCTGCAGATAGTTGCTACCTAAAGGACCCAGCCTAAAAGTCTTCTTATACATCCAGATGACTTAACACACAGCTGTCCCTTAAGTCAATTATTTGATTGTATCGATAACCAAGCTTTAGGAAGAAAAAGGATACTCATCCAAAATCTGGTATACCCTCAACTTCACTGGAGCCCTGGTTGCTGCTGCTGACCACCTTCTGCCTCCTCTGTATCTGTGAGCCTGTCCTCTCCTGCTGCTGCTTCCTGTCAAACAGCTCTAGCTCACATGGTTCATATCTCCAACTAGGCAGGACTTGGACTAACTTCTTTTTCCTCTCCACACTCTCTTCCTTGCCAATTCCAATCAGCTTCCTTGCATCATCATCTCCTCTAAGCAGATCCCTCACTGCCACACTCTGCCAGTTTGCCAGCTGCAGGCAGGCATCATCCCGTCATCACCCTATTAATACATATTTTATAAATACTTAATTGCCAGGGAATACGCGAAACCCTTTATTGGCATTGTCTCGTTTTAATCCTACATCGAGGTATCATCTTGCACTGTTTTTTAACAGTCATATATGTAGATATGTATTTGCTTCAAGGAAGCAGAAAAAACAAACCAGTGTGCTTTTGGTAACAAACAGCAGGAGCCTATGGTGCGGGCGCGCACGTACAGTGCGATTGAAACTTCGTGGCCCATGCGCAAAAGTCGGTATTTTGTGGAAAAGTCGGTATTTTGTGGAAGAGCCACACTCAAGGGGCCAAAGAGCCGCATGTGGCTCGCGAGCCGCGGTTTGCCGACCACTGCTCTAGAGCACAGTCATAGGGACTCAGCAGTACCCAATCTCTTTCTTAGTTACAGATTTTTAATTCCCAGAAAAGACATGATTGGCCTGGTTTGGGTCTCCTGTCCATCCTTCAATCAATGAGCTTAGGCGAACGAGCAAGTCAACCTTCTCTAAACATGGCTATTGGAACTGCTCCGTATAGAGGGCTTGTTCTCAGAAAAATAAGTTGTGTGTATGTCTCTGTAGCCATACAACATTCACCCATTTGTTCATTCATTCCATCAACAAACCGTTGAGCACCTATCAAAATATATCAAGGTTCTTTCATGTATGCAAAATGTTTAAAATAATACCTTGCTCTATCATGAAAGTCACAACATAAAATGGTAAGAAATCACCAGATAAAATGCATAACAATATTCATCCACAAGAGATAATCAATTCAATCACATATGATGAAAGATAACTCACCACACCCTACATATATATAATATGTATAATATTATACATATTATAATATGCATAATTAGTAGCAATGTATACATATTCCACAAAACAAGTTCATGGCAGCACCATTAGGAATAGACAATAACAGAAAACTGCCCAATGTCCGCCAGCGGTAGACGGAATCAAGTATAGTGTATCCACACAATGGAATACAGCAATGAGACTGAAAGCTCCACAAATATATACAATATTGATTTATCTTACAAACGATGTTAAGCAAAAGAAACCAACCACACACAAAAAAGTATATAGGGTATGATTCCACTAATATAAAATATGAAAGACAAGCAAAACTACCCTTAAGAAGTAGTAACCAGAGGGGAGTAAAAGGAGCCACATGGGTGCTAGTAATTCTGCTTCTGGAGCTGGGCAGTGGTTACACAGGTATGTTCAGTTTGTCAAAATCATTAAGCGTACACTTGCCATATGTGTCCTTCTCTAGAGATATATTATCCTTCAATAAAATGGTATTTAAAAATAATTAATGGTCAAAGCAAGGGGCTTTTAATCGCCCTTGAACACTGCCACCATGATTATCATTGAGTTGCCAATTATTTCCATCCCCACCCCCACCATTATACCACCTTCTTAGAGGCCCTGAGCACCATCAGCCTTTGGAAAGAGCCCCCATCCTACCCATGGCCTCCCCCACTCCAGCCCCAGCTGACTGGGCTTCCTCTCATCTGGGAACTTGGGAGCGGGACACTGTAAAGCCGAGTCAGGCGACGGACAGTGGTTCATCTAATGACTTGTATAGATTTGGGGAAGGAAATTCTGGATACATGCCCAGTGGTAAGCCAAGAAAGCTGGTCTGCAGAAAATAGAGCCAACATACAGAAGGGGACTAACCAGGCTATGGGAGATGGAGGGAGAGCCTCTAAGGATGCTCATTTTCCAGTTACAGGCATGTGTTCCAGCTGTCACAGGGGAGCCTGAGCCTGGCCGGTCAAAATAAATAAGTGAAATTATTTTTTGAAACCTGACTTATTTAAGCTTGTATGAATAGCTTTCTGTTTGTGGCATATATTATTTCATTTAGTTTCTTAAAAGAACCCTACACAGTAACGATTCCCACTTCACAGATGAGAAAACTGAAGCCCAGAGCGGTTAAGGAACTTGCCATATCACACACCTGATGACGATGGTGCCAGGATTAGGACCCAAGCAGTCTGACTCGAAAACTGAAGCCCAGAGCGGTTAAGGAACTTGCCATACACACCTGATGATGATGGTGCCTGGATTAGGACCCAGGCAGTCTGACTAGAGAGCCTGAAATTTTAACAACTTGCAAGGCAAGAGAAATGCTGGAAATGGCAATGCAAATTATGTGTTGCATTCATGGATTTAACTAAGGCATCTGATTTTGTTTTAAATGAGTTCAAATGTAGAAAAGTTTACAAAAGATTAAAAGATGGGCTGTCTACATAGGTTGGTAAGCATTTCTTTCACAAGGGAATTATAGTTTGAGTTAGAGATGTTAAAGAAATATAAAATGCATATAGTGCGACCAATCATATTAAAGAAGACGATTCTTATACCAGGAAATTGTTTATTTTAAGATTTAAGCAAAACGCTCTCTTACAGGGTCCTCACCAATTACCCATTCTTCCCAAAAATGTGACTATCCAGAAGGGGGTGTTAGTCCTATGGAAGGAGAAACTGATAAAAGTTACTTAAGTCCTAGGGAGGGAGATGCCAGTGGTCATTTTTCGTGGTGACAGCTGCTAGCTAGACCCACAATCCACTCAGCAAGTCTTTCTAGATCAATTACAACAACCAAGCCATTGGTGACCCTCAGCAACCTTCAAAAAGTGTGATTCAGGAATCATCAGCGAGTTTAAGTTGATAAGAACTTGTCTACCTCTAATGCTTTGATTTTAAAAGAAAGAGCTGACAGCTACTATGCCAGATCTTTACTATACATAAATGACTGAGCAATCTGTGGCTTATAATTAGAACAATGCATGACAATTTCAGGATTAGACTTCCAAGGTTACTCCTCCTGTTGGTCCACCAACACCAAAAAGACAAAAGGTTACCTCGTAAGGCTTCACAGATAGCACTCAGTAGCCTGCAAAATGGCTCACTCTGAAAGTCCTGGCTTTGATGTTATCCTTTAAAAGAGGCTGTTTTTTAGCCAGCAACAGGGAGGACATTTTGGGCGGTTTGCAAATAATGCAGTAAGAACACTGAGTTAACATCACCTCCAAAACAAAGCACAGATTATTGCCAAAAACGGATTTGTTGCCCTAGATGGTTTGGCTCAGTGCATAGAGCGTTGGCCTGTCAACTGAAGGATCCCAGGTTCGATTCTGGTCAAGGGCATGTACCTCAGTTGCAGGCTCCTCCCCAGCCCAGGCCCTGGTCAGGGTGCATACAAGAGGCAGCCAATCTATGTGTTTCTCTCACATCGATATTTCTCTCTGTCTTTCCCTCTCTCTTCCACTCTCAAAAAAAAAAAAAAAAAAAAATCAGTGGAAAAATATCCTCCAATGAGGATAAAAAAAACCAAAACACAAAAACAGATTTGTTAACTCATCACCTCATGTCATAGTACTAACTACCTTGCATGTGGCTGTGAAAAATAAATTTTGTACTAGTTTCACATCAGGAAGCTTAGCCTGATTCAAACCTGCTATCTACATAAGATACCTAATTTGTAATGACCAATTAAGATTCTAAAAATTAGTTATTGTCCCTGAAATATAATGTATCTGTACCTTCTTCCTTCGAGAGCCCTCTCCCCTGTGAGTTTTTCTTCTCTGCCCACCATTTCAGCACAGCTTTGCAGAGGCAATCACATTTGATGATCAGTAGTTATTAAAAATGTCATCAAAATTTCCTAAGCTTGCTCCTAGAAGTTCCAAATAAAGATACAAATGTTCCCGCCCTAGCTAGTTTGGCTCAGTGGCTAGAGCAACAGCCCTCAGACTGAAGGGTCCCATGTTCGATTCTGGTCAGGGGCACATGGCCAGTTTGCAGGCTCTATCTCCACTAGGGGGCATGCAGGAGGTAGCCGATCAATGATTCTCTCTCATCATTGATGTTTCTCTCTCTCTCTCCCTCTCACTTCCTCTCTGAAATCAATAAAATATATATATTTTTAAAAAGATACAAATGTTCCCAAAGGCAACCATAGAGGCACCTAGCATTTACCCCACATTCTGCCAGTGAGTAGCTAAAATGTGTTCAGTTAGACACAACATGCCACAACATGGCACGTCTGACTGAAGAACAGTGTAATGAGAGCTATAATCAGAGAAAAGAAGGAAAATTATGCAAGTGTTGATGGCTGAGTTCCAATGTCATATATATAGGCAGCTCTATGACTGCAGGGCTGTCACCAAAAAAAGGTAGCCATAGTTTCAAAAAATCAACTGCTCACTACTTTTACTTAAAAACATCTCATGTAAACAAGGCATTCCAACTGAAAATTGGCAAGATGTCATAGAAGTATTTAAAGAACATCAGTTAACTTCTCAGTTTAACCAATTTGGCTGTAAAATCATAACTGAAAGTAATCATGATTCAAAAAGTAATCATGCTAAAAACTTTTAAATATATATATAACTTAATAACATGTGGAATTTACGTATTTAAAAAACAACAACTCGTAGTTTCTACCAACCAGATTTTCAAAAGAAAAATGTGTAGGTTTTTAGCCAACTCATGAATGTTTGCAACAAGATTGTATTGAAGAGAAATTTTTCTCTATTTTCCCAAATATTGTTCAAAATTATTTCTCAACCTCCATGGTGAGAGCATGATTCTACTGGGACCCAGTCAATCCCAAAGCAAAATAAATATTAATCCCTTCAACTCGAGCATTCAGCCTTGCAAATGTTGTGCTACAGGTCAAAAATGGAACCAAATAAAAATGTGATCCCATTTCTACACATCCATCAATGCTGAGAGCCAAAACTCACAACCCAATACTCATTATCATGGATAATATCCCGTATTTTATACTCTTGTAAAAAGGGACATACATAATTACATTGTGTAGGTGATGAAGAAAAGCATATTTATAAAGTGAAGAGGTAATTATATAGAAAAAGGATGGCTGACATAAATTATGAGTATAATCCAAAAATATGTTATCTACATGAAATATACTAACTCAATATGAAAATACTTTATTTTTAAATCTTTATTGTTGACAGTATTACATATGCCCCCTTTTTCCCCCATGGATTTTTTTTACTTGAAAAGCTCAAATACCACTATGCATTTGTATTACTTCCATTTGACTATGCTGCAATGATGCTCAATATTTTCCTCTTATGTTTCACATTTAACTAAACACTAAACATTAATAGCAGGAACACTAATTAACAGAAAAAAAATCATAAAAACTGATAAATTAAATATTTGCCAACTCTCTGTGGCTTCCTTCCAGCTCAAGAGCAAAATTTTACAAAATTGCTATCTTCATATATTGATCCTTTCCATTTCTTCTTTCACTTACTTTGAATGGACTAGTATGTGTTTCCACATGATTCTCATAGTCATCTCTAAAGGTACTATAGCATTACATGTCTGTCTTAGGACATTTTGTGGAGCAAGATAGGATGAGGTTCTCATCAGTCCACAGTTAAATGAGAAAAGCAAAAGCAAGTTAGTGAGTTTTTAATAAAGCTGAATTTATTCAATTGAAAGGACTGTCCTTTATTTTGAGATTATATTTCCCTCCTTTATTGTGTTAAAATGTGTGGGGGAGGTGTGGGGGGGGGTTGTTTGTTTTTTGTTAATCCTCACTGGAGGATATTATTTCCATTGATTTTTTTTAGAGAGAGTGGAAGGGGGGAAAAGAGAGAAACATTGATGTGAGAGAGACACATCAATTGGTTGCCTCCTGCACACGCTCCGACCTGGGCTAGATATCAAACCTGCCCTTGACTGGATTTGGAACCTGAAACCCTTTGGTGAGAGGGCCAAGGCTCTAACCACTTAGCTACTGGCCAGGACAAAATGTGTTTTTTATTAAATGATGATGGTGGTAAGTGGCAGCTTTTTCTTTATCTTCACTACATGACACAATATTGAAACATGCCTATTTTGCCTCTCACACACCAATTACTTTTTATCTTACTGGTCCATTAAGTCCAAAAGTTGGCAAACTGCCAGTCTTCATGGCATTTTAAAGTATGAAAATATACCCACACATACACACACACACACATACATGTTTTTGGAAAAACTCCCATGATAACCAGACTCCATAATGTCCCCAAGGGTCGCTGCCCCCTGGTATTCATACCCTTGTGTAGTCCCCTCCCGCCGTGTACCAGGGGTGGTCTATGTGATCCATAGAACACAGCAAAAGTGACTACCTGTCACTCTTGAGACTAAGTTATACGAGGCATTTCAGCTCTCACTGTGGTTGCTCTCTCTCTCCTCCACCACTCGCTCTGGAAGAAGCTAGCTGCCACATCATGAGAAACACTCTGGAGGCCTGTGTGGCGAACCCAGTGAGTGAGACTGGACACAGATCCTCCAGCCCCAGTCAAGCCTTCAGATGACGGACCACAGCCTCACAAAAGACTCTGAGCCAGAGCCACCCAGCGAAGCCACTCCTGAATTCCTGACCTACAGAAGTCGGGAGATAATAAGCAGTTGTGTTTAAATGACTAAGCGTGAGGTATGTGTTATGGAACAAGAAATGCAACTCCTCTATCTTTTTCCAGCTGTGAGATGAACAGCTCTCCAGCCCCAGTGCAATGCTGAAGCCGATTAACATGTATCTGTGCCTATAGTGGGAGAGAGAAAGGCTTAGCAAGGACTGTGACCTCCATTACCCTGGCTTTGGTTTCCTTACACTGATTTTGTCCTTCTCCGTTGCTTTTTCAACTTTTCTCATACTGACTAGAGTACTCGGTAACCGAATAATCCATCTCTAGCAAGGGAATAGATTCTACACGTTTGTAGGCTTAAAGGAATCATTCTACGTAAAGGTGGTATTTTATGATACTTTAGAAATCTGGTAAATTTCTATTGACAGAATCCCTCACCTTAGTTGTCAAATCTTTACTAGACCCATCCCTACCTCAACAGAGGAGCATATATCATATACAGTGAGAAAACAGAAGATACAGACATGATCTCCTACTTTCCCTCTTCCTATCTTTAAATCTATTTATAAGTACTGGGGCAAATATATATATATATATAACTTTTGTAGCTGATGCCAGAGTTCCTCTTTGGGATAGAAAATGCCTTATTGAGGAAATTACCTTGATATGACACTTGAAGTATAAAAGAAGAAAGTTGACTTACAATAAATCTGTGAAACAAAGGGATAGCTATACAGATTACTTTTTTAAAAATATGAGAACTGAAAGAGAGCAAAGAGGAGAGGAAATGGGAGGGGGAGCGGTCAGGAAATGACAGCGTGGGAGGTTAAGCTTGGGAAGAGAATTCCAGTAATGGGGGAACTGAAAGCCTGTTTAAAATAGAAATATCTGTTATTGGACTTAACATTGTTTGTGTTGCTAAGGATCTGAAATCCCCTAAGCCTTCAGTCATATCACGTGATAAATGCCTTATGTGAGTGATTTGTGGTAAAATCAAGGGGAAAAGATGGGGGAGGAAGCAGGTCTGAGTTGTACAACTGGGTCAACATGGAACCAAAGACTAAGAATTGAGTTACAGGGGTGGGAGCAGGCGGGGAGAGGTCAATAAGGGAAAAAGAAGACATATGTAATACTTCCAACAATAAAGAATTTAAATTAAAATAAATAAAGTATATAAGCAAAGAAAGAAAAAGAACTGAGTTACAATTGAGATGAGGAACTTAGTGGAAACAGAAACTCAAAAGCCAAAGAAACTGTAAGATGAGCTTCCAGGAATTAACAGAAATCTTGGCATTTGAAATTCCCAATTGATGTAAAATGGGGACGTAAGCCAATTTCACTTAAATCTCTAAAAAGAAAGATACCTTAGCTGACACCTGGGTCCATATTCATAGATTCTTCTCTCAGGTGTTCTGGCCTTTGACAAAGGAATGTTCAAAACTAGGCACGCTTTCTTTTAGTGTGATCTAATAGCCATCCTTTAGATCTTGCTCCATCAGTTCATTATTCTCTCTTTGATACGTACAGTCAACATCCTTCTCATGACAGGGATTTCCCCCCACTGCTTATACACAGACTCCAGCCCAAACTACCACCATCTTACAATACCGGCCTTGAACTCAGGAAGACTGAGAGTCCTGGTTCCATTACTTATTTGTGGTATAACCTTGGGCATATTGCTTAACTTCTCTACACTCTCTCAGCTACAATTTTATCAGAAAATGAGGATAATAATAGTGCCTACCTCATATGAGTATTGTAAGGATTATCCTGGATAATGAGTGTGAACTGTTAGTCCAGTGCCTGGTAAATAAATAGCAAACCCTCATTAATGTTAACTGCTATCATCTTCATACACTAAAACTTCTAAAAGAATAATTTCTACTCTATGTCCACTTCCTCTACCATTCACTCTTTAATCCCCAGAAGGCTGGCTCCTGCCAGTCTATTGAAATTGCCCTCATTAAGGTAACCTCACTCATTAATCCCACTGAATCTTTTTTTTCCTTAATTCTTTTTTTTTATTGTTTAAGGTATTACAAATAGTAGTCCATATGTCTCCTTTTTTCTCCCCATTGACCTCCCCCTGCCTC
>NW_005367108.1:426225-430776 GCF_000412655.1 Myotis brandtii | reverse complement strand
TGGGTCAAATGGAAGTTCCATTTTTAATTTTTCAAGGAAACACCATACTGTTTTCCACAGTGGCTGCACCAGTCTGCATTCCCACCAGCAGTGCATGAGGGTTCCTTTTTCTCCGCATCCTCTCCAGCACCTGTCGTTTGTTGATTTGTTGATGATAGCCATCCTGACAGGTGTGAGATGAATCTTTTCAGGCCTCCATTAGGAATTCTTCTGCAGTACTTGGTAGTCCTAGTCACTCACCTTGACATGGTCCAATCTCATGACGCTGCTCTGCCGCCAGCCTTTCTCTTTCTTTCACTAACTCTCCTTTCCCCGTCATCCTTTGGGAGTGAGTGTGTCCAAGATTCCGCCTTGGCCACCTCTGTTCTCATGCAGCACTCCCTGGGTAAACACTCACGACTTCAGCAGCTCCGTCTCTAACTTTAACCTAGACCTTTATTCTGAGCTCTTGAGCCAAACTGCCCGCTACATATCTTGTACGAGGTGTTTCACAAACCCAAACCAAATTTACAGAGCCTGTTAACAAAACCATCCTTTCCCTAGGAATCATTTTCATCGTTAACATCAGCTGTTATCTTTCCTGTCTCCCTTGCCGTGTTTCCAGCTGGTATCAGACAATGCTTCCTCCAGAATGCTATGGCTCCCTCACAGTCCTGCTCCATCCCTCATGACCCCAATGTGATTCACACTGGATTCAAATAGCAACTATGCCACAAAGTTACTATGACTGTTCTTGGCCAAATTACTTAACCCAGTGGTTCTCAACCTTGGCTGCACATTAGAATCACCTGGGAATCTTTTTAAAATCCTGATTTCTAGGCCTCATCCTCCGGAAATTCTGTTTCTTTGGAATCTTTTTAAAATCCTGATTTCTGGGCCTCATCCTCCGGAAATTCTGTTTCTTTGTTACTAATGTTGAGGCCCCACCCCATAACAAAGAAACAGAATTTCCGGAGGATGAGGCCCGGAAATCATGATTTTAAAAAGATTCCCAGGTGATTCTAATGTGCAGCCAAGGTTGAGAACCACTGACTTAACCTCTCAGTTTTTTGTGACCATTAAATGAGATAACATATGCAAAATGGCTGGCACATAGTAGGAATTCAGCAAGCATCCCCCTGCTTCCCCTTCCTCCAAATCTTCCTCATCACCTGGTGTAAGGCAATACCCACCTAGATCAAGCATGTCAAACTCACGGCCCTCGGGCTGCATGCCTTGTTATTTGGCCCGTGTTAGCCTTTGAGTTTGACATGCTTGACCTAGATGGTCTCTCTAGTCTAGCCCTTTCTCCCCCAACTTGCGCTCGAGTTAATTTTTCTAGAAAATAAATGTGATGCTATCATCTCTTTGCTTTAAAATCTTCAACATTTTCTTTTACTTATGGAACAAAGTTCAAATTCCTTAACATGATAAGCCCCAACTGCCTTTTTGGTCCATTCTCCCCCAGCCCAGTTACTCTAAAAAAAAAAAAAAAAGTGGCTGCTCACCAGCTACTTCTTATACAAACTGGCTTACATTTCACACATGATGATGCCTCTGGTTGTAATTCCTTTCTCACACCCAAATTCTTTTGTTCAACTGGCAAGCTTTTTCATGCCCCTAAAGATCTATTTCAAACACTGTCACTTACATGGCAACAAAAACTCAGGCAACAAAAGTGAAAATTAGCTAAAGCCTCTGCATGGCAAAGAAATCAATTGATAAAATGAAATGGCAATCTATAGATTAGAAAATATTTGCAAACCATATAACTGATAGGGGTTAATATCCAAAATATACCGTATAAAGAACTACAACTCAGTGTCAAAATCCAAACAATCCAATTAAAAAACTGGGAAAAACCTAAGTAGACATTTTCCCAAAGACAACATACAAATGGTCAACAAGTACATTAGTCAACATTACTAATCATCAGGAAATACAAACCAAACCACCTCACGATATGTCACCTCACACTTGTTAGGATGGCTATTTCGAAAAAAGACGCAAGATGACATAAGTTTCTAAGAGTATGTAGAAAGGGACCCCTTGGAGACTGCTGGTGGGAATGCAAATTGGTATAACCACTGTGAAGAACAATTTGGAGGTTCCTCAAAAAATAAAAATAAAACTACCATAAACGAATTGTCTATCAAAGGATAAATGGATAAAGAAATTGTGGAGATATATATATAATGGATGAACCTGGAAGACATTATACTAAGTGAAAAAGCCAGATGCAAAAATAAAAAAATCTGCATGATCTCCTTGGAATCTAAAAGAGTCAAATACATAGAGGCAGAGAGTAGAATGATGGTTGCCAGGGGTAGGGAGGGGTGGGGAAATGGGAAGTTATTGGATAAAGAGTACAAAGTTGCAGTTATGTAGGATGAGTAAGTCTAGAGATCTAACAACATAATGACTACAGTTAATAATACTGGATTTAATACTGGAAATTTGCTAAGCGGTGGATTTCAGGTGCTCTCACCATACCCCCCCCAAAAAAATGGTAACTATTTTGGGTTGAGAAAATGGAAATATTAATTAGCTTGATTGTAGTAATCATTTCAATATGTATATCTATACTAAATCATCATGTTGTACACCTTAAGTATATATACAATTTTAATTTTTTTAATTTACTTTTATGTTGTCACTTAAAGGGTGACACCTATTCTTAACTGGTTTAGATTTTTTTAAACACTATTCTATACATGTGCATACACAAACATACAAAAAGGGAAAGAGAGAGAACAATATAACAAATTCAACAAAATGCTAAAAATTGGTCAATCCGCATAAGAATCGTTTGAAAATTACAAAAGAAAGTTGTAAAACTATATAGTTCTGGCATTTATGTAAATCTGAAATTATTTCAAAAGGAGAAGAAAGTATGAGGCAAGGTAACCATGAGGTAACAATCAAACAAACCCAAGTTGAGGAACATTTTACCAAGCTGGTCTTTACTCTAAAAATGTCAATGGCATGAAAAAAGAAAGGAAGTTAGGAGGGAAGAAGGAGGGAGGGAGGGAGGGGCAGGCTGAGGAAATGTGTTCGTGATCAAAGGAGACTAAAGCAGCATGACAACTGGAAGCATTTGAGATCTTGTTTCCTGGCAATTGTCGTCACCTTTGGCTCAAATAAACTCATAAAAAAAAAGAAGAAGAAGAAAAAGAAACATGACAACTAAAGGCAGTGTAAACCTGAGTTGGATGTTGGATTGGGGGGAAAAAACTACTGTAGAATACATTATTGAAATAAGTAGTGAAATTTGAAAATGGATTATTTATTATATAATTGCATGACAGCAATATTAAATTTCCTGAATTTAAAAATTGCACTGGGGTTATATGCAAGAGAATGTCTTTGTTCTTAAGAAATACATCCTGAGGTATTTAGGGGCAAAGGATTATGATGTCGGCAACTTTAAAATGTTTCGGCAAACTTAACAGCAACAATAATAATGTGGGGACGGGGGTGGGGACTGTATCCAGAGAGAGAAGGAACAAATACAGCAAAATGTTAACGACTGGTGAATCTGAGTTAATGTTTACCATGCTTGCATCTGTTCTGGAAGCTTGGAAATTTTTTCAAAACAAAAAAGTTTTTTTAAAAATCACTTATGTGAAACCTTTCCCCACTTTCTCAGAGAGAATTAATGCTGCCTCCTCTAAGCTGCTGTAAATGTTTTTATTTTACCCTCAAATGCTCAGATTGGGTTGTAATTATTTGTTTAAGCCTCTGTCTTATTCGGTCAGACTGAGAGCTTCCAGAGGCAGGGACTTGCATTGCCTTCTGGGATTTAAGAATGGGAGGAGTGTTCTAACTCGGGGCCACTTAATGTTGCTGGCGTGGCATGACTGGAGGACTTTGATGCTACAGTTTGAGGTCAGAGCAAAACATGGCTGGACATCTTGAAATGAGAACCAGGATAGAAAATGAACCTTGATTTGGAGCAGAGTATAGTGCTGGGGTTAACTGAGTCAACATGCCGCTCTGTCCCTTTATGGACTCTTCTGCAGGCAAAACTGAAAGCCCTTGGCGGGTCCCAGGCAGGTACACAAAGGTGCTATGTTTATAAGGGAGAGGTCTCATGAAAGGCGGAGCCAAACTGCTGTTGATGTCTGGAATACAACCCCCTGAGAGTTGTCTTTTCATTCCAACACGCCTACTGCAGGAGGGCATCCCTGTCCTTGGTTGGCCAGAGGTCAACCCATGGGTTAAGTGCTCCAACGGTTAGATCATGTAAGAGAAACCATGCTCTTCTTGCTCTGATGAAGAACATAACCAGCTCCATTGGTTAGAACAGTGGTTCTCAACCTTCCTAATGCCGCGACCCTTTAATACAGTTCCTCATGTTGTGGTGACCCCCAACCATAAAATTATTTTCGTTGCTACTTCATAACTGTAATTTTGCTACTGTTATGAATCGTAATGTAAATATCTGATATGCAGGATGTATTTTCATTGTTACAAATTGAACATAATTAAAGCATAGTGATTAATCACAAAAACAATATGTAATTATATATGTATTTTCCGATGGTCTTAGGCGACCCCTGTGAAAGGGTC
>NW_005367108.1:415156-425671 GCF_000412655.1 Myotis brandtii | reverse complement strand
GGTCAAGGGCATGTACCTTGGTTGCGGGCACATCCCCAGTAGGGAATGTGCAGGAGGCAGCTGATCGATGTTTCTCTCTCATCGATGTTTCTAACTCTCTATCCCTCTCCCTTCCTCTCTGTAAAAAATCAATAAAATATATTTAAAAAAAAAAAAGAATATAGGAAACACTCTCTCCCCATGGCTTTGAAATAGCTTCCATCCTTCTCTCTGCCCATTTCTCTTACTTCCTCCTCCTCAAGGAAGATAACATTACTTACATGACTAATGAGAACAGGTTCAGGGTCATTACACTCTCACTGCCCAGGCTGCTTTTGAATTTCTCTTTCAGAGATGTCTGCCCCACTGGCTGAATGCTTTCTTCTCTCCTTCACGTGGTAAGGGATAAAACAGTTCCCGGTGAGTTTGCCTATGTCTAGGGGGAAAGTTTAACTTCTGGGAAAAGAAATGGGCCCAGCCAGTATGGCTCACTGAATTGAGCATCGCCCCACATACCAAGAGGCCACCGGTTTGATTCCCAATCAGGGTACATGCCCGGGTTGTGGGCTCAATCTAGGGAGTTTCTATCTCTCTCTCCCTCTCCCTTCCTCTAGCTCTAAAAATATTTTTTTAATCCAATAAAAACATATTAAAAAAAAAAAAAGGAAATGGGAAACCTATTTGGCGTTGGGTCCAAGTTACACTCTACCAACCAGCTTTCAGCAGCAAAAAAGATGATATTTTAATGCTGGTCTGTTTCCTCTACCTATTATCAGCTGGTCCAGGACTCGGAAAAGAAAGGGACACGAAGGACCCCCTCAGGTTCCCAGCCCTGTTTTGCTGTGCTTGGATCTTGGTGCCATCTATGGTGTTTGTTCTGCGGCAGCCCTCAATAACTTTCTGTTGTCTTGAACTCCGACAGGGTGACACACACAGACGTAGAGCTGCTCACAGCTGTCACAGGAATGGTGGTCGGTTTCCTTTTTTACACTGAATTGAGCATCGCCCCACATACCAAGAGGCCACCGGTTTGATTCCCAATCAGGGTACATGCCCGGGTTGTGGGCTCAATCTAGGGAGTTTCTATCTCTCTCTCCCTCTCCCTTCCTCTATCTCTAAAAATATTTTTTAATCCAAAAAAACATATTAAAAAAAAAAAAGAAATGGGAAACCTATTTGGCATTGGGCCCAAGTTACACTCTCCCAACCAGCTTTCAGCAGCAAAAAAGATGATATTTTAATGCTGGTCTGTTTCCTCTACCTATTATCAGCTGGTCCAGGACTCGGAAAAGAAAGGGACATGAAGGACCCCCTCAGGTTCCCAGCCCTGTTTTGCTGAGCTTGGATCTTGGTGCCGTTTATGGTGCTTGTTCTGCGGCAGCCCTCAATAACTTTCTGTTGTCTTGAACTCCGACAGGGTGGCACACACACAGACATAGAGCTGCTCACAGCTGTCACAGGAATGGTGGTCGGTTTCCTTTTTTAATTGTACAAAGTGACTTTTGAAGCCTCTCTAGCTTGTCCGAGGGCTCTGAGGCTACAGGGAAGCAGGCTTCAGAGAGCAGAGGAGAGCGAGCTGCGTCTTTGTTCCTCTCTCTGACTGCATTACCAGGGAGTGATGTCCCAGGGGAGCTGTCAAAGAGCTTGACGGCAATTCTAGCAAGAAGGTGGCCAAAGCACAATCCCAGCAATAGTGATCAAACATGTTTTTTGAAATCTCCCTTTATCCTTGAAATGCCTTGTGCTGCTGAAAGCCTATTCATCACTGATCACTCGTCTGTAGCGAGTCGTCTCCTTCTGTGTCTGTACAGGGAAGTGACAGCCCGGAGGATCTGGGCAGAGACCACGGCTCCCAGGCACCGTGGGGGAGTCGAAAGGTCAAGTAAACAGCAGCTCGAGGAGGTAGGAGATAAAAAGACAAAACAGAAGAAGGAGAAGCTACAAGACAATCATCTTACTCAAAGGGGCTTTGGTTTTCAAAGTGGACGCCATGGCCCTGTACGACTTGTACTGTGACCATCTCCGGGGCCTCCATCTTCCTTTCATGCCATTCCTCTTATCTTGTCCTCGCCTCTCCTTCATTCATCCTCCCTTTTCTCTCCAGGGTGTCCAGTTTCCCTGTGAGTCTGCTACCTCCTTCACCTCAACCTATAAACATGCCCAAGGGCGTTACATCCCCAGAAACTTCAACCTACCCTCCAATGACCATTCTCTGGCCTATTCCAAATGTCACCCAGAGTGTGGCCATGGGCCAGCAGCGTCGGCATTGCATGGAGTGCATTTCAAATGCAATGCAATTCTCAGCCCGCTCCAGACCCACTAAATCAGAATCTCTGTGTGTGGGAGCCCATGATCTGTTTCAACAAGCTCTCCAGCGATTCTGAGACACACAGATTTGAGAAGTGCTGCCTGGACTCCATGTCTCTGCTTCCTACCATTCTGGATTGCCTTCCTCTGTCCCTTTTTTTGTTTGTTTGCTTTTTAATAATCCTCACCCAAGGATATTTTTCCATTAATTTTTTTTTAAAGGAGAGTGGAAGTGAGGGGGAGAGACAGAGAGAAACATGGATGTGAGAGAGACACATTGATTGGTTGCCTCCCACACCCCAAGCAGGGCCGGGGATCAAGCCTGCAACCAAGGTATGTGCTCTTGACTGGAATCAAACCCGGGACCCTTAAATCCTGGGGCCGATGCTCTATCCACTGAGTCAAACTGGCTAGGCTCTTCCCTGTCCCTTTAATGTCCAGGCCCCTTCTTTTATGGAGCTATATTCTTTCTCTAAATGACCTCAGCCACCCAGAGGTGGATGTGGTTATTTGTTTAAACACAGGTATGCTACATTTGAGAATCACTCCACCCCTGGCCTCTTCTCTGAGCCCCCAAAATGTTCAGTTGCTTTCTGGACCTTCCTAAACTTCGTATGTCTAAAATGAACCTAATATCTCCTCCGACACCTACCCAGCATCTATTTTAACCACCTGGGCTGTAGGGTAGCACTGCCACCCATGTAGTCACCTTCAATTCCTCAGTGTCCTACTTCCTCTCACTCACTCTGGTTGGTCTCCAAGTACAGACAGTTCCATGACCACCACTGCCTGGGTGTGGGCGCTGACAATTCTCATCTTCCCTAATCATTTCATCCCGCATGCTGCCACCTCATCACCTCCTTGGTTAAATCTCTTTAACGAATCCCCACTGTTTATATGACTTCTGAGCCCAGGAAGAGAACCTGAGACCCAGGCATATCAGGACGATGCTCTAACCAACTGAGCTACCTGGCCAGGGCTCGAAGATTTGTAGGTGTTTTTTTTAAACAGAGACCAGGAAGCATCCAGTCCTTTGGTTGCTGACAGTAACAATAAGTGTGTCCAAACACTGTTCACATATCATGAGCTTCTTCAACCTGATCTTCAGAGGCTCTGTCAGCCAACAGAGGTAAGGAAATGCTAAAAGGCACAACCACGATAGCAAATTTACTTGCATGAGTCTCCTCTCCCTCCTCCATGTCACAGCATTTGGACCACAGGAAGTATAACCTGTGTTTCAATTGTTCAGCAATCTAGGTTTGCCTGTTCTATACTTTTCACAGAAGAACACAAGTTCTTATCTTCTTTATCACACTACCAAAAGACATCAAAGTTCTCTGGGATTATGGTTTGTTGCCTTTTTAGCTTTTTGCTCAATTTCAAGATATGCATCACCACCAAGCATCTTAACTGCAAATAGACTAGACCCAAGGTTCTCAGGGTTTGTTTTGTTTTGTTTTTAAAATATATTTTTATTGATTTCAGAGAGGAAGGGAGAGGGGAGGGAGGGAGAGAGGGAGGGAGGGAGGAAGTAAAGGAGGGAGGGAGAGAAAGAGAGAGAGAGAGACATCAAAGATGAGAAAGAATCATCGATCAGCTGCCTCCTGCATGCCCCCCACTGGGTGGTCGAGCCTGCAACCCAGGCATGGGCCCTTGACCAGAATTGAATCCAGGACCCTTCAGTCCGCAGGCTGATGCTCTATCCACTGAGCCAAACCAGCTAGGGCATCTCAAGTTTTGAGTAGGCATCAGAATCTGTTATGATGCAGATTTCTGGGGCCCACCCTGGGAGTTTCTGATTCACTAGGTTTGGAGGGAATCGAGATTTTTCTCGTTCTAACACATTTCCAGGTGATACTGAGGCTGCTGGACCAGGCACTACACTTTGAGAACCGGATGATCTGTACCTCCAAGAGAGACTGATCTGATCTGCCTGAAGAAAACCCTATCATAAGGAAAGCAAATAATAATGACAACTACCCAGTTCCACAACCTCCACCTCCATCAAGTGACTTAAGGGAGGAAAATGTCAGCTAGGGATGTAAAAGCTAAGTGTTGGAAAAGCAGGACACGGGTTCTAACACTCTAAATTCTGTTCACTGAAAAATAACTGCAGCAAAGGAAGACAACACATCACATACAAACCACTCCCATAACTCCCATCCTCCTGGGGCTCCACCCTATCATAAGGAAAGCAAATAATAATGACAACTACCCAGTTCCACAACCTCCACCTCCATCAAGTGACTTAAGGGAGGAAAATGTCAGCTAGGGATGTAGAAGCTAAGTGTTGGAAAAGCAGGAGGACACAGATCCTAAACACTCTAATTCTGTTCACTGAAAAATAGCTGCAGCAAAGGAAGACGACACATCACATACAAACCACGCCCATAACTCCCATCCTCCTGGGGCTCCGGTGGAAAGAAGAATTTTAGCAACAACGACTCTTACCCCAGTTCAGGGACTGATGTGTCAGCATTAGGTGAGTCTGAGTAAAGAATCCAACAGTATTTGAAGCAGGAGCTGCGGTGCCGATAGGAAAAGAATTAAGGATTTGCTCTCACACCATTCTCTCTACCTTTATGTTTTCGAAAGTTGAAGGGAATTAAATAGCATAAATACCAAAATAATACAGAAGAGGAGGCACTTGTGGTGGTTAATTTTATGTGTCAATTTGACTGGGGCAGGAGGGGTGACAGGGTCCAGATATTTGGTCAAACATGATTCTGGGTGTGTCTGTGAGCGTCTTTTTGGATGAGATTAACACTTGAATCTCAGTAGACGGAGTAAAACAGATTGCCCTCCCCTGTGTGGGTGAGCCTCACCCAGCAGCTGAAGGCTTGAATATAACAAAAAGGCTGAGTGAAAGGGAACCCTTTCTGCCTGTCCGCCTTCAGCTGGCACACTGGCCTTGGGGCAGGAGGGGTGACAGGGTCCAGATATTTGGTCAAACGTGATTCTGGGTGTGTCTGTGAGCGTCTTTTTGGATGAGATTAACACTTGAATCTCAGTAGACGGAGTAAAACAGATTGCCCTCCCCTGTGTGGGTGAGCCTCACCCAGCAGTTGAAAGCCTGAATATAACAAAAAGGTTGAGTGAAAGGGAACTCTTTCCGCCTTCAGCTGGCACACTGGCCTTTTTCCTGCCTCCTGACTCAAATGGAAACATTGGCTCTTTTTTGGGCTCAAGCCGTGGGCCTTTGGACCATCAGCTCTCCTGGTCTCCGGCTGCAGATCTTGGGACTTCTCAACCTTCATAACTGGATAAGTCAATCCTTAGAATAAATCTCTTTACGTATTTGTATATACAGATGCTCCTCGACTTATGATGAGGTTACATCCCAATAAACCATTGTAAGTTGAACATCTAGTAAGTAAAAAATGTATTTAATGCACTTAACCTGCTAACCATCATAGCTTGGTCTAGTCCAGTGGTCGGCAAACTCATTAGTCAATAGAGCCAAATATCAACAGTACAACGATTGAAATTTCTTTTGAGAGCCAAATTTTTTAAACTTAAACTATATAGGTAGGTACATTGTTATTAACTTAATTAAGGTACTCCTAAGGCTTAGGAAAAGCCACACTAAAGGGGTCAAAGAGCCGCATGTGGCTCGCGAGCCGCAGTTTGCCGACCATGGGTCTATCTTAAACGTGCTCCGTACACTTACATTATCCTACCGTTGGGCAAAAGCACCTCACTGCTGCTGCCCAGCATCATGCGAGAGTATGGTACCACATACCACTTTTGCACCATTGTAAAGTAAAAAAACCCTGAAATCAAACCATCAGTAGTTGGGGACTGTCTGTCTGTATGTATATACACACATGTATATGTATATGTATATGTGTATGTGTATGTATATATCGCCTATTCTGTTTTTTAATTGTATGTGTATGTGTATGTGTATGTGTATGTGTATATCACCTATTAGTTCTGTTTTTTAGGAGAATCCTGTCTAATACAAGAGTGGACATAAATTCCTTTGTAAATCACCTGTTTCCTGCTTTTACGTCTATTTCACTAAATCAGCACTATGTCTAGCACCTCTACCAATGTCCTTTAAAGGATGTCTGTAACTTGACATTTCAGTAGAGGTGATTCCGACTCAGTGACTCACTAATGATTTCAGCTCTGCTGTGCAGTCAGCCCCGGACGTGAAGTCAGGGTTGGGACTTGCTGGAAGAGAAGCACACCCCCTGTAATATCCTAGGTAATGCTGATTTTTCTCTGTTATTATCTGAGAGTAGGGAAGTTAGAGATGGTATCAAAAGCAGAAACAACATTTGCGTCTCCGTGATTTGCAAGGATCCTGTTCCATTTCTGTCCTTTGTCTTCAATCTTCTGTGTGTCCTACTACAAAAAGGACAGGGTGGTCTCCTCTGTTTGCCCCTAATTTTGTAACACACACACCTACTTCTCAAACTTCTGAAGCTTCTAGGTATACTTTTTGGTTGTTAATCCTCACCCAAAGGTATTTTTTTCCACTGATTTTTAGAGAGAGTGAAAGGGAGGGGGAGAGACAGAGAGAGAGAAGCATCGATGTGAGAGAGACAGATCAATTGGGTTTTCTCCTGCACACGCCTCAACCAGGGCCAGGTAGAGAGACAGATCAATTGGGTTTTCTCCTGCACACGCCCCAACCAGGGCCAGGTATGGAGCCTGCAACCAAGTGCCCTTGACCGGAATCGAACATGCAACCCTTCAGTCTGAGGACCACTGCAACCGAGGTATGTGCCCTTGACCGGAATCGAACACGCAACCCTTCAGTCTGAGGACCAGGTGTACTTTTGAAACTAAAGAGGCCATGGAAGACATATCAATTAAGTTAGTAAAAGTAATAGCATTTTGTAGGAGTTGGTAACATGGAGAGAAGCATCTCATAGGCATGAAAGAGCAGACAGGCTGTATACCTTAACACCACTTGATGTACTGATGCAGGTAACTACTTTCATAACTATTCCATAATAAAATAATGTCCAAGGGCCTTGATGTGCAACACAATTGGCATAAAGTTAGACACTTTCCTTGGAGTCAATGCAGTGCAAGTTTAAGGAACTCTGGAACCCCATTCAGAGTAAGAGAGCTACCATCCAGGGCCTCAGGATTCTGCTTCTGCTGGAGCCAACAGGGCTGTTGTATAGGTTCCTGGCACCTAGTGGATATTTGCCAATCTACCAGGCCCAGGTAAGTTCATATATTAGTCATGATGCAGGGCTGGCTTGCGAAGACCCAGATGATGGGATATGAATGGTAGTTTCCATTTATTGAGCAATGATAATTATGGTAATACTTAACTCTAGGAAGAAGATAGTTTTAAGCAACCTGCCCAAAGTCATACAGCTAATAAGTAACAGAGCTGACCCCAAGTGCTTCTGATTCCAAAGCACCTACTCTTAACCACAATTCACTTCTGCCTTCCAAAGTGTTATGAATGACTAATCTTTAAGGAAATATATCACCAATCAAGACTAGGTGAAAAAAAAAGAGATATCACATTAGGCATGGGCTAACTATTGAATTAGGATGGTAGCCATATATCACCAATCAAGACTAGGTGAAAAAAAAAGAGATATCACATTAGGCATGGGCTAACTATTGATTCTTGGTCAGCAGGCCAAGAATCCCAGTATTGAACAAAAATATTCACAGTATCTTTTATGCAGAATGAGGGAGGGGCTGACAAGAACCCCTTCTCTGACCAAACTTGGTTCAGCTCCTCTGAGCTCTCTTCCTCATTAGCCCGTGTCCTGGACCTACCATCCTAATGAAGTCAAGTTCAAAAAGAATCCTGCCAAACCAGTTTAGCAAGGATCCCCCAACCATTAGTATCTAATCAAGTTCCTCTTAGTAATTGTCTATCCATTGATGCACCTTATCCAGGCCGTTGGCTACAAACCCCCAGCTACCCCTGTTGTATTCAGAGTTGATTTCAATCTCTCACCCTGATTGCAACAGTCTTGAGCCCTATTGCATTACTGTAATCTTGAATAAAATCTTCCTTGCCTATTTACTTGTTCAATGCAATTTTGCTTTGTAGGGGCATAGGTAAGCACTGGAAGAACTCTGTTAGTACCAACGTATTCTCTCATCCTTGCAAAGTAGTGTCAAAGTAGCAGGAAATGAGTCAACAAGACTACCAGCACTGGGAGCTCCCAGATCTTCAAGTCCAGTCAGCCAAGGAAATTGTCCAGAATGCTTCACTGGGGGGACCTTTCTGCAAGTGGGAGGGGAAAAGAGAGGACTGGGCTACAATTTTAAGAAAGAAAAGAACCTTCCAGTTTAAACGGCTGAACTGAGTACAAGATCCCTCTCCTCTCCCATCCAAGGGCCCATTGAAAAGCCAAAAGAGATATTTTGAGGAAGAATGAAATAGTAACAGCAGTGCAAAGGTGGCCATTGGCAGACCAGAAATCTTGAGAACTCTTAGAGCAGGGGTCCTCAAACTTTTTAAACAGGGGGCCAGTTCACTGTCCCTCAGACCATTGGAGGACCGGACTATAGTTTAAAAAAAAACTATGAACAAATTCCTATGCACACTGCACATATCTTATTTTGAAGTAAAAAAACAAAACGGGAACAAATACAATATTTGTATTTGCATGTGGCCCGCGGGCCATAGTTTGAGGACCCCTGTCCTAGAGTGTGAAAAGTGTTAGCATGGGTTTGACCAAGAAAAAGCTAAGGAAACCACAGCTCAAACACTTCAGGGAAACACAGGTCTCTAAAAGAAGTTCCCAAGAGGCTTCAAATTGGGTGGCAACAGACAGAAAGTGCAGAAGTATCCAGAGACAATCATTAGGGCACTTGGTTAACAAACGGCTTTGTGAACATCTGGGAAAGCTGGGCTCCCAGTGTCTGCCACCTAAACAAATTAGGCTTTTGCCATCTAGATAAACATGAAAAACCAATCTGGAAAAGAACAAAAAAAAGAGTGCTTGGTAATTAAAGTATGATTGGGGGGGCGGGGTGCTGGGGGAGCCAATAGAAGGACTAAATTTATTAGAAAGTACATAAGCAAAGACTCAATCTGTAATCTGGAAGTAAAGGAGAGCTCCCAGAATAATGAGCAAATAGACATTGTGAGTTTTAGTTGTATATCTGATAGCACTGTAATTAACCAAATTATTAAAAACTAGAGGCCCAGTGCATGAAATTCGCGCACTGGAGGGGGGGTCCCTCAGCCCGGCCTGCGCCCTCTTGCAGTCCAGGACCCCTCGGGGGATGCCCGCCTGCCAGCTTAGGGCCTAAGCCAGCAGTCAGACATCCCTCTCGCAGTCCGGGGCCCTCGCAGTCTGGGACCCCTTGCTCCTTACCTCCTGCCTGCAGCTTCTGGCTGAGTGGCGCTCCCTCCTGCATTGAGCGTCTGCCCTCTGGTGGTCAGTGTGCATGATAGTGACCGGTTGTTCCACCAGTAGTTCCGGCATTTGGTCAATTTGCATATTAGGGTTTTATTATATAAGCTAGAAAAGGAGCACAGGGAAGGCCAAATACTATAGGCATGTCATTTGTGTAGTTTTGGCAGGAAGCGGCAGTCTAACACTCCCCAGGGAGACACCGGTTTATTCCCCACGGATCCCTGGGGGAAGGGACTGGACGGGAGGAGAACAGACACATGCCCAGCACAGTCTGGGTAAAATAGGGAAGGTACTTGTCTGTTAGTCGCACCTGGGAACAGGCCATTGGCCAGAGTAGGCATGGCCACTGCCAGCATGGGAAGATTTGAGGTATTTAATCCCCTAAACAAAGGAAGTTCGCTCTCTTTGTCTCTCTTGGTTGCCTTGGGACTCTTGTTGCAGGGGCATGCTCTCTTGACTCGACTGCATTCACCCACATGGCCCACAGCCTCGTGGACCCCACACAATGGACAACTGGACTGTAACTAGCCTGATGCCAAACCAGACCTAATTCCAATGGAACAGAAACTCTGGACACTGGATTTGCTTTTAGCTCTCCTAAACCCCGCAGCTGCACTTCTTCCAGGACCGGATTAAGGGAGATAGGACTTTGGAAAGCCAGGGATGTAATTCCACACAAATGAAAATCACTCACCCTCCCGTGGGAGTCTCAGAAAATCCTTTTTCTCGAGATATCATAGGGAGCCCACCCCCAGCACCCAGTGGGGAAGAGAATAGCCACTTCCACTGATAACATATCTACCATAATTATATTATTTTTATTTTTAAAAAATATATTTTATTGATTTTTTACAGAGAGGAAGGGAGAGGG
>NW_005367108.1:411378-415061 GCF_000412655.1 Myotis brandtii | reverse complement strand
GGAATCGAACCTGGGACCCTTCAGTCCGCAGGTGGACGCTCCATCCACTGAGCCAAACCAGTTAGGGCATATCTACCATAATTTTAAATGTCAACCTCACCCTTCTGAAAATATCCATGGCTTAAACACACACACACACACACACACACACACACACACACACACACATACACCCTTGGATATTTATGTACTATAAAATGTAATTTTACTTTTTACTGAGTATCAGCTCTGGGAATTCATTATAATAGACAATAAGCAAGCACATTCACCTTGTGCATAATGCTGAGGCAGACTGACCTAACACTGGGTTAGGACCCACTTGTATTTTAAAAGGGTAATATTTTTAAAAAGCAATATTTTCTCATTTATTTTCTTCCTCTTTTCCCAGAAGTCTAGTCTCTTTGTAACTCCTATGCACTGGGCAGCCATCTTCTTGAGCCTTAATTTGAGAGACAGATGGGAGGAAAGGCAATAAACCGAGCTTGTTTAAGTCACTATTACAGGAACTTTTAAGATTAGGAAGAATCTGGACCCCAAGTGTCTGGGGTCCTGTGACCAGCCTATGACAGCCATTTCCTCAGCCCTCTCACAGAGAGGAAAGAAGAGATGAGCATAGCCTCTCCCTGCAATGCGTTCCACCCAGGGGAGGTCTGAGAAAGCAGTCCTACAAAGTGGAAGAGAGTAGGGGTTTCAGTGAACAGTGGTGGTTCTACATGGTATGAAGCACCAGCAGTTTTAGGGAATCAGTTACCAGATATTCAACATAAATTCAACAATTTAGCTGCCTGAGATCTTGCCTGGGACGAAGGAGCAAATTCTTCCTCCCCCCAAGGGTCCTTCTTCCACTTTATGAATGAGTACAACCTCTCGCCCATCCCAGTCTCGCTGTGGCACATTTCCCTGGGCCCCCAACAAAGAGGGTTGGAACGACCAGTGCTGGATCTATATATATTTCGTGTTAAGGCTCTATAGTTTAGCATCTATAGTTTATATAACTATGTTTACATTTGATATTGTATTATATACAATGTATTATTTATATAACCTACGTATACAAAATAGACATATGTATTATTTATATAATACACAGTCTTGATAGGAATATACATAAATATATAGATACATATATTGCTATTATGTATCTATTCCTGTATATACTATAAATATATTCATATTAAGGCTTTCTATTTAGATGTGTATATTTTAATACATATACATCCACATACATGCATACATACATACATGTACATTTATATTTATACTAAGGCTTTATACCATCATAAATACATGCACCTATTG
Source organism: Myotis brandtii (assembly GCF_000412655.1). Lineage (NCBI taxonomy): Eukaryota > Metazoa > Chordata > Mammalia > Chiroptera > Vespertilionidae > Myotis > Myotis brandtii. The sequence goes on along the minus strand of NW_005367108.1, from coordinate 413,762 downwards.
TGCATATATGCATGCGTGCATACACACACACACACACACACATATATAATAATAAAGCCTCAACATGAATATACTTTGTGGTGAGATTATGCAATTATTTATGATTACCAAACTTCATCAAACTGCATACTTTAAGTTGACATATTTTATTGTATGTAAGCAAAAAAAAAACACAGAAAGGAAAACATCCCCATTAAAATAGGAATAGAGGGATATTTTTTTAGTATAATTGACAATATTCATGTGTGTATAAGGGCTTAACACACACACATATATACACATATGTATTCAGCAATTACTTTTTTAAAATATATTTTATTGATTTTTTACAGAGAGGAAGGGAGAGAGATAGAAAGTTAGAAACATTGATGAGAGAGAGAAACATCGATCAGCTGCCTCCTGTATACCTCCGACTGGGGATGTGATAGCAACTAAGGTACATGCACCTGACTGGAATCGAACCTGGGACCCTTCAGTCTGCAGGCCGACGCTCTATCCACTGAGCCAAACCGGTTAGGGCTCAGCAATTACTTTTTAGGTCAATATAGACCATCCTATATAATAAAAGCCTAATATGCAAATTGACCAAATGGCAGAACGACTGGTCGCTATGACGCACACTGACCATCAGGGGGCAGACACTCAACGCAGGAGCTGCCCCCAGCCCGCAGGCCTCAGGCCAGCCAAGGAGGGTGCCAGCAGGAGACTCCCCCAATCGCCCCGCTGGTCGCCCTGCAGATCGGCCCCGATTGCCAGCCAGGCCTAGGGACCCTACCCATGCATGAATTTCATGCACTGGGCCTCTAGCATACTATAAAATATGTGTTTTACAACTATGTGAGCTTAAAAATGTTTTAATGTATGAGTGGGCATGTAATTTTACAAAATTCCTCTGGAGAACATGCAAGCCAAATAGTTGGGAGACCACTGGATACCAACACAGGATAATGCATATGGGTGAAGCCACTAGAATAGAAACTGAGAGAACAAAGACACAATTAAGTCCATTTCTTGCTACTAGGATGTAGGCAAACTAAATCACAGTGACTAAATGTTTACATTCGTGGTAGACAGAATACGTTTAAAAGCAGCTCTTTGTTCTCCTGTTCACTGTGGGGCAGGTGCTGGCACAGGCTGAGGAAAAGAAGTGACGGGACAGGCATGCGATTAGACTTGCTGATGCGGAGTCACTGGATTGAATCTGGATAGGAGCCCACACAGAGGCAAGAGAATCTGTGAGCCCAAGTCACAACGCCTCATCCCAGCATCCATTCCATAACTGCTTGAAACAGGCCTCATGATAACTATGTTGGGACAGAAATTGGTTCTGTTGAACTCTAACCAAGTATAAGAACTTTATATCAGTGAGGTTTAATGGGCTTATTCTCCCAAATTACATTGGCAACACATTTACTGTGCTCCTAGGATGCCGTGTTATATTATTTATAAATGCAATTCAAAAGCAGTAAAAGGCTTGGCCCTTGCTCTCAATAAATTTGCCTTCTAATTAGAAGGACAAGTTCCAAATTAAAACAACTTGAGAACAATTCAAAGCAACATGTAAGAAGCATATAATAATCCCCCAAGAGAAACAAGTATTCTCGTTCTTTCTGGGTGGTAATATAAATTGACACAACTCCCTGTGGAAAGAACTTGAGCACAGAGATCAAAATTAAAACTAAATACCTCCTTTGACCTAGGAATTTAACTGCTGGGAATTTATCCTTCTGCCATACTTAAGAAATAACATGATATACAAAGTTGCTCACTGCAGCATTATTGTAAATAACAAAAGATCAGAAAGAACTCAAATAACCTTGACTAGAGGGCTGGTTAAATAAATCATGCTACCTATAAAATGGGGTATTTCAAAAGTATAAAAATGCATGAGGAAGCTTTCAATGCACAGAGAAGTTTAAAAGTCCCCAAGATACATTAAGAGGGGGTAGGGAGGAAAACAGCAAGGTGCAGAAAGTGTGTACACCAGGCATCCTTTTGTTTACAAGAAAGGAAAAACAAGAACACAGACTATACTTGTATTTGCTTGAATATTCATAAGGTAAACTGTAGACCAGCGGTTCTCAACCTGTGGGTCATGACCCCTTTGGGGGTTGAACGACCCTTTCACAGGGGTCGCCTAAGACCATCGGAAAACACCTATATAATTACATATTGTTTTTGTGATTAACCACTATGCTTTAATTATGTTCAATTTGTAACAATGAAAATACATCCTGCATATCAGATATTTACATTACGATTCATAACAGTAGCAAAATTACAGTTATGAAGTAGCAACAAAAATAATTTTATGGTTGGGGGTCACCACAACATGAGGAACTGTATTAAAGGGTCATGGCATTAGGAAGGTTGAGAACCACTGC
>NW_005367108.1:384041-410413 GCF_000412655.1 Myotis brandtii | reverse complement strand
ATGTCAGAAACTTAACAAGGACATTTTGAAACTTGGCCAACCTTTCCTCGGCTCCTTCGTAATCATGGGAAAAGTAAACTACCATTCAAATGACTTCAGTAGGTTTGGGCATAGCTGAGGCTAACGAAGTTTTTCACCATTTAACAAATGTCTTATTTAAAGGAAAGTCAGTCAAGTTAGATGCAAAATCCAGCCCCTCGATGCTTAGAAAACATACAGTGCACCTTGATACTTGCAAGGGATCTACCCTAAAACCTTCCTGAATCCCAAATGTGGGGGCAGCACTATTGCACAATACTTCCTTCTTTATTAGCCGGAATCCTTTTTTTAAAAAAAATTGATTTCAGAGAGGAAGGAAGAGAGAGATAGAAACATCGATGAGAGAGAATCATCCATCGGCTGACTCTTGCACACACCCCACTGGGGATGGAGCCTGCAACCTGGGCATGTGCCCTGATGGGGAATTGAACTGTGACCTCCTGGTTCATGGGTCGATGCTCAACCACTGAGCCACGCCAGCTGGGCTAGCTGGGACTCATTTGATTGTAAATGATAGAAACTCAAAAGACAGAGAGGGGAGTGTACTGGAGGACAGAATTCAAGGAATGGTTGGACAGCCAAAGTTAGGCAAGGACAGGTGCTCTAGGCTTCCACGAAAACAGGACCCAGGGGCACATACACCCCCAGGGCTCCGTCCAGCTCGCCCTATGGTTCTCACTGCCAATCTTTTTCACCATCTTCTCCACATGGCGGGAAATATGGCCACGGAGAGGTCAAGAACCACCACTGGCAAGGAGCTCCTCAAGCTTTTCCGATTCGTGATACCGTGGAGTCTCTGGCCAGTGAAGGTCAGGTGTCCACCAATCCGCTGAAAAACACGGCAGTTCCTGTTAGAACCACTTGGTTCAAGTGAACCAGCAGCAGTTCGAAGAACCAGGTGGGTGCTGGAGGGACCCAAAGGGGGGTGGGGGGGAAGAAAAAGAAAAAGGCTACTACACTATAGTAAAAAGGAATGATGTAAAACTGGAAAATGTAAATGGCATTTCCGACCTTCATGGGAGTCCTTTATTCAATTATTTATGCAGTGGGATGAAGAGGCTGGGCCTGTGCCTGGACACTCTCAGAAGCCAGGCGCTCCGGTCAAGGGCATGTACCTTGGTTGCGGGCACATCCCCAGTAGGGGGTGTGCAGGAGGCAGCTGATCGATGTTTCTCTCTCATTGATGTTTCTAACTCTCTATCTCTCTCCCTTCCTCTCTGTAAAAAATCAATAGTATATAAAAAAAAAAAAGAAAGAAAGAAAAAGGCTACTACACTACAGTAAAAAGGAATGATGTAAAACTGAAAAATGTAAATGGCATTTCAGACCTTCATGGGAGTCCTTTATTCAATTATTTATGCAGTGGGATGAAGAGGCTGGGCCTGTGCCTGGACACTCTCAGAAGCCAGGCGCTTCCTTCCTGTACACCAGCCTCACAGCACACAGAATTCGAGATCATTCTGAAAATGTGGGATGTTGAGTCCAAGTTCGTTGTCTCACTAAAATCGAAGAATGAAGCTGAGGACAAAAAAGTTTAGGGGGAACAAAGTTTATTGAGAGCATCCATGCAGATTAAAGTCTACTAGCCCATGTATGGAGGCCCATATGGCCATAAGCCACGTGGGCACCGGGTGCGCCCCTGCAACAGGAACGTCAGGCATCTATTGTGCTCTGCGCCAGGGAGGGCGAGAAGACGCTCTTGACTTTTACTAGTAATTTAGGGGGTAGAGACAGTCTTGCTAGCACCTGATTGGTCTTTTCAAAGAATTCTGCCTTAATAACATTCTTGGGATTGGTTATAAGCCTCAGTGCCTTGTGATTGGAAGTTCGTTGTCTCACTGAAATCGAAGAATGAAGTTGAGGACAAAAAAGTTTAGCGGGAGCAAAGTTTATTGAGAGCATCCATGCAGATTAAAGTCTACTAGCCCATGTATGGAGGCCCATATGGCCATAAGCCACGTGGGCACTGGGTGCGCGCCCCTGCAACAGGAACGTCAGGCGTCTATTGTGCTCTGCGCCAGGGATGGGGAGAAGCGCTTGACTTTTACTAGTGATTTAGGGGGTAGAGACAGTCTTGCTAGTACCTGATTGGTCTTTTCAAAGAAATCTGCCTTCATAACATTCTTGGGATTGGTTATAAGCCTCAGTGCCTTGTGATTGGTTATCTACAAGCTGTCTGTCTTAGTAATATTCATACATTTTAAAGCTCATGTCACACACACACACACACACACACCCCTACCTTCTCAAACTTCTGAAGCTTTTAAGTGTACTTTTTGGTTGTTAATCCTCAACCAAGGATATTTTTTCCATTGATTTTGAGAGAGAGTGGAAGGAAGGGGGAGAGACAGAGAGAAACATCGATGAGAGACAGACAGATTCGTGTCCCTGATCACATTCGAACCTGTGACCCTTCTGTCTGGGCCACCATTGTAACCACTGAGCAAAACTGACTAGGACTAACCCCTCCACCCCATTTTTTTAAATTGATTTCAGAGAGGAAGGGAGAGGGAGAGAGAGATAGAAACATCAATGAAAAAAGAGAATCACTGACTGGCTGCCTCCTGGATGCCCCACACTGAAGATCGAGCCCACAACCTCAGGGGTGTGCCCTGACCGGGAACTGAACCGTGACCTCCTGGTTCATTGGTTGAATCTCAACCACTGAGCCACACTGGCTGGGCTGGCCTGCCTTTTAAACTTTAAGGCCCTCGATTTATAAGACAAAATTAGACCCAAACACCTCATTGTCCATTGCAATACAGCATGGCCACAATATAAATTAGACAATCAGGAGACCTGGCCCCAGAATGGCACCCTTAATTATAACTCTGTTCTCCAATTGGATTTGTACTGCCGCCCAGGCAAATGGTCCAAGATTCCCTACGTTCAGGCCTTCTTGGAGTTCCACCGCCACCCTAAACTCTGCTCCTCCTCTTGCATCCTTTATGCCTACACCCTTAGGCCCCTATAACCACAAGACATCTCAGATTTTGCCTCTTCTCACCCCACCGTTCCCAAAGAGCAAGCTGCTGCTTTTTAACCTCTTCTTCACTACAAAGCTGCAAACACTTAATAGTCCTGATACTACTATCAGAAGCAGAACTCATTATCACCCCAACCTTAGCTTGTTATCTCTAAGGAAAGAATGTGGCAGTTTTAAATCCAAACAGCTAAAGGCCTGGGAACTGCAGTCCTGGGAACAAGCTGTGGGGCCTACTCCCTCCTCCCTCTGCCTTTTCTCCAGCCTCACACGCCCATACATACTTTTCCAAAGTTTTTGATAACTTAACCCTTTTTGGTCCAACCTTGAGGCTGACTCGACAGACCAGGCGCTAGGAGTAGGTCCAACGTCAAGCAATAAGAACATTAAAAAGATCAACATTCAATCCAGTCTATTAATTTGGACCAGACTGTTTGAATTCCAAAAATAATATTGGACCACAAAGGGTTAAAAATGTTGGAGCATCGCTGGGTTAAATGATAAACATGTAGATATTTTAAAATAACATGAACTACTGAAACATTGATTGCTAGGTAAGTTTTAAGTTCACCTGCTTTTAGCTTTTATTACAGAAAGTCTATAAAGTAGATGTGTTTCTTAAAAATAAGAGTATGCTTAAAATGTGTTCATAAATGTCAAAATCATGTGAATGGTCTTCATGTATTTGTCTGTATGTTATATATAATGTGTTTTTTGCCTCCAGATGGCAACACTAGGGTACAATGTTTTATTGGCCCACAGAGATGTCTTCATGTATTTGTCTGTATGTTATATATAATGTGTTTTTTGCCTCCAGATGGCAACACTAGGGTATAATGTTTTATTGGCCCACAGAGATTACTTATATAAATCAAATAGGATCCTATGGTCTAGACAAAATATTTAATATTAAAACTGGTTTAAGTTTAATTAATATCCTTTAAAGTTATTACCATAATACATACATTTGTTTTACCTGGATTTACAAAAGATTTATAATATAATATTTTGGTTAAATATATTTGACAACCTTCCCAAAGTTTAAATTTCAAAGACTTTTTTTCAGAGAAATGACTTTGAGTTATTACAACAGGCCCTGAAATACCGCAAGGATTCATTATGTCTCCTAAGTTGTTAAACTAATCAGGCCCATTTAATATGCTTAAAAAATTAAATGGGAAGCTTTGCCAAATAAGAATATACATATATTTTTATTAAAATGAATCTTCTAGAAATTTCATTCTGCTCTAGGAAAGAACTTGCAAAGATTCAGAGCCGAGTTCAAACAGGAAATTCTCAGGAGTAACAGGTATATTGTCAGTGACACAGGACAAGCCTAGAGTAATAGTTCCTTATGGAAGGCCCTGGCAGTAGGACTCTAGATGTTTGTAACCCATACACTGGGGTGTTTATAAATTATTTCCTGTGCTTAATACACACTTCCAATGAGCCATGTATAACATTTAAAATGCATATTGTTTGTTCTTTATATATATTTTTAAACTCTGCATTGAATCTAAAAATATAAACTTTATATTGTCTGTCTGTCATTTCATAATCATTATTACTTACCAAGAAACTGTTATCTTGAGGTGTTATGTCTTACAGAAAAGCAAGGTTCTTTGTCAATTGTTTTATGGTCAAGTCTATAACCATGTCATTTAAGTTTGTCATTTACTATTGTTTTGCTTGGATGCATTTATAAATGTGTTAGTTAAGTCTTTGAAAAGATTCATAACAAGGACTCTGACTTACTCTACATTATATGTTTCTAAACAGTCATCTCTTTAAAGTAAAAAATTATAGAACTCTAAATAACTGAAAATATGAAATATCAGCAAATAATCAGGATAAACAAAAGATTATTCAGTCTTTCAGATATATGAAAGCTTGTTTTATTTCCCTAGAACAGTTTGGTAAATTATACTTCCACTATGGAAGCTTTTCTATTTTTCTCCTTACCTGATCCCTCCAGAAATTGGCAATTCTTTATAAATGAGTTATGACAATATGTTTCTTTGCATGAATTCAATAAGAGCAGTTTCCAATTGTGGTTTTATTAACCAAGATTTTGACGGGGATGTCATGTCTAAGAGAGACATGCCTGTCACTGGATGTCACCAGAAAGCCTTAAGAAGCCAGTAAGAGCCCCTTGGAGAAAGCCTGGTACCTTGCTTGATCATGTGGTTCATGGCAGTCTTTCCAGGTAAGGAACAAAGATTGCTTTCCTGAGACATGGCAAGGAAGGTACCTCAAGACATCATTGAGGAATTCACCCAAGTCTACAGGTATTGCAGAAAAACCTGATAGCAACTAGGTGGCTCAGTTTCTTTGCCCTGAGGAACTAGTTAAAGCTCAGTAATGAGATTCCAGGAAAGCAGGTTTTTTAAAAGGCTATATAATCAATTGCTATTCATATTGTGTTCATACAAACAATCAGGCAAAATTGCAACTAGACTTAATTTGGCTCTTTAATAAAAATGAGGGTAATTTGGGGGGGGGATGTGTTTCAATAGACTCTATAATACACATTTGTGAATTATGTCTTCAATTAATTGTCTTCAAAGTTTTCTTGCTGTTCTAGCTTTTGGCCCAATAATAGTAAGATATGTAACACAGTTTGTCTCCACCAGGTTACAAGCCCTACTTTTACTTAGGAAATACCACCCCTAGACACCATCACAACCTCCTTCTGCGCTCAGGTCTCACTGTCCCTCTGACAGAGAGCAAGGATCTTTTGGCTCTGAAGGAAAATGTCACCCCCTTTTCAGCAGGAAGCAGCTACAGAAAAGATCCTATGCCCCTTTTCTCTGAAAGAATTCAGTGGCAGAAATCCTTGAGGGAGGTGGGGATGTTAGATAGACCCCCACAGTAAGGACGATGGGCCAGGTACAGAAACTCACCAGGGCAGAAAGCTCCAGCTGCCTAGCACGGGGCAAAACTGGGAAAACAAGAACCTTGCCCCCAGGGTAACCTATCCTCCTCCAGCACATCACTGGTCAGGCAGTTTAGACCCCCTGACCTTTTCCTCCCTGAAAATAACATCTAAGCCTCAGTTGTATTTCAGCTCCTGGACCAGAAAAGCAGCAAAACCAGACAAGTGATGCGGTGGCTGCTCAGGACCAGCTTTTACCTCCCATGTCACTCAACCCAAGGTTGCCTCAACCTTGGGTATTACATACATACTCCACTCAGCATACCACCCCCAATCTTTCAGGGGGTAGGGTAGAAAATGAAGCATACCCTAAAGAAGAATATAGTCAAACTATGTCAGGAGGCTTGTCTGCATTGGCATTGGGTATTGCCAACTGCTCTGCTCAGGATTAGAGTCGCTCCCTAAAGTGGACTGGTTTGAGTCCCTACGAAAAAATATATGGGCAACCCTTTCAGGCTGCTATAGGAACAGATGCATATGTAGATCATGTTGTTAAAAATCAAGAGTTATATGCAACATATAATCAAACACTGACTGTACTTCATAATGCAGCATGTGTTAGGGATTTTGTTCTGTCACAGGCCCACTACATCCCTTCTTAGCAGGAGACAGAGTTCTACTCAAAACATGGAAAACCGGATCACCAGACAATCAACATGGAAGGGACCCTGGAACATGCTTCTCACCACTCCAACTGCTCGGAGGCTGGCAGGGGTAAAGCTCTGGATCCATCATACCAGAGTGAAGAGGGCACCAGAAGGGGAAGAATGGGTGACTGAACCCAAGGAACACCTCAAAGAGGAACCTATGGAAACAGACCTTTACATCTTGCCTAGGAGTTGGGACACCTATTGCTAATATACAGAATTACAGTCATTCTATTCATTTTGGGAAGAAAGTCACATATGGGGACCTTTATGCTTTGGGACCCACTGACCAGGAAAAGGATGCAGGGATGTTTTCTCTAATGGTTGCTGCAGTAGCTCCTGTGGCAAATGTCTGACTTTTACCAGGTGTTCTAGTTATTGTCTTTTAGTACTTAATAACTTCAATATAAACTATTCTAATAATTCCACCCTAGTAATGGACATACTAAGCTGTCAGCTGGTTGGTTTCTGATTCCAAAAGAATAATTACTAACAAATAGAAAGGGGAAGAGGGGGGGAGGGGAGGAATGTTAGGACTGTAGGGCAATATGATTCTGAATAGCCATTTGTAAGCTTCCAGCCACAGGAGAACGAAGACCAGAAGGAAAAACAACAACAAAACCTCGCTGGACACCAGGAATCAGATCACATAAGGAACTGAAATTTTCCAGAAGACACCTAATCACAAATCTGCATTCCACCTGCATACCAAGCCCACTGACCCAGAACCACTAACGCAAGAGCTTCTTGCCAGTGACTGCGCATAAGGATGAAACTGCAGCTCCTGGGTGCTGCCATCAGCACCCAATGTCCCCTTGGCTCAGTGCTGTGCAGCCCTTCCCTTTGGATAGCCCACCCCCATCCCCTTTCCTTAAATAAATTCAATTTTTCTTTATCCACCATCTGAGATGGCTATTTAGCCTGCCCGTGTACCACCATGTTAACCTTTCATTTAATATTTGTCTTTCTGACTTACTGTGAAGATTAAATCAGGTGACAGATTTTAAAGTGCCCAGAATATTATAGGAACATTCAGTATATGCTGCTAATATTAGAGGACTCATGTTAACCTTACAAAGGTCAATTGACAAATGCAAGTGGAGTGCAGAGGCCAGAAGACTGAATCAGCCCCCTCCTCCCATCTTGCATGGGCTCCCAAAGATTGCAATTCTTTCCCTATAAGAATGTTCTCGGTTTTCCTTATTAAACACTGTCTTGATGTAGAACCATTATCTGAAGGGAAAGTTTTGGAGCCATTCTTTCTTGGGACTGGGTATAGCCAGATTCTATATTTAAGGAGACAGAAAAGTTTAAGAATACTAATTTCTTTTTTTTAAAATACATTTTATTGATTTTTTACAGAGAGGAAGGGAGAAGGATAGAGAGTTAGAAACATCAATGAGAGAGAAACATCGATCAGCTGCCTCCTGCACACCCCCTACTGGGGATGTGCCCGCAACCAAGGTACATGCCCTTGACCAGAATCAAACCCGGGACCGTTCAGTCCGCAGCCGACGCTCTATCCACTGAGCCAAACCGATTAGGGCAAGAATACTAATTTCTTAAGTAGTTAGGGAAATGTAAGTAATTTAAGTAATCTTCATGGCATATTGTTGAACTTAATGATGAGGGGAAGGGTGTGTGGCATATGCCAGTAAATTTGAAAGTTTGAAAAATTATGACTAAGTTGGGGTATGAGAGAGAAGGTAGGGCTTCAGGAAGTTAAACCCCTGAAGTATTTGGTCCAATGTTATTATGTGATACAGACTATAATATAAATATGATGGTAGAAGATTGAATTAGAGAAAATATTGTAATAACATGAGTTCAACAATGAAATCTTCCTGAAAAAAAATTTTTTGAGTCAAATTCAGCACAGGGTAAACTAATGTCATAGTGACCAACTGGAAACAATGACATCAACAAAAGCCCCAAGAATCTGCAAGCCAGACAAGCTTTCAGGAAAATATACATATGATTATGGAGTGAAAAGAATTTTTAAAAAATAAAACCTGAAAGCATAAATAATAAAGAAAAGATTGTGAAATAGTTGACGATGTCAAAATTAAACTTGTCTATATATCAAAATACATAAAAACCAAAGTAAAAGACAAACGAGAGACTTGGAGAAACTCTCTGCATGGTATATGATTGATAAAGAAGTAGCAACCAGAACACACAATGAACTACTTCAACCATTAAGAGAGAAAGAGAGAGAGAGAGAGATTACAATGAACAAAAAAAGCAAAGAACATAAACAGATAATTCAACAAAGAGGAGCTACAAATGGCCAATAAACACATGAAAAGATGCTTAGCCTCATTAGCGATCAGGAAAACACAAACATCTGTGAGACACCATTTCACATGGATCAGGTTGACAAAAAATTTTAAAAGTCAGACAACAGTAAGCACGGCTGAGGCAGTGGAGAAGCAGAAGCTGTCATGTACATCATCAAAGGGTACTACCACTGTGGAGAGAAATTTGGCCCTCGGCCCTATCAATGTGCATTCATTACAACCCAGCAATTTTAGCTGGGTCAAGGGTGGGGAACCCTTTTTCTGCCAAGGGCCATTCAAAACTATCAACTTAAGCCCTAGCTGGTTTCGCTCAGTGGATACAGCGTGGGCCTGAGGACTGAAGGGTCTCAGGTTCGATTCTGGACAATGGCACATGCCTGGGCTGTTTGATCCCCAGTAGGGGGCATGCAGGAGGTAGCCAATCAGCTGCCAATCAATGATTCTCTATCTCTCTCCTTTCCTTTCTGAAATCAATAAAAATATATATTTTTAAAAACTACCAGCTTAAAAATTAGCCTGCTATATTTGGTCAAACATTTAATAAACTCCTCTCTAATGCCTTGGCAGGGCCAGACCAAATGATTTCACAGGCCTTATATGGCCCACGGGCTGGATGTTCCCCACCCCTGCCTAGATCAACACCCCAGAGAGAAATTCCTGAACATGTGTACCAGGACACAAGTACAAGGATGTGCCCTAGAGCATCATGGGTAAGGGTATTTATCCATACAAATATAGGTAGCAAGTGACAGGAGGAAAGCATGCACAGTAATGATAATTCAGGACAATGGTGGCCTCTGGAAGGGAGGGAGGGAGAAGAGTGAAATTGGGAAGAGCAACACAGGGGGTTTCCACTACACCTAGTTTTATTTTTATGAATGTAGTTGACATATAATATTATATTAGTTGCAGGTGTACAACATTGTGATTCGACATTTATATAGCTTATAAAGTGATCATCACAATAAGTCTAATAACCACCTGTCATGTTACAGTGATCATATTATTTACTGTAATATCATATTATTATTTACTATATTCCCTATGTTGTACATTACATCTCTGTGAGTTATTTTAAAACTGAAAGTTTGTTCTTTATTTTTTTTAAAGAAGGGTTTATTGATTTTTAGAGGGAGCAGAAGGGAGAAGAGAGAAACATTGATGTGAAAGCTAACATTGATCGCCTGTCTCTCGCATACCCCCTACTGGGGATGGAGCCCCCAACCTGGGCATGTGCCCTGACCAGGAATAGAACCAGCAACCTCTCCGTGCACGGGAAGATGCCCACCCACTGAGCCACACCAGCCAGGGCAGAAAAAACGTCTGTACTTCTTTTTTTCTTTAGCTAAGTAACATTTTTAAAATTTTAACTTCATTTTATTTTTCACACCACCATTTATCCCCTCTGTGCCCTCTTCTACCTCCATCTACCCCACCCCGACCCCTCACCATCACCACACTGTTGTCCATCTCCAGGAGTTCTCTCTTTTTTAAAAAATTTTAGTTCAATCTCTCCACCACCCCCAGCCCCAACACATACCTCTCACCAGAACTGTCTGCCTGCTCTCTTACGTGTTTGTCTCTACTTTGCTTGGTAGTTCAGTTTGTTCATTAAATTCCACACCAAAAAAAAAAAAATAAATCCAATTAAAAAATGGACAAAAGACCTGAATAGACACGTCTCCAAAGAGGACATCCAGATGGCCAACAGACATATGAAAAGATGCTCAATGTCACTAATCATCGAAGAAATACAAATTAAAACCATGAGATATCACCTCACACCTGTCGGAATGGCTATTATCAACAACTCAAAACCAGTAAGTGTGCACTGATGACTACCACAATGAGATATCACCTCACACCTGTCGGAATGGCCATTATCAACAACTCAAAACCAGTAAGTGTGCACTAATGATGGATGCAGCCACTGTGGAAAGCAATATGGAGTTACCTCAAAAAATTAAAAATGGAATGGACTTATGACCCAGTGAGTCCACTTCTGGGAATTTATTCAAAGAAACCCAAAACACAAATTCGAAAGAATATATGCACCCCTATGCTCATAGCAGCATTATTTACAACAGCCAAGATTTGGAAGCAGCCCAAGTGTCTATCAGTAGATGAGTGGATAAAAAAGCAGTGGTACATTTACACAATGGAAGATACATACTTAAAAAAGGAAGAAGATTTTATGGAGAACATTATGCTAAGTGAAATAAGCCAGTAAGAGAAAGACCAGTACCATATGATTCCACTCATATGTGGAATTTAATAAAAGTTTGTACTTCTTAATCCTCTTCCCCTTTTCCACCCATCCCCCTACCCACCCCTCTGGCAACCATCTGTTTGTTCTCTGTATCTATGAGTTTGTTTCATTTTGTTTGCTTCTGTTTTTTGTTTCAGATTCCACATATAAGTGAAACCATACGGTATTTGTCTTTCTCGGTGACTTACATCTATATTTTTTTCTTTTAAAAAAAGTAACTGGAGCAAATGGCAAGATGTTACGACGTGACAAAACTAAGCTGTGAGCACATGATATTCTTTGTACTGTTCTGAATGCTTGAAAGATTTCATAACAATAATTTTTCAAATTCCAGCAGTACTTATCCAGCATTACTTTGATGACATGAACATTCCAGATAGTTGGGCAACTGTAAAACAGGAGGAAGAGGGATATTTAGAGCTGGAGGAGCCTCAAGACTCTGGGCTAGGAAAGGAAGATGCATCGCCGTGAGATGTATACAGGAGGCATCAACTGTTTCCTTCAAGTTAGCCTGCTAGGGTGACCAGCACAACACAAGGAATTCCTCTGGGAGCCCCCACCCATCCCCATCTATGCGCCTCTTTCAAGGCTGCATCCTGACCTCTCCCTCTAATTGTGACCTCTTTTCTACACAGGGGGGAGAGTCAGCAGGGATTCCTAATTGATTCAAAGAAATACTCTAAGCAGAGCTGTTACTTATTCTTTCTCTGATCACTTCCTGCAGAGATAATTAAGTATTTTAATTAAAAATGAGAAAAATCAAATTTCATTCCCTCACTGCTCCTACTACAGAGCAGAAAAGTATTGGAAAGAATGTCAAGAAAGAACCATAAGCAAAAATACATACATACATACATACATACATACATACATACATACATATTTACCACCAATGACTCACCAAGTGAAGGTAGGAAGGTGGTAAAGTGAGCTTTATTATTTTTTTAATGGTTTTTATTAATTTTGAGAGAGAGAAACAATGTGATCGGCTGCCTCCTGCACGTCTCCTACTGAGCCCACAACCTGGGCATGTGCCCTGACAAGGAATCAAACCAGCAACCTTTCGGTGCATGGGACGATGCCCAGCCAACTGAGCCACACAGGCCAGGGCGGTGAAGTGAGCTTTAGAGTCAGACAACCTGGGCTTGCATATCGAGCTCCGACACTTGTTTCTCAATTTACCTGACATATCCTCTCTGATGCTCATTTTCCATACTATAGAGCAACAACAATAATCCCTACCTCACAGGGTTAATGGGAAAATAAGATTATGTATGCAAATCACTGGCACATAATACATTAATAGCCATAATAGTAATTCTTATCAATAACCATGGATTGGACTACATTGTATTTAACCTTTGCATCTACTAGGATGTAAGCTCCATGATAACCGGGAAGTAAGTCTGTTTTGTCTGTTTTGTTCACTGATGTAAACTCCGACACCTAGAACATTGGCCCAATCTAAGCACTCAATAAATGTTTGTTGACTGAACGAATGTGAATCTTAGTATTTGGCACATAGTAGGCATTTAACAATTACTATTTATGGAGAGCTTACTCGGTGCTGGGCATTACACATTTTGCACCTCATTTAATCCTTACACTAACAATATATTATACTACTCCTTTCTGGGCATTATACATTTTGTGTCTCCTTTAATCCTTACAAAAATAATGTATTATCCTATTCATTTTATAAATGAGGAAACTGCGGCCCAAAGAAATTGACTTACTTCCCCAAGCTCACAGAGTTAGATGGGAGAGCCAGAATTTGAATCCAGTTTGACACTTTTCAGATATTTGTTAAATCAATTAATAAGTTATGGCTCAGAATTAACTTGACAATTTAGTGAATGCTCACAGTAGTTAAGAGTGACGAGTTACCCTGGGTGGCCAGGTGAACTATTACTAGTATTAATTAAACAATAAATGAATTACTGTTAATTTAGTACTTATATGTATCTATGGCTTTGTAGCAGAGATCGGCCATGTTCCAGTGCACAAGTGGGGACACTGACATTTTCAGTACATCTGCTGGGGTAGAAATGAGCAGGGAGTTCCCCACAGTTTACAGAGAGCGTTACAGAGCAAAAAGCTGAAAAGTAAATGTCGCAAGGTGACAAAGAGAATTAGTGAGTAAACTAGAACTAAAACCCAGTCACCTGCTCTCTTCTAACAAGACTCCAGCTTAATGTAGCTACGAATTTGGAATCTGCCACAGAGAGGAAAAAGTGGTACCAGGCAAGAAAGTAAAAGCAATGTTGCCCTTTGGGCCCCTATTAGGCATTTTAACAGTTACTATGTATGGAGAACTCAACTATTAACATATTCATTTACAATCAAATACTTGTGAGGAAAAAGTCATATAAAATAATGACATTAATGGAAACCATTTTGTTTGGAGCAGTTTTTTAATTTAAAAATAACTTTATAGAAGTTTATTGCAGAAAAGTTGTAAACACGGGTGAGGAAAACTTAATTTCATTACCACCATATAATATACAGTATGTGTACTAGTATATCCTCCTAGTCATTTGTGTATATTTTTATTTTTTTAAAAAGGGATAAAACTTTACACATCTTATAACTTAAGCTTTCCAATTAATAAATTGTAACCATCTTCATATGTCAGTAAACACATTATTTTAAACTGAGGAATTCCATTGTGTTTATTATATGTTAGGTCCCCATGGTTGAAAATTCAAGTTGTTCCTAATTCTTTCCCATTATAAACAAGGCTGAGATGAACATGTTAGAGCTAAATCTTTTTGCCTGTGTTCAATTATTTCCATAGGATAGATTTCCAGAAGTAGACTTGCTAGGTCAAAGGGCTGCATTTGGAATTTTTTAATTTAAGCACAAACATCTGTTTCAAATATATTTTTAACTTGTCTTTCTAGTTTCTTTTTTAGAAACAAAAACTATGATAAATGCACGGCAAGCCCCAATGGAGATTGGTTGATTGAGCATCTCCTTACATATTCCCTTTCTCTCTCCTTTCAGGAAAACAACATCCCCAAGTTAAGAAGAAGGAAGGAGGAATGACGAAAACAAAACAATAATGTTGACCCTGAGTGAGAAAGACTGGTTGACACCACTCACATTCAGGGACATAAAATTCCATCATCAGAGGCATACACAGAACATTGCATTAGGCACCGTGATAAGATTTCGAAGCAATTAGATATGTAGGTCTAGTCTTAGCCCTAGAGAAGCTTAAAGTTTAGTTCTAAAGCAAAAACATTAACTCCTTGACAAGACTCAGAAACATATAACGAGTCCACATGCAAGAAGTAAAGGGTAGGTAACTCAATTAACTGAAATAATCAGGTAAAGCAAGGGATCATAATGAAAAGGTACATTGAACATTTTATTATAAATTAATGCTTGAAGAACATTTATACACAATCTCTGAATTTTCAAGGAATTTTCTTTTGGAATAGGTCCATTATTGAAATCTTCTAATGCTTTGATCAACCAGTTCCATTTAGGGGTTCCTTAAAATGCTTTTTAAATTTTTTAATAAATTAAAATTCATAAATAAATTTTAAAAAAATTAACTAAAAATTGTCTCCAGTATTTACTTTCTCACCATACCCAATTCTATTTTAATTGGTTTTAGAAAGTCACTCTTACCCAGTCTATTCCAAACATCAACATGGTTTTCAGGGAAGCAAATCTCTTTCCCAGCTCCTAGCTCATAATGGACATCCATCAGTGAGCCTCCCAGAGGAATGGAGAGCAGTTCACACAAAGAGTTAAACAGAGAAGTCTGTTATTTCTCTTACACAACATGAGTGTGTGCCTCAGATCAAATCCAGATGGCATCTCCTCAGTAATTACCCTTCTGAGGTGAAATGGTGGAACAACTAAATCAAATGTGTAACTTCCAGTTTTTCATGGTGCTGTTAGCGGGCCAACAACATAGGATGTCAACCCAACCTGACCCGATCCATGAGGACAGACTCTATGGGATACTTTAGACATCCCTAGACCAGCCAGTAATTTTCATCCTAAGAAACTGATAGAACCTATTGACATGTACAGGATCTGGAAGTACATTTTAAAAAGGAAAACATGTACAAGCCAGTGTGGCTCAGTGGTTGAGCATCGACCTATGCACCAAGAGGCCATAGTTCGATTCCTGGTCAGGGCACATGCCCAGGTTGCAGGCTTGATCCCCGGTGAGGGGGTGTGTAGGAGGCAGCTGATCAATGATTCTCTCTCAGCAATGATTTTTTTTTCTCTCCCTCCCCTTCCCAAAATCAATAGAAACACATAAAATATATTTTTTAAGGTAAAACATGTAAGCTATAGGCATAAGATTCCTTTGCGATAATATAAAAATCATACTACACTAGTCTGATAAAAGCGCTGATATCATAAGCTGCTCTGGACTGAAAGTCATGACCTCTGAGTTCTAGTCCAATTATGTAAATAGCTCTGTGGTTTGTACAAGATACTGAGCCGCTCTGAGCTCCCCCTTCCTAATCTGTTAAATGAAGTGAATTAGTGCTAGATGATTACTAAGATCCTCTTCAACTCTAAAACGTAACTATTCTTTAAGGAGGACCAATAAGCATATAAAAAAGGAAAAGCAATAGGCATTATACTTTTAGATTTTCCAGTAGCAAATAGAATCTATCCAGATTCTAATATCTAGAAGAGAACAGGAAAATCACCCAGCACAATCACATCTCA
This sequence comes from Myotis brandtii, assembly GCF_000412655.1. Taxonomy (NCBI): domain Eukaryota; kingdom Metazoa; phylum Chordata; class Mammalia; order Chiroptera; family Vespertilionidae; genus Myotis; species Myotis brandtii. The sequence continues at coordinate 394,536 of NW_005367108.1, read as the reverse complement.
TTTTATTTTACAAGTCGACAAATATTCATTGAGTGTCTACTCTGTGATGCTGGGGATATTTCACAAAACAAGGGAAATACCTGCCTTCACAGACCTTATTAAATTTAATAAGCAATTACAATAAAGTGTGCTAAGTGCTAAGATGGAAAAGAAGGATGCTCTAACAGGAAGAGTATGTACATAACGCATTATGGGAGGCTCTTCTCAATACAGTCATGGCTTATGTTGAGACCTGAAAGGATACGTAGTGGTTACTTAGGAAAGGGGTCCGGAGGGAAGTGGTGCAGGAGGAGGGAGCACCACGTGAAAAGGTGTGGAGCTGGGAGAGAGCTGGCTAGCCCAGCACCTGTGGCTGAACTGTCCAGAACAAGGGATGAAGTGAGAAGTGAAAAGAGAGGCAGTTGCTGTGTCACTCAAAGCCTTGCATAAGAACATAACAAGAAGTTTTGCTTCGGGCTTTCTAGCAAAGGTTTGTGTAGGCAAGTGATGAGATCAGATAAACATTTCCAAAAAGATTACCGTGGCTGTGATGTGAAGAACAGATTGTAGGGCAGCAAAACCCAGAGCAGGAAGTCACTGGGAGGCTATTACAGGAATCTAGACAAAAAGACAGTGACCTGAACTTTAATATGAACAGCAGGTATGAAGAGATATTTAGAAGCTAAGCCCAGCCGGTGTGGCTCAGTGGCTGAGTGTTGACCTATGAACCAAGAGGTCACAATTCAATTCCTGGGCAGGGCACATGCCCAGGTTGTGGGCTCCATTCCCAGTAGGGGGCATGCAGCCAATCAATGATTCTCTCTCATCATTGATGTTTTTCTCTTTCTCCCTGTCTCCCTTCCTCTCTGAAATCAATAAAAATATATTTTTTAAAAACTTGACGATTAAGCAGTTGGGGGGGCGGTGAGGAATTAAAAATGATTCCTAGACATCCAGCTTAAGAAATTGGGTAGAAAATTTTCCATTGTGTTTGCTAAGAGGATTGGATATAAATCCGAAGTTGCTGGGAGGCGTTCTGCCTTCATTTGGAATGAAGCTGCCTGAGAATGAAGCCACACAGAGGAAAACAAAGCTAAGAGACAGGGGTGAAGCTGTTTGTGACACCCTTATTTCACATCTTGAGACCAGCTGTCCCTTATCTACCCCTGGACTTTTCAGGCACATGAACCATGCATTTTCTTTGTTGTGGTTTTTGGTGCTGGTGGTTTGGTGAGTTGGTTGTTTAGTTCACTTTGAGTTGGGGTTCTGTCACTTGGAACCAAGAGAGTTATGGGAAGAGTGGGGACAGTGACAGCAGAAAGCCCAGGGTAGAACTACCACTGAAGACGTGACACTGAGGAAGTTGAGCCCAAGGAGAAAGCAAGAGGAGAAGCCCAGGAAAGTACAATGCCAAAGAGAGGCATGTGGTCAGTAAAGGCAGATGCTATTGAGAGATAAGACAATTACTAAGACATAAGCATTGGCTTTACTAACAAGGCAGTAGCTGGTGGCCTTTGTGAGGAAGGTTTCCATGGAGGGATGGGAGTAGAAACCCAACTGAAGGAGGCTGAAGAGTTGGAGGAGGAAGAACAGTCAGTGAACAGAAACGGTTCTAAAGCTGTGTTGTGAAGGGGAGGGTTGCCAGAGGGAGATGTTTTCAGATGGATGAGATAGAAGAATGTGTAAAGGCTAATGAGAAGGATGCAGGAGAGGGAATAATTACCTGAGAGAGGCCCTGAGAAGGGAGGAGGAAGAAGGGCAAGAGAACAGGTCATGGCAGAGATTGAAAGGCTGGCCCTAATTCAAGGGAAGGATCCCTCTTCCATTGAAACAGGACAAAGAAAAAAGGAGGATGGCTGCAGGATTAACAAGATTTCTTAGCATAACAGCAGGAACTTCAAGGTGTTACTGCCTGACAGCCTCTATCTTCTCCTTAAAGTAGCAGGCAGGGTCATTTGCCAAGAGTGAGGAGAACATGAGAGTGGGAGTTTTAAGGAGAATGGAGGCTGTTTGGAAAATTGCTGTGGAGAACAGGAGAGAGACTAGAAAAATACAGAAGAATTGGCTGGGAACTAGGAGGGCCCACCCAATGACAAAAACCATCCCACAATTTTACCAAAATCTTGGAAACCGAAGAAAAGATGGAATCTGTGTGTAAATGTTTATCCTGACACTGATTTATAAAAGCTCTCTTTTATAAATGAAAAGTGTTAGTACATTTTCATATTTTTCATTACTGATCTAAAAGGGGAACTTCTCAGTTTGCTGATGGGACACTCAACGTTTCTGCACAGCAAACCGCCAACCTGATGAAGATAAGCCACAAATGGTGTGGCAGAGCCCAACGTGGCCGATGAAACTCAGCAGGCTAGCATGTAATCATGAATCTGGGTTTTAACAAACAAAACAAGACTCAAACTGTCACTTTGAGATCTCAGTGGTCATCCAATTCAGAGATCAAAGTTACCAGCAACAAATCCTTAAGAGCAGATACAGCCCTCGGGTTGAGCAAATACCAAACACCAAGAGGCTACTAGATAAGGTCCTTCTCAGTGTCAAGACTCTCAAGTTCCCATCGAGAGTGATAAGAGTTCATGTGAGACATTTGCACTTGAAAGATCTCATCTACTGGCCACTAGTCATGAATATAGGGTGGGGCAAAAGTAGGTTTACAGTTGTTTGTATGGCAAATACAATAGCTAATTAATAAATAATACAAGAATAAACCATGTTTCAAGTACTCACAACTGTAAACGTACTTTTGTCCCATTCTGTATTTTCAAGTTCTATCCTTACATTTCGTTTCAACAACAACAAAGTGTTTGGACCATATTGTCTTGGCATTTCCTAAAATGTCTTCTCTGAATTGCAATGTATTTTTTTTTAAATCTTCATTGTTGAAAATGTTACATATGTCCCCTACTTCCCCTCATTGAGCTCTTCTAGCCCACCCCCGCCCTGTACTCCAGGCTTTCAGCACCCTATTGTCTGTGTCCATGGGTTATGCATATATGCATACAAGTTCTTTGGTTGATCTCTTCCCACCCATCCACCCTCCCCCGCCTTCCCTCTGGGATTTGTAAGTCTGTTCCATGCTTCTATGACTCTGGAGTCTTATGATATCTACTTCAGAGAAGCATGACATGAATACTCGGAATAGTGTCATCTTTTAGAGAATATTTCCTATTGAATTATCCAACATTTTTCATAAGGGAAAAACAAACAAAATAAGAAACCCAGGCAGTAACTTCGCCATCCTAGGCCTTCCTTGCATGGGTTTTTATTTATCTGCCCCACTTCTCACCTATCATTTCCAGGTTCTTGAGCTAGAAAGTTCATCACTCCTGGCCCTGCAGGGTACTTTGATTCTCTTTTTCAGTCTTCACACATTTAGGTTACCATGTCCCAAAAGCGAGGGGATGTGCTAAGATTACATCATCCCTAACCTTGAAGGAGTCAACAATGGATGCCAATAGTGCGACAGGTGCTGTGATAGCAAGTAGAGGAGCAAAGATGTTGATAGGATCATCCCTTCCAGGAAAGCCTCACTGAGGAGCTGACATTTCAGCAGTCCTGAAGAATGAGGATTTCTCCAGGCAGGGGGGATGTGTAATGCCGGAGGCTAACACCAACAGTAGTTAGCATAAATGCAAAAAGACCCATTGGAAGGCCAATGGACTTTGATATTCAGCAGGGCTGAAAACCAGCATAATATTGCCCTGCTGTGGGCTCAATGGCTGAAGGCAATTCCCTAACCTGATAATCCTTTTTCTGTTTACCAAACTTTACCTTTGACATGCCTGTATGCATTCCTAAAGGGCAAATGTGTACTCAAGTGAATAAAAGCTGACAGGTCCAAGGTTTCAGTGAGCTTCTCCACTAGAGAGAGGTTTCCACCTGGCTCCCCATGCCTTCTAAATTCATATTTCTTGTCTAGTGTTTTCATTTGTGCGAGGCCCCTTCTTCAGATCCGGAACCCTAGCCGTAAAAGGTTGCAGCAGTGTAACACCGGAAAGCAGAGGGAGCAGCAGAGTATAAAAAACATGAGAGGTGGAACAGGCGGACTCCCAAGGGCTGTAATTGCACAGCATGAATGTAGTATAGGGAGGGCAGGGAGCAGTCAGAGGATGAGTCTAGACAAGTGAGAAGGGACCAGACCAGACACCATATGGCCTAAGAACAGTTAAGTTTAAACTTTAACCTGGCCCAGGTGTGAATCAATCATTTTTCCCCCAGGCTAGCTGAGATAAGATTAGAATGTTTGGAAGAGAATTTTTGCTAAAACACAAAAGGAAAAGTAAACAAATACAAAATAAAAAGCAAACATACAAAGGTATAAAAAGAACAGTTTGCAAGCCTCATTCTAGATGAAAATGGACACTGTTGTTCATGGTGTCCAGAAATTGTTAATGTGGCTGAGAACACAGGTTATATTTCCATCACAGTAACTTTATTGTAGTGGTGACAATGAGATCTGTAACATAAAAAACAAACAAACAAAAAAACAAACTCACAGAGACCAGATTTCTGAGCCTGCTTCTTCAATAAGTTCTAGTCCCAGATTTGCTGAGCTCGAACAGTTTGTAAATAGATGGTCCAGCCCATGCCCTCTCTCACTCCTCAACCTGTCTGTGTTGGCCCTGAAATAGCCTACCACATCTTTTGTCCATGGGCCCAAAACTGAGGCCCATGGGAATTTTGCTCCTTCTGGATCCCATCTCTATAACTCACCTCTGGGCCGTCTTACTTACACTGAGGTTGGCTTAGTTTGTGCTCTGCAGCTGCCCTGAGCCCTGGAGGTCTATTCTAGATCAGGGGTCAGAAAACACTTTCTATAAAGAGCCACATAGTCAATATGTTAGGCTTTGCGGGCCTATTTCTGTCACAACTATTCAACTCTGCTGTTGTATCAAGAAAGTAGCCACAGACAATATGTGAAAAGGATATGGCTGTGTTCCAATAAAACTTATGGGCACTGAAATTCAAATTTTATATCATTTTCTTTCTTTTTTAATTTATTAATTTGAGAGAGAGAGAGAGAGAGAGAGAGGGAGGAGGAGGAGTGAGAGAGAAACAATGATTTGTTGTTCCACTTACTTATGCATTCATTGGTTATTTCTTGTATGTGCCCTGACTGGGGATTGAACTTGCAACCTTAGTGTATTGGGGTTGACTCTTTCACCAATTGAGCTACCAGGTCAGGGTTTATATCATTTTCATATGTCATGAAATATTATTCTTCTTTTTATTTTTCAACCATTTAAATATGTAAAAACCATTCTTAGCTCAACAACTGTATACAAACAGACAGTGGGCCAGAAGTTTCCAGTGACCTAGAGTTTGCCGACTCCTGTTCTAGATACTAATCCCCAGGGCAAAGATGGCCTCTTTCCCTTTTACCTGATCAATTCATTATTATAACTGATACAAGTAATACCAATCTATACCATGTGATGAGCATCTACTAGGTTCCAGGTGGTATGTAGCACAGAGAGCTGCTTTGAAGAATAAATGAAATAATGCACGTAAAGCACTTAACATAATGCTTCATCTGAGTTAAGCATCATTGATTGTTAGCTACTATTACTTTTTTTATTGTTTATATATCTTATCTCTGATCAGTAAAATGACTCATACAAGGTAGATATTAACATCCTATTGAGGATCATAAAAACGAAGTCATTTGTGAAATCACATGCCTATTAAGTAGCAGAGCTAGGAGTAGAACCAGATTTATCTGACTTCAAAGTCCATGACCTTCCCACTGCAGCACAACCTGTTTATCTGCAGCACATTCACAGGCTGGTGGTGAACTGCTGACCTACCCAGCAGCAGCAGGCATTTATGCCCCTAGAGCCTGCCATCTTGTGACAAGAGTAGCACAGGGCTTATTCTATTCTTGCTTCAAAGCTTAAGTGCCTGTTGGACCACTTAGTTCTTGTTTCCTGCCAAGGGATCCTCTTCCCCCATGAGAACAGTCAAGATGACGGAGCTCAATAGGCAATTAGACCTTTTCCCGCTCGGCTATCCTATTTTGCCCGAGTTTCCAGGTTCTTCTGACTCATACTTAGGTAACTTCCTGCAAGTGACACTCCCAGAATCCTACCCCTGCAGCATTCTAACAGAAAAATACTTTACATGTTCGTGATAACTGCAGATACTTTCTGCCAAAGGTAAGAAGAGTGCTGTTGCATAAAAACCATTCATCTGCATGACGTTTTTAGAGTTGTCCATAAAATGTTACTAAAGATATTGTGCATAGCTTCAAAATTATATTCAAGGGAGCCCATGTGATAAATCCTTCCTTGAATTTAGATCCAGAAAAAAAAAAGTGTCTCTATAATTGAATCTGTATATTTTATCTCGTCAGAAAAGAAAACCTGTTTCCTTTTATATCGTGGCTTCCAAGAAATCTAAATTCCATGCCAAAATGTCTCATCTCAGCTGCCTGATAGGATCTATTTCTACTTCACTGCTATGACCACTTTTATGTTTTATAATTTTAAAACTAGCTAGAATATATTGTGTGTGTCTCCTATATGCCACGCATTGCGCCTTCCCTGCTGCGCCTCTCCTTAAATGGTTTCAAATGGTGCTTGTTTTACTAAACTAGTGCCTTATTTTGCAAGTTATGTTTTACCTTGCATCCTACACCTCAGGTCTCCTGGAAGCAGCAGGAGATATTGGATTTTTTTAAAAGGGGCTTGCCCTGGTCTGGTGGTTCAGTTGGTTGGAGCATCATCCCATACACCAAAAGGTTGGGGGTTCAATCCTGGTTGGGGTGCATACGGCAGGCAATGGACTGATGTTTCTCTCTCATATCAAAGTTTCTCTCTCTCTCTCTCTCTCTCTCTCTCTCAAATCCTCGGGTGAGGATTTTAAAAGTGTGTGTGGTTGGGGGGGGGCCTCTATTCACAATTTGCACATAATTGTAAAGAGCCAACTTGGCTTTCTCCTTAGAGGCCACAAGATGGGGATGTCATTCCACAAAAATCAGGGTTTTCCCCCACTCATTGTCTTCTATATCTCTTCCTCTTTCGTTGCACCTTTCTTTGTCTGCATGCATCGCTCTGATCCTCCATGCAGGCATTAGGAACGCCAGGCAGTCCCCACCTTTGGTCTGTGCCAAGGGTGAGTTACATGAGCAGGACTCCAAGCCTTCTGCACCTGTAGCCCTAGACATCGTCCTAATGAGAATCCTTCAGCTCTGGGTGGCTTCCTCATTGGAATCACAACTCCCTTCGGCATCTGACACCCTGCCACTTGACCTCATATCAGCTCCCCTCCGACTCTACCTGTTCCCCTAACACCTTTCCAGGAGACATAACTGAGAGTTGATGTCCAAGGGTGACTGGCAGAGCGGCTAGAGTAAGGCTGGCAGACAGTTGTTTCTAGACAGAAACACTGGAAACTGGAGTGGATACTTGGCACAACAAGGTCCCTCGAATATCTGAGAATGAATGAATGAATGAATGAACTAACTCTAACTCATCACCACTTTCCCCTAAATACCTAGACAAAGCCAGCAACCAGCCACTGAATTCTAAGCACTCAAATTTCTTCAGTAATTGTTAAGCCTATGAATCTGCTGTATCAAGGCTGATAAAGACGGAAAGCTTGGTTTCTCTTTCTGCTTAAATAAGAAAACCACCTCTGTCTGTTGGCCCAACGTTTTTGCTTTGAACTCTCCCTTTGCCTGAATTTGCTCCGTGACTCTGGGAAAATCGCCCGATAACTCTGGGCCTCACTGTTTTCCTCTGTAAAACTGGAGACGTCACTAAATGGTGTCTCCGGTACCTTCCAGCCTGACACGTCTGCGATCTGTCTCTAGGCATCCAGCTAGCATCCTTTTCTTGGGCGGGTTTCATGAGATGTCTGTTTCACTTTTGGAGTGAATTATGGGGCGCAGCTACAGTGTTTGGACAGGTTCAAGCCTTGTACTGAGGAGAGGGCACAGTCCTCTCATTGCCACGTGCAAGTCCCAGCTTGGAGGGCAGAGCCTTCCCAGCACAATTATAGCCAACAGCTATAGTTGTGAGCTTGAACCTATGGTCCGGACACGTGGCCCCATGTGCCTGAGTGATAGAGTTCAGGTGCATGTAGTTGAGTAGGATTGAAACCAACGAGAATGTTGTAAACATCTTGATTACGTCCTTACTTTGCCTCGTGGCATCTACAATTAAATAAAGACACGGCTTGTGGGCGCTGTTCATCGGAGGAGCAGCGTCCCACCAAAGACCCAGCTTTCATTCTCTTGTCTATCCTTTCTAAGCCTTTCATCGCCCCCACTCAGGGTCACTGAACCAGGCTGAGCTGGCATGAGTATGCCATGGCCGTGCCAGCTCCCCACAGTGAATTTCCTAGTCTTCCTGCTCACTAATTTATCACATGCGCCTGGACTTCGTCATCTGTTCATATCATAAAGTTTACAATTTTAACCATTTCTAAATGTACAGTTCAGAGGCATTAAGTACATAAGCATTATTGTACAAAAATCACCACCATCCATCTCCATATCTCTTTTCATCTTTCCAAACTGAAACTCTCCACAGTGAATTTCCTAGTCTTCCTGCTCACTAATTTATCACATGCGCCTGGACTTCGTCATCTGTTCATATCATAAAGTTTACAATTTTAACCATTTCTAAATGTACAGTTCAGAGGCATTAAGTACATAAGCATTATTGTACAAAAATCACCACCATCCATCTCCATATCTCTTTTCATCTTTCCAAACTGAAATCTCCCCATTAAACAGCAACTTCCCATTCCCCTCGCCTCCTGGCCTCTGGCAACCACCATTCTACTCTTCATTTCTATGAATGTGACCAAAAGTGGAATTGTACAATGTGTCCTTTTGTGACTGGCTGATTTCACTCAGCAGAATGTCCCCCAAGTTCATCTGTTATAGCAGATGTCAGAATTTCCTTCCTTTTTACGGCTGAATAATAGTTCACTGTATGGATATACCACATCTTGTTTACCCATTCCTCCACTGATGGACACCTGAGTTGTTTCCATCTTTTGAGTATTGTGAATAATGTTGCCATGAACATCGGTGTACAGATATGCTTGAGATCCTGCTTTTACTTCTTCGGAGTATATACCCAGAGGTGCAATTGCTGGATCACATAGTAATTCTATGGTCACTATTTTGAGGAACCACCACACTGTTCTGTTCCATGGGACTCTTGCAGAGACGGAAGTGTTTCCTGGGCACTGCGGTCTTACTGCCATGCTGAGCCCTGAGAGGTGTTTTCAGGGCATAGGGTTGCCTGGAAGAGCTGTCTTGCCTCATTCTTTAGAGGAGCAGGACCCACCTGCTATTCAAAATGAGTCCTGCACTAGACACTGAATCTAGGGCTGCTCCTTACCCTGCGCCTCAGTATTCACGTCTGTAAAGTGGGCTAATAATACCTAATTTACAGTGCTTTTTATAAAGGTCAGGGATGATGAACACAAAGCACTGAGGTAAGCTTACAAAATGAAGATGTGAATATTAACCTGCTGGCTGCAAAGAACCGTTATGAAAACCAAATGAAATAATGTATGTGAAAGCGGAAACTGGTCATGCATTCTGTAAATGCTAAGCCCTCATAATTTCTTTCCTAATCGTTCTTCCTGTCTCCTAGCTTCTGAAGTCTATCCTTCACTCAGGCTTCAGGGTGAGCTACCTAAAGCAGCTCTGATCCTGTCACTCTCCCACTAAGTGTTCAGTGGCTCCCCTCACCCTTCCCAGGCCTTCTGTGATCCGACTCCTATCTCTCTCTTTAATCTTATTTCTTATCTTTCCAGGCCTCACCTCTTGCCACTTTATCTCCATGATTTTGTGAATGCGATAATTAGTTAACGTTATAATTAGTATCATAATATAATAAGCAGCTTTTTAAATACTGGCACCTTAAAGATGGAAGCCAAAGGGGAAATATTTCTAGGTACTTTATTCCTTTCTCCCTCCAAAGTAAGTTGTGTGTTTTTCATTTGAGCTCCTTGTGTCTTCACAGTTCTTCTGAGAAATCCTAAGAAATATCCTAGGCCCCCAGTTGTATGGTTCTGATGACACAGCCCCCAATCAGAAATCATACCCATGGCTATTTTTCATGAGGAGTGGGCTAACACAATGAGTCCAGTCTTCACTCAGTAGGTATCTGCTCAAGCAATGAGTAAACTATGAGTTGCTTGTTTGTGCTAACTCCTGTAAACTCCAGTCTGTGGCTAGAGGTCAATTGTTATTGTTTTTTAGTTTACCTGTTTCAGCAGCAAGAACTGTGCTAGCTGTGCCTTTTTTTGAAATAATAAAGGAATTGGAAGGTTGTAAAAGCAATGGGCCAACAGTTTAAATTAATCCAACGTGCATGGTATTTACAGTTAATGTGGGAAACACCTGATCCACTTATTTTTAGGGAGCCCATGAATTTGTCTATACCAGTGGTTCTCAACCTTGGCTGCACATGAGAATCACCTGGGAATCTTTTTAAAATCCTGATTTCTGGGCCTCATCCTCCGGAAATTCTGT
>NW_005367108.1:381433-384026 GCF_000412655.1 Myotis brandtii | reverse complement strand
AATTTCCGGAGGATGAGGCCCAGAAATCAGGATTTTAAAAAGATTCCCAGGTGATTCTCATGTGCAGCCAAGGTTGAGAACCACTGGTCTATACATTTCTTTATATGGGTGTCAGTGTCTTTCCACATGAATCTCTTGAGGCTATGGGTTTACTGATGCTTGCAATCTACTATGCAATGTTATCTTTAACATGTTCTTAAACTATTTCTTTTAAGCTTCAAACAGTGCCCTCTAGTTCTTATGGATGTGTTTTTTTCTATTAATGAATTATTAGATTTTAGTTTTATCTTTTTCATTTATCTCCACTAACTGAGGATGTCTACTAGATAAGACAATTTTTTAAAGTATTTTTTTATTGATTTCAGAGAGGGAGAGGAGAGAAATAGAAACATCAATAATGAGAGGGAATCATTGATGCCTCCTGCACACCCCTCACTGACCACGGAATCAAACCGTGATCTCCTGGTTCATAGGTCGACGCTCAACACTGAGCCATGCTGGCCAGGCAACAATTTTTTTCTTGCTTTTAATCTTTTAAAGGTTTAGCTTTTTTACTCACAAATACACAATGCATTTAAATAAATATTAATGTCAGATGTGGAAAATATTTTCCAAATAGAAAATATTATACATAATAAGCAATTCATAATTTCATATTTTGCTAGAGAACTGACACTTCTGAATGAAAGTACCCAGAGATGGAGTTAAGGACCATTAAGAGCCCTAGCTGTTTTGGCTCACTGGATAGAGCGTCGACCTGGGGACTGAAGGGTCCCAGGTTAGATTCCAGTCAAGGGCATGTACCTTGGTTGTAGGCACATCCCCAGTGGGGGATGTGCAGGAGGCAGCTGATTGATGCTTCTCTCTCATCGATGTTTCTAACTCTCTATCCCTCTCCTTTCCTCTCTGTAAAAAATCAATAAGATATATATATTTTAAAAAGGACCATTAAATTAATTACAGTGGGGCCTTGACTTACGAGTTTAATTCGTTCCGTGACGGAGCTCATAACTCAAATTACTCGTATGTCAAATCAAGAAGTGAATGAGTGAGACACGTGATGCTGGGCTGATGTTATGGCGTTCACTCTGACGTTCGCTGCGCCAACTAGCGGTGGGGTATCTGAAGCTGGCTTGTAACCCTAATTTTAGCTCGAAACTCAAAGCAAAAAATCGGCGGAGAGACGGGTTGTATCTCGAAAAACTCATTAGTTGGGACACTCGTAAGTCAGGGCCCCACTGTATACTTAACAAAGATTTGGAATCCTAATAAGATTCTTTCCTTGGGAAAACGTGAGGTGATAATCCCCACTTTAAAATAATTTTAAAGAATTTTCTTATATTTGATTGCTATCTCAAGTCAAGAGGTGTGTCCAGCATTTTACATTTGGAAGGAACAATAAAGATAATTTAATCCAACCTCTTCTTAACAGTAGAAATGTTTTTGCAAGCAAGCTTGCCTGATTTCCCGTCTTCTGCCTTTTACTACAGCTAATTTATTCATCAGAATCATGTTCACCTGACGAATTTATCAGGCAGTGTTCTAATTATAACCTTTATCACTAAACAATAAGAGAAACTGCTTAAATTTCACATGTAAAATCCATCGATATGAATATATTGGAATGAATATCTATAGGGTGAGGGTTTTAAAGAAAAATGTACCTTTAAAAATATAACTACTTCTACATTGGGATAGAGATCGGAGTAGTCCTCTCTTGTGAGCTTTTGGAAGCGGGCAAAGGTGGCGTCGCCTTAGACCTGCAGCCTGGAGCTTCCCGGTTGGGATTACTACGGATCGGCATTACCACCGAGGGGTGCTAGGGGAACAGGAAGCGAGGCCGAACCGAGGGAGCCAGGCAGTGCGCCCAAAACAAGCTGCGGACACCGGCGACCTCGGCTCTCCCGGCTGCCCCAGATTCCAGGGCTCCCGTCTGCCAAACTTTTTGAAAAGTTCTAAGTGTGGAACCCCCAAACTAGGGTCAGCCGAGCTGGGAGGGGCTCCGGAGGGTGGCAGCAAGGGATTTTGGTGAGCAGCGTCCTGGAGAGGGGTCCTGGGGACGGCGTGTTTGGGTCCATGAGAACTTGGGAGCACCCACCAGCTTGAATCTCAGGACGGCCTCCACCTGATAGGGTGGCGCGGGCGGGACTCGCGCCAGGCGCCACTCACTCAAGTCCCTGAAACAGCTGGACTCAGACCCTCGACCCCAGGGCGACATGGATTCCGACCGACCTCTGATTTCCCGAGTCCTCACAGCCCAGCCCGCACCTACACAAGTTCTCACACAGGCTCACCCCACTGCGGGGCGTGCTGCCATCCACAAGCTTGAAATCACCCGGCACCAACTCCCAAACCAGGCTCCCAGAGCCCAGCAGAGACCAGAGAAAGGAACGGGGAAAAAGGAGCGCAGACAAAAGAGTTCTAGAACAGATTCCCTCCACCAAACCTGGTTGCCCCGGCTCGAAATTTCAGCAGCTTCAGGCGTTCCCGTTTGCACAACTAGAAAGAGACTTCACGCAGCGCCCCCAACCCCACCCCCCTACCTTGTTGCGGCGCCAGGTGGCGCGGTCTCCGCTGCTGGGGAGGGCGCGAC
>NW_005367108.1:379454-381293 GCF_000412655.1 Myotis brandtii | reverse complement strand
GCACTTCGCAAACCTGCGGTGGCTCGGCCGCCCAGCCGCAGCTCCGTCACCGCCCGACGCGGGGACTACAGAGCCCGGTGCATTGTGGGAAGCAGAGCCTAAAACTGAGCCTGCGCTGACCCCTGGTGGGCGCAGCTCCAAAGGGAGCCCTGGCCCCGCGGCGGGCGAACTTGCAGGAACCGGGAGAGTTGCCGCTCAGAGGGGAAGGCTGACTGCCCACTCAGGGCTACTGCAGGAAGCCAGCATTTGTTGCAAAACGCTCACATCTCGGTAAGATATAAAAATAAACCAGGTGCTTTAGAAGTGCCTGGGGCCACCTCCCACATAAGTATAAAATTAAAGCAACTTTTAGACGAGGGAAAGCTTTTTAAACTAGGGGAAAAAAAACTTTTAAAATTGTAAGACTGAATGATGTCAAGATTTAGGAAAAAATCTGCACACTTAGTTTTATTTCTGGTGGAACCACAGGCTCAATTAGTTAAAAGAATAATGGATTAATATGTAACAGGAAGTACTACACTATGTAATCCAGGACTTTCTCTTCTGGGTATATACCTGAAGGAAATAGTTCAAAAGAAGTAAAAAAAAAGATAAATTATACAAAAATGTTCATAGTGAATAATTAGAAAATAACAAATGACTAATAATATGTGAAAGGCACAAGCATAATATGTCGCTATTTAAATAACACTATGAACATTATCACTATGTAGAAATATTTCTATCAAATAAGGTTAAATGAAAAACACAACACAAGAAAGCACATGGCCAATGATTCCAAGTATGTGATAATACTGTATACGTGTTGACAAATGTAAAAAGAAACTTTGGAGCAATGTAAATAGTTTAGAGTTTAATGTGTCTTAAGATTATTTTACTGTGTTTTATTTTTTTTATTTATTGTCTAAAGTTTTACATATGTCTCCTTTTACCCCGATTGACCCCCCCCCCAAGCCATTCCCACCCCTATTATTATTATTTTATTTATTGTCTAAAGTTTTACATATGTCTCCTTTTACCCCGATTGACCCCCCCAGCCATTCCCACCCCTATTATTATTATTTTAAATCCTCACCAAGGATATGTTTTTATTGATTTTTAGAGAGAGAGAGGGAAATGAAAGAGAGAGAGGGAGAAACATTAATGCAAGAGAAAAATATCGATTGGTTGCCTCCCATATGAGACCCAACCAGAGATGGAACCCACTACCTAGGTATATGCCCTGACCATGAATCAAACCTTTTGGTGTACTAGATGACGCTCCAACCAACTGAGCCACCCAGGGGTGGAATTGCTGGAAGGAAATAGGGAAGTTGTAAGAGATTAAGTTGAAAGGCTTAAGATTCTTTTATTTTAATTAAATAACTTTTCAAACATTTCGAAGTTGTTGGGACTATTTCTAATTTTGGATAGCATTGCGATATTTCAGTTTCCCCTCAAAATAATTAAAAAAAAATTTACCTAAAAAAAGTTCTAAGGTTTTAGAGACCATGATAGTTTTGCTTGTCAGCAAATGCTGGTGGGGCACAAAAGAAAAGTCTGTTTATTGGACAGTGTATTCGTTTGCTAGGGCTGATGTAACAAACCGGGTAGCAAACAACAGAAATGTGTTGTCTCACAGTTCTGGAGACTGGAAGTCTGAGATCAACATGTTGACACGATTGATTCCTCTTGAGGCATGGGAAGAAAAAAATCTGTTTCAGGCTGCTCTCTTGGCTTGCAGATGGCCATTTTCATGTTCACATGGTATTCTCCCTGTATTAGTGCCTGTGTCCAATTTCCCTTTTTTATAAGGACATCAGTCATGTTGGATTAGGGGTCACCCTACTCCAGTATGAC
>NW_005367108.1:372797-376262 GCF_000412655.1 Myotis brandtii | reverse complement strand
GCGGCTGATCGATGTTTCTCTCTCATCAATGTTTCTACTTCTCTATCCCTCTCCCTTCCTCTCTGTAAAAAATCAATAAAATATATTTTTAAAAAAATTTTTAAAAAAAGAATCCTGAGAGCAGACTCTCCTTGCCAGAGTTTTACGTTAAGCCAATCATGAAATTTCACAGTGATTCTGGGGTAGGGGCAGAAGGAACGTGTCCATTTATAAACATGTTATAAATGGACAACGATCACAAGGGTATATAATATGAGATTAAAACCCCAAGTAACTTTTGCATTCGAGATAGGTTTTGACCAAAACATCATGCCACTAGGCTGGTGCTGCTTTTCCTTTGTGCCATCAGAATGCTCTTCTGGACCCAGGCAGGCAACGTGAATGAAGAAAGAGCCCTTTGCCCTTTGCCAAGTCTAAGGGAAGGGTGATCCCAGAATGCCAAGCCTGTGGGCTCACAATGGAGGCTGGACGATGAGGTCTGAGGTGACAGGGGCGCCTTCTGCTGCTAGAAGTGAACAGAATCCCTTCTGTATTTAACCCTGCGTCTCCTTTGACATTCCTCTGGCGAGCTTCGTCTTCAAAGCATAAGGGCTTAGAAAATGAGAAGTCTTTTCCAGACATAAAGAAAGAAAAGAAGAACTCAGGAGCTGTGCCCAAGGGCAACAGAAAAGCTATGACAATATCCTTTCAGTCTTTAAGTGGCCTTTCACTTCTGGGGTCAGGGTGACAAATCCCTTTGTGCCAGACATTCCAAAAACGAGGTCATTATCCCCTCTCGCCACGCAGGGGTGACTGTCACCCGCTGGCATTTCAGTACAGTATGATACAAAACTCTCGCTTAGAAAACGGAAAGATTAAACCCATTTAAATGCACATAGAGTCCAGAATATAAGAATGAGATGAGACCATAAAAATAATTTTTTTCATGTCCCATTTCTTCAGTGAAAAAACCCCGGCTCAGAGAGGTTAAAAGACAGGATAGGAGAGGCAATACAGGATAATAGGATCAAACAGATCAGAGCTTGATGCCCAAACGTGAAGAAGTCATTTTACCAATTTGAGCCCCTGTTTCTTCATCTGCAAAGTGGGGATAACACAAGCCATTTCACAGGGGTTGGTGTGGAAATTAAGATAACTTGCAAAGCAAGTTCTTGCCACACAAAAGTGCTTAATAACTCTTTTCTTTTGGCTTCCAGTGTCAGAGCCTACACTCAATGCCTGGACTCAGGAATCCTCTTTCCTCTGGTCCAAATGACAGCCACAGATAGTGCATCTGCAGGGATCAGGTCAAATCGGGGATGAAAGGGGTCACTGGGTGTGCACAGTGGCTCTGTGGGCTCTGTTTCTGCCTCTGCCACTGAAAAGCATAAAAACTAGATCTGCTTATAGTTCAATTTTTCATCTGAGAAATAGGGCAAAGGTCATCAAAAACTGATCTTGTCTGGTATTCTGGAAGCCCTCCCAACTGTTAAATTCAGTGAACTTTGCTTAATCGGTATTTATGTCTACATTTGCTGGGGTCAGGGTAACGAATCAAAAATCAGTGAATGTAATCCACCCGAAGTGTGTGTGTGTGTGTGTGTGTGTTAGATTGGGAATGAGGGGAGGTTAATGGGAATGGGAAGGTGGTCCTATTCTAAATGGAAAATGAGCAGGGTCCTCAGGTCCCCATATTTTCAGGAAGAAAGCCAATAGGCTGAGAAAAGGTGGCTGCATGAGCTTGAGAGGTTCCAGGGATTTGGAAAGAGAAAAGAATGTTGCCCTAGCCGGTTTGGCTCAGTAGATAGAGCGTTGGCCTGTGGACCAAAGGGTCCTGGGTCAATTCCGGTCAAGGGCATATACCTTGATTGCAGGCTCTTCTCCGGCCCGGGCCCTGGTCAGGGTGCATTCAGGAGGCAACCAATTGATATGTTTCTCCCACATGGATATTTATCTCTTCACACTCTCTAAAAATGGAAAAATATCCTCAGGTGAGGATTAAGAATGTTGGCAGAGTAAGACTGAGGCAATGGCAATTAACAAAGAGCATTAGGAAATTTTCCCTATGGCTCCCCAAATGTATATTTTTCAGCCCTGAACTCTGCCCAGACCTCTATAACATTTGAAATGTTTCTGTGCCTCAGATATACCCACTGGCTCCTGCCTCAGAGCCTTTGGAGGAGCCGTGTCTCTGCCTGGAATGTGCTGCCCTCAGATCTTTTCATGATGGGCTCCTAGAGCTCAGCTTTTTTTCTTTCTTCTTAAATATATTTTTTATTTCAGAGATGAAGGGAGTGGGAGAGAGAGAGAGAAACATCAATGATGAGAGAATCATTGATTGGCTGCTTCCTGCACGCCCCACATTGGGGATCAAGCCCACAACCTGGGCATGTGCCCTGACCGGGAATCGAACCGTGACCTCCTGGTTCATAGGTTGACCCTCAACCACTGAGCTACGCCAGCTGGGCCAGAGCTCAGCTTAATGTCACCATCTCAGATGACCCTTATAAGAGGCCACCCATTTACTCACTATCATGTCACCTTATTTTAATTCTCTTCTCACTCGTTGAAGTTTTCTTGTTTATTTCTTTAGTTACTATCTGTCTTGCTCCACTATAAGGGGAGCTCTAGGACACAGCAAGGATCTTTTCAATTTACTTTACTGTATCTTAGTGCCCAGAAACTGTTCTGGCATATAATAGGCAATCACAAATATTTGTTGATGGAATAGAAGAAGGAATGAACTCTAAGCTACCAAAAGTGAACTAAAGAGCATTATTTGAGGGGAGTGTTCATTCTAATTGAATCCCCAGATTGTCTCACAGGCCGATGTTCAGAAGCTCACCGGGTAGCAATACAGGAATGAGGAGAGAGCGGGCAAGAATCCCAATTGGCTGGGTATCTTTACCAGGAGACGTCTGGGAATGGAGTTCTCTGTGTCTTTCTGTAATGAGATGAGCTCAAGTATCTGTTCTAAGACAGTTAAATTGTGTTCCAGATGCTCTCTGCTTTGCAAGTGCTATGGTCTTTTTTATCTGAGACCATCTGGGTGGGTGTGGCTATCTCTATCCAGGGCTCAGCAGTTGCTAAGGAGGATCAGTTAGCTGTAGCAGATGTGAACATTTGCCTTTACTTGGCCTTTCTCCTGCCCCACCCCACTCTCTACCTACAGAAATCCTACTTGTTCATCTTTAAGGCACAGCTAAGAATGCTACAGCTTCTGAGAAACTCGTGATAGCCTCCAGTTGAGATTAGCCTATACGTTCATATATTATCTTTTTTTAAAGAGCAGCTTTTAAAAATATATACTTTTTTATTGATTTCAGAGAGGAAGGGAAAGAGAGAGAGAGAGAGAGAGAGAGAGAAACATGATGAGAGAGAATCATTGATTGGCTGCCTTCTGCACGCCCCTTACTGGGGAATCGAGCCCGTAACCCAGGCATGCGCCCTTGACCGGAATCAAACCTGGGACCCTTCAATCCACAG
>NW_005367108.1:364391-372310 GCF_000412655.1 Myotis brandtii | reverse complement strand
TAGAATCAATGAAAATATCCTTGGGTAAAGATTTTTAAAAATTGTAACCTCTTTGTAAAGCTTTGTCTTCTCCATTTTTATTTCTTTTGTGGTAAGTTAGAAAATATTCAATACTGAAGAGCTATCTGAAAACAGCCACCCGCATTTCCTAGACCTCAACATTCTGTAGCTAAATCTTCATTCTCTGTGCTGGAACCCTCCTTTTTCTTCCCTTCTTTGTTTCTTTCTTTTACAATTTCCTTATATCCCTCAGCACTTCCCACCCTCTGGCAACTTACCAGGTCTTCTACAAACAGATAGGAATCTCTGTGGAGGGTTCTTCTCCCTCCAAAGCACTTTGGATGAAAGTAACCAGGGGTTAGTAGGTTTGGTACCTACTAAGTCTAAACACACATACACCCTCTGCCACAGTCATTCCACTCTTGGGTACATACAGTAGAGAGATGAGTGTCTACCCAAGACATGTACAAAAATGTTCACAGCAGCTTTATTCATAACAACCAAAAGCTGGAAACAACCAAATGCCCACCAACAACAAAATGGATAAAGTGATTTATCACATAATGGAATGCTGCACAGCAAAAATAAGGAATGAATTATTCTATATATAGAACACTACACATGGATGAATCTCAAAGGCAATGATGAAAAAAGAAGCCAAACACACAAATCCCTATCTTTCTATCTATTTCTCCATAAGTACAAGTCAAACAGGCAAAGCTAATTTATAGTGATGGAGACTGGAAAAGTGGTTACCTTTGGGGAAGGGGGAATACTGACTGGAAGAGAGCATAAGGGATCCTATCTTATATGGTTTGCAGTGCCCTGGCTGGTGTGGCTCAGTTGGTTGGATGTTGTCCCATGCACCGAGAGGTTGCTGGTTCAATTCCAGGCAGGGCACATGCCCGGATTGTAGGTTAGATCCCCAGTAGGGGGTGTGCAGGAGGCAGCTGATCAATGTTTGTCTCTCTACCTCTCCCTTCCTCTCTCTCTCAAGTCAGTAAAAGCATATTTAATATGTGTGTGTGTGTGTGTGTGTGTGCGTGTGTGTGTGTGTGTGTGTATATAGTTTGCAGTTACATGGTCCTGATATACATGTAAAAAGTTGTCAGGATTAATGCATGTTATGTACGTTATACCTCAATTAAAACATCAGAAAATATATTAAAATTTAAAAAATAAAGTAACCCATGTGTTACCACAAATTCCAAAACAGGAAACAAGCTGTGCTCCCCACTACTTCCCACATTTTAATTCGTCTGCCTCCTCTGTGTTGGTGCCAGGATGGCATATGATGGTGCTGTGAGCATATGATGTGAGGAAATGTGCAAAGCAAGCAGACAGCACGGCAGATGGAGGCATACTCACCTTGTGAGATGAAGCAGTCCAGACCTTCTTTTGTGGCTTTCTCAGCTATGCATCTGGAAGATGAGCGTATGCCCTGTGATAGACGGTGGAATAAACAGTTTCTCCCCGACTTCACCCTCACATTCAACCTCAGAGTCAAGGGACATTCTCCCTTAAAGCTCCAACATCCATGCTCTCATTTTTCCCGGTTTCATTCGCCAAGGGCATGTGGTACAGTACCCATCATGCCTCTGTTCTCTCCCTTTCCCTCTTCATCACCTATTTTATCCTCTTCACACATCATTCTCCATGTTCTCCTTGTTATCTTTCTGCTTTTTCTACCTCTCTGTGATTCCCTCTCCTTTCCCAATCTTCTCACTCATTTCTTTCAGCTAGAATGTACAAGAAAGAGCTAAGGGTTTTCTACAGCATTCTGAATTATTTAATTTTTAAAAGGAACTTGGAAAAAGCTAGATTTTGTTGTAGAAAACACTTTTCCCATTAAGGTAAACTCATGTGTACATTATTACATAGAAATTTGATCTTCAGACAACATGGCTGTCATTCTAAAAATTAAAAAAACCAAGCCTGTTGAAATTGTAATATGGTGGGCTTGCTGATTTCTCCTCAGGAAAACCATTTCCAGAAGCACTGTTCTTAAGTTCTGAATAGATTTACTCAAAGTGAAAGTTACACCAAATTTTTAAATAACCTCACTTCATATGCACATTAACTTACAGAATGCCTAATAGTAGAAAGGCAGTTATGGGCGATTTGTTTCATTGATACTTTATGACCCACAGAGAGAGGAATGGGAGGGGGTGTGGGTAGAGGGAGGGCTGAAGCTTCCTTAGGGGAGGGCTAGACTGACAAATGAAAGGAATGTGTGTAGAGACTAGGCAAGTGAGGGCAGATGGAGCCAGGGCTGGAACGCAGGAGGCTGCCCATTGCCTCGCCTTCAATCCCATAGTCCTTTTTATTTTTATTTACAGATCCTGCCTCAGGTTTATTTGTACAAATAGCACAGGAGGCCACACCAGTCCTTCCCTTCTCACATTAGCAGGCAGAGGCCTCTACTCTAGAGCCTTCGTGGGGCCCTGGGCATCTTTGGGAGCCAGAGCCTGAGCTGGAGCCGGAGGTGCAGCTGCAGCTTGGGTCTTGGTTTGAGCCTGGCCTTGGCCTTTGGCCAGCAGGGCCTGAGAGCCTTGGGTATGTGGGCCAAGCACACTTCCCACGCTTGGGGTGAATGATGTCGGCAAGTTGATTGAACTTACGGCTGGCGGCTGCCCTTTGGGATCTTGGGCTTGATCTCCTTGGGCTTCCCGAGGGCCTGATACCTCGGCATGTGCGCTCGTGGCCGTGGCGTTGTTGGCCTGCATCTTCTTCCGGCCCTTCTTGTGCTTCTTGGCAAAGCGCATGTTCCTCGGGAACTTGGGGTCCACTCCATTAAGAGACTTGCATTTTTGTGCTGAGGGTTTCTTTTCTTTTCTTTTTAAATATATGTTTACTGATTTCAGAGAGGAAGGGAGAGGGAGAGAGAGAGAGAAACATCAATGATGACAGAGAGTCATTGATCGGCTGCCTCCTCCATGCCCCCTCCTGGGGACCGAACCTGCAACCCAGGCATGTGCCCTTGAAAATCGAACCCAAATGAAAGGAATGTGTGTAGAGACTAGGCAAGTGAGGGCAGATGGAGCCAGGGCTGGAACGCAGGAGGCTGCCCATTGCCTCGCCTTCAATCCCATAGTCCTTTTTATTTTTATTTACAGATCCTGCCTCAGGTTTATTTGTACAAATAGCACAGGAGGCCACACCAGTCCTTCCCTTCTCACATTAGCAGGCAGAGGCCTCTACTCTAGAGCCTTCGTGGGGCCCTGGGCATCTTTGGGAGCCAGAGCCTGAGCTGGAGCCGGAGGTGCAGCTGCAGCTTGGGTCTTGGTCTGAGCCTGGCCTTGGCCTTTGGCCAGCAGGGCCTGAGAGCCTTGGGTATGTGGGCCAAGCACACTTCCCACGCTTGGGGTGAATGATGTCGGCAAGTTGATTGAACTTACGGCTGGCGGCTGCCCTTTGGGATCTTGGGCTTGATCTCCTTGGGCTTCCCGAGGGCCTGATACCTCGGCATGTGCGCTCGTGGCCGTGGCGTTGTTGGCCTGCATCTTCTTCCGGCCCTTCTTGTGCTTCTTGGCAAAGCGCATGTTCCTCGGGAACTTGGGGTCCACTCCATTAAGAGACTTGCATTTTTGTGCTGAGGGTTTCTTTTCTTTTCTTTTTAAATATATGTTTACTGATTTCAGAGAGGAAGGGAGAGGGAGAGAGAGAGAGAAACATCAATGATGACAGAGAGTCATTGATCGGCTGCCTCCTCCATGCCCCCTCCTGGGGACCGAACCTGCAACCCAGGCATGTGCCCTTGACCCAAATCGAACCTGGGACCCTTCAGTCCTCAGGCCGATGCTCTATGCACTGAGCCACACCAGCTAGGGCCTGAGGGTTTCTTGATACCATTTCTGTGCCATTTTCAGAACTGGTTGTGCGTGGTGTGGTTCTTGGACTTGGCTGTGTTTGCACCCAAGCCAGCAGCTCCTAAAGCACCTGGGACCTGAAGAGCTCAAACTCTCAGTCTGTGACTACCTGTCACTACTGGGAAGTGAGGCATGACGTGGAGGGTCAGGCTGCAGGGAGGAAGGAAAGGGTGTTCTCATGGCAGTGGCTCGGCCTGTCCTCTGTTGTCATGAAGAATTCAGCCCTATCTTTAACAGCGCACACCAACTCACCCAACCAGAACCCCATGTGACCCTCCTCCACACTAAAGAAGGCCATCTGGAAGGGAGGCTGGGGGCAGCGGAAATATAATTCTACCCCACCTCCAGCAGCCCCTCAACTAGTATTTCTTACACCTATTTACTCCACTTCTCCCCACAAGAAGTGCTGGGAACAGAACATTCTCCCTCTCACATTTCCAGCAAGGTATGGGCACTCTATAGAGGCTGGTGTCTAGGCAACTACAACGGCCCTGCCTTTGATTCAGCCCTGCGGGGAGCTACTGCTATTATTTAGACAATCCACAATAGGAATATTGAAAAAAAAATCATGCCATTTAACCTGATTCTCAGTTCCAAAATCTTCAGAATTAGGTATGATAATGCCTACCAGCAGGGTTGTTTTGCGGGCTAAGTGAGATACGGTGCCAGGCTTATGGTAGGTTCTCAGTAAACATTGGTTCCTTCCCACTCCCATCCCACATCCCTTAAAAAAAGATGAGTTGGGCCCTAACCGGTTTGGCTCAGTGGATAGAGCGTCGGCCTGCAGAGTAAAGGGTCCCAGGTTTGATTCTGGTCAAGGGCATGTATCTTGGTTTCGGGCACATCCCCAGTAGGGGGTATGCAGGAGGCAGCTAATCGATGTTTCTCTCTCATCGATGTTTCTAACTCACTATCCCTCTCCCTTCCTCTCTGTAAAAAATAAATAAACTATATTTTTTTTAAAAAGATGAGTTGGTAAGTTTATTTCCTCCAGACTACTTGGCCAGCAACCAAGATATACTGCCCCATGTGGGCAGGGCCAACTTGGTTCAGGCCTGCTGACCCATCTGTCACTTCCCATTCTGTCAGGTTTGTGACAATTTGGCACAGCTGCTTTGATGTAGGAGCATTTTGATACGGCTTGAAACATCATTTTTTTTTTTTTAACCATAAGAAACATTACTAAATACTGTGAGGAACAGTTTTAGGTGCAGACAGAGGGAAAGGCTGAATCTCATTTCTGAATCCTGGACACAGGGCACTTACAGAGTGAGCTAAACTAATGGTGGAGGCAGAGGCTAGAACAGGGGTGGGCAAACTTTTTGACTCGAGGGCCACAATGGGTTCTTAAACTGGACCGGAGGGCCGGAACAAAAGCATGGATGGAGTGTTTGTGTGAACTAATATAAATTCAAAGTAAACATCATTACATAAAAGGGTACGGTCTTTTTTTTTTTTTAGTTTTATTCATTTCAAACGGGCCGGATCCGGCCCGCGGGCCGTAGTTTGCCCACGGCTGGGCTAGAAACAGGAATTTGCGGACAGGCATTCACACCAATTTTACTTGGATCTCTTTAATCCTAACCCAAGGATATTTTTCCAATTGATTTTTAGAGTGAAAGGGAGAGAAGGAGGGAGGGAGGAAGGGAGGGAAAGAGGAAGAGAGAGAGAGAGAAGAGAGAGAGGTTGGTAAGTTTATTTCCTCCAGACTACTTGGCCAGCAACCAAGATATACTGCCCCATGTGGGCAGGGCCAACTTGCCCTTGACCGGGAATCCAACGGGTGACTCTGAGGTCCGAAGGCTGCACTCTAATCACTGAGCCAAACCAGACAGGGCTTATCTGGATCTTAAGGGCGGGATTATGCCAAGATTTTTAGACCAAAGATTCCAAATCCCAAGTTCTCAGGAGCAGTTTTATATCTCAAATAGAATTCTGTCAAAGAAGAGAGATGTCTGAGAAAGGCCAAGGGAAATATGTGAGGGTGGAGAGCCCATGAAAGAGAAGGAAGGACTAGTGGTCAGTAGACTCAGGGGCTCTTATCTGGGGAAGGAGTGAAGGGTTGAAATCGAGACCGGATGAAAACGTATGAGGGTGGGGAGAGTATGTGGGACAGAGAGGGGAGGAGAGAGGGTGGGGAGAGGTGACGGTGAAGAGAAACCTAAGGAGGATGGAGGTGACTAGGTTTGAAGAAAGGGGAGAGTGTTTGGGGGTAGAGAAATGGAGAAAACATGTGAAACGTGAAATGAAGGAGAAGAGATTTTAGTTTATGGCATAAAAACTGTCCTGAGACAAACAAACAAGAGGCTCCCTCAACTTGGGCTATCATTTAATCTCTGAACGTCAAGGTAACATTTTGCAAATGGCTGTTGGTAAGAGGGGAAATGCTTCACTAGAGACCATGCCCCTGGGGCCCAGGTTTCTCTTTTCTCTCCCCATATGCACCGACACAGTGACAGTGCAGGTACTCAGCTAGCGATACAGGTGCAGATACATACCACCAAAGAGCCATTCTCAGATTTAACATCTTTGACTCTGTGAGCTGCCCTTGGGGATCATTCTTGACAGGGATGATCAGTCCCTTCATCAGAGGGTAATTGTTAAGAATAGATAAGATTGCTATTACTCTATATGCCCTTATTTACTTGCCTATAAACTTCAGAAGCAAATCTCTTAAGTATTGAACTGATGATCTATAAAACTATATCTCAAATGAAGCTGTGAATTGAGAATTTGTGAAGCCTTTGGAATATACTTCTCTTGAATTGGTGATTACAGCTCCGGTGCAAGCAAAATATGGCTATTTCTTTCATGTAGGACCGAAATACCATTTCTTTTTTTGAAACATTTTTTTAAAATATATTTTTTTATTGATTTTTTACAGAGAGGAAGGGAGAAGGATAGAGAGAAACATCAATCAGTTGCCTCCTGCACACTCCCTACTCCCGCAACCAAGGTACATGCCCTTGACCTGAATCGAACCGGGGACCCTTGAGTCCACAGGCCGACGCTCTATCCATTGAGCCAAACCAGTTAGGGAACCATTTCCATTTTTAAAGAGGTGGTATGATGTAGTGTTTAAGGGCATTGATTTTGGAGCCAGCCACAAAGTTCTAATCCTAGCTCTACCAATATTAAGGGTGTAACCCTAGGAAATTTACCTAATCTTCCCCTATCTCACCCCATCATCTGTGGAATGGAGATGATAATATAATTGTGAGGATTAAATTAGTTGATATGTTCCAAGCATTTAGCACAATGCCTAGCATATATTACATAATTTTTTAAAGTTCAGAATTTATGAAATTAAATATTAGTGGAACAAAACTTTCATACAGTTCAAGTTTAAAAAATTATAAACACATACCACCATCAAGTAGAGTGTGTGTGTGTGTGTGTATAGTATTTTTAATTCTATAATAATAAAGATGAAAATAATTATGAAAATTTAAACATGAAATGATATAATTTCAGCTTTAAAAACATGAAACATTAAAAAAACAAAATGCTCCACTAGTATCATTGTTCATTTATTTTGTGCAAAGTTTCCCATTGCTGAAAAAGATTTTACTCTACACTGCTTGGGGAACAGTAAAAAAACAATAGTTATAAGCTATTTCCAAACATTTTCCTCTGAATCCATCTTCAAATTATACAATTTTTAGTTGTCTTATGTCTTTTTAAAAAATATTTTAAGGAAAAAGTCTTTGTGTGCTTTTTCAGTGTCTGCAATCACTTTATTGACTCTGAGTTACATTTTTTGTCTGAATTGTTTTTACCTTCATTGCTTTTGTCAAGTATAACTGGAGATTTTAACACGATGTTATCTAGATCAATTTCAATAGTGTAATGCTCATATTCTGCTTGTTCAAAAGTCTTGAACACTAAGACTCATTCTTGCAAGCGAGTCTTTATCAATTATTTTTTCTCTTCTTGAACATTACAGAATATGTAAAAGAAGGTATATTTACCCCATTTGTTAAGCAATGTAGTGTCTAACTTTCTAAATACTTCTCAAGATGTGAATGTTTCAGATTTAAAAACACTATG
>NW_005367108.1:299395-364369 GCF_000412655.1 Myotis brandtii | reverse complement strand
TCCCTCTGAGATTCTACAGTCTATTCTATGCTTCCATGTCTCTGAATCTATTTTGTTCATCAGTTTATTTGGTTCATTAGACTCCACATATGTGTGAATCATGTGATACTTGTCTTTCTCTGACTGGCTTACTTCGCTTAGCATAATACCTTCCAGGTTCCTCCATGCTGTCTCAAAGGATATCAGTTTTTCTTGCAGGTGAAGCAAGATGTCCCTCAGGGCCGGCTGCCCTGCCCTGTCAACACTGCTGCTCAGCTGGGAGCATATGCCATCCTGTCTGAACTTGGAGATTATGATCCATATAAACATACTGCAGGATATGTATCAGAACACCAGTTTGTTCCTGATCAGAAGGAAGAACTTGAAGAAGCCATAGAAAGAATTCATAAAACTCTAATGGGTCAGGCTCCTTCTGAAGCAGAGCTGAATTACTTGAGGACTGTAAAATCCCTGGAGATGTACCGCGTTGACCTCCATCCCATCTACGGAGAAAACAAATCTGAGTATTTCTTAGGATTAACTCCAGTTGGTGTTGTTGTCTACAGGAATAAAAAGCAAGTGGGAAAGTATTTCTGGCCTCGGGTTACAAAGGTTCACTTCAAGGAGACACAGTTTGAACTCAGAGTACTGGGAAAAGAGTGCAATGCCATGTCATTCTTTTTGGAAGCTCGGAGTAAAACTGCTTGCAAGCACCTTTGGAAGTGTAGTATAAACATCATACATTTTTTAGAATGCCAGAGAATGAATCAAATTCATTGTCAAGAAAACTCAGCAAGTTTGGATCCATGAGTATAAGCACTGGTAGAGTGGCAGGACAGCATGGCAAATGAGTGGAGATCTTTCTATTCGACTTCCCCGGCCAGATCAGAAGGTGGCAAGAAGCCGAAGCAAGACGTATCCTAAGAGAATAGCACAGACACAGCCAGCTGGATCAAACAGCATAAATCGGGTAATTGCAAACATGGGAAATGAAGGAACAACTAAAATCATTGCACCTTCACCAATAAAAAGCTTTAAGAAAGCAAAGAATGAAAATAGCCCTGTTACTCAAAGAAGCAAACCTCATGCGACAGGGGAAGAAAATGGTCCCCAGTGTGGACACTCCAACTCTCCCAATGACCGCACCAAGTCCCCAAAGTTGCCCTGCGCACGCCCCCGAAACCCATCCTGCGGCAGCGACAGCGACTCTGTACAACCAACAAGGAGAAGGAAAGCCCATAACAGTGGTGAAGACTTAGATCTAAAGCAAAGGAGGAGGTCACGCTCACGCTGTAACACAAGCCGTGGTAGCGAATCAGAAAATGCAGAGAACACCGGGAACGGCCGGAGAACTATGTGGTTGATTCAGCGCCTCAGTGGGAAGCTGTGTTAAGGAGACAACAACAACAAAAACCCAACACACACACACACACACACACACACATACACACACACACACACACACACACACACACACAAACTGTGTGTGGTGATCCAGACACAGATCTCGCTCGAGAAGCCCTGATATCCAAGCAAAAGAAGAGTTATGGAAGCATATTCAGAAGGAACTTTGAATCCGTCTGGGTTTGTCAGAAGAACAAAGAAAAGAGATTCCACGCACTAAAATAGAGACTCAAGGTGACCTGATCCCATCAGACATTCTCGTTCTCCGAGAAGTTACCTCCGGTACCGCAGGTCCCAGTGTTCAGATGGAGAGCGGTCCGTTCTGTCGGAAGTGAATTCAAAGACGGATTTGGTACCCCCACTCTCTGTGACCCGCTCTTCAGATGCGTAGGGTTCTGGTGGCTCCACTGTTCGTCAGAGAAGAAATGGGTCAAATGATAGCCTGATTGAAGAAAAATCTCAGACAAGCAATCTGGCTGGAAAACATATAGCAAAAACAATAAAAACTATCCAAGCTTCCCGCCTCAAGATAGAGACTTGATCCCAGTGAAGGGTTTATTTAGGATGGAGGTTCTGAGGGGGTGGGAAGGGTGTGTGCGCCGCCTTTACTTTGAAACTGTGAATTGTAATTATTCAAGTATCTTGGACCTGCAAGTGTTTCTTCAGAAGAAAATAATTGAGTCTGTTGCTTCTTTTACAGGTTTCACTACAGTGTATTTGTGCTGAAGGGCCTTTTTATTTGGTAACTGGAAGGAAAGTCGTCTTGTAAAAGCTCATTCTCTGGATGCCATATCCACCACCCAAACCAGATGCTTCTGGACGCCTGGACTGCAGCTGGCCAGCTGTGCAATAGTACAAGTGGGATGAAGAGTTCTCCCCTTCTAGGTGCCCTCCACCTGTGCAGATGCATAACCGAGGCCACATCACCTTCACACTGTAGATACTTTTATTCATATGCGTGTTCTTTGTAATGCTGTATTTTGTGGCATGAAGTTCCACTATTATTTACAAATGTAAAGTTTTGTTTGAAAGCATTGCTTTTAATTTCTAGTGTCCTTGCCTTGTTTTCAGGGGGGAAAGAAGCTATATGTGGATTTCAGTCTATAAATTCATGACCACCCTCAAAAAAAATTTAAAAAATTAAAACCCTATGATGGCAGCATTATGCCAACAAAAATCCTGGAATGTTGGTACGTCAGAACATCAAAACATGGGATTGCAATCTATACTCTTGAGTGTCAAAGATCTGCTCTCCTTGTTGAGATCAGTAAAGGAGTGTCTCACATTGCTCAGATGACTGTCAGACCTTCCCGTTTGTTTCTGCCTCTCTGCAGCCAACTGTTCTGACAGCCCCGCAAGCTGCTGAAAGTGAATCCTGTTCACGGATTCAAATTCCATTAGGTTTCCTGCTTTTCAGCTTACTTTCCTCATCCACGCAGTATGCCACCCCAAAATGTGACACTAGGGAGAGCAATTATGCTCCAGATGTCTAACTAGACCAAGGTCAGTAAACGATGTTCTCACTCACAGTTGGGGGTTTGTAGAGGCAAAAATCAATGATCACAGATAAGTTAGAAAGTAACCAACAACTACCCGTCATGAAATTTTTTTAGAGTAAAATATAAAATATCCAACTTAGGTTTTTTGTTTTTGTTTTTAAATTAGGAACATAATTAGGGAACCTAAACCTTTACTGAACACTGTTCAACACATGACAATGATTAGTATTCAGTTTCATAGTATGGCCAGTGTTCAGAAAGAAAGTAGATTAGGACAAGAAACCAAAGAGAAGGGGAAAGAAAGAACGTATGAGAGGAGAAGTGGGAAAGACATCGGCTGGGGGAAGAAAGGTGATAATACAATAGTCAGAATCTGAGAGGGGAAAAGGGAGGCAACGTCAAGAATGGTTCTTCACTTTTTTCTCATCACGCCCTCTTTGAGAAAATGAGGAACTATAGGGCTTTCCCCATAAAGTGGACATGTTTGTGTTATATTCAAGGGATCCATGAACTACAGGTTAAGAACTCCTGGTCCAAACAGAAAAGTGGAAGCAAAGAGAAAGATGCAGAGAAACAGAAAGGTAGAGAGATGGCTAGAAAGAGCCACAGGGAAGAAAGGGGGCAGCAGAGAAAAGGGCTGACACCAGCTTCCACCCCATCTCACCCAGACTATGGGCTAAACTTTGAAGATGAGCATTCCTCAGTGCTGTTTAATCTCCCCTCCCATCTTTTCTCTCCTCCAAATGTACTCCACTCATTAAAAGGGAGCAGTATGGTCTTAAAACTTAATGATACGAACCATTCTAGACTAACATCAAGAGGAAATCCATGCTGCTGAGCGGTGTTATCTTAGCAAGTCATCCACTTCTCATGGCTCCTGTCTCTCTTTAGTTCAAAGAAGGGATCCACATAGATGAAAACATTTTTCAGTCAATACAGTGTCAGCTCAGAAGTTGTCCAAGGGTCAGGGGAAGTCCCAGGTGTCATGGATAGCAGCAGGAGCAAAGGTTGCCACACAACCTGAGGGTTCTCTCCCTTCCAGTACCTGTGGGCTATAGGAGCAGGGAAGGAATGAAAGGAACCTTCCTTTCTGCACTTGTGTATAATGTGGTCTTATGATCAAAGAATGTGCCTATCTATATTGCAACCATCAACCTAAAGTATCTAAATCTGATCTTTGGGACTGTCAAACTACACCGGGAAGGCCGGGGAGGGCTGGGGGGCAGGAGGGGAGGGTAAGAGATCAACCGAAGGACTTGTATGCATGCATATAAGCATAACCAATGGACATAAGACACTGGGGGGTAGGGGAGGCCAGGGGATTGTCAAGGGCAGGAAAAAAAGGAGACATATATAATACTCTTTGTAATACTTTAAGCAATAAAACAATTTTAAAAAAATAAAAATAAATAAATCTGATCTTTGGATCTTTGCTCTAGGCCTCTTCCCTTTCCTTGGAGTGTCAGTTGGGGACAGCCTAGGAAAACATTTTAAAGTTCAGCTCTACAAATTCCAACTTATTTTCCAACTTAAGTTTTAACTCCAAGTATATACACTTGACTCTAGGGTTTTCATTCTAGAGTTCTTACCAAGAGATGAAGAGCTACAAGATTTCTCTTGTACTGCAGGGGGTTTGAAGCGGGGATAATAAAAGAAATGAAGTTCCTGGATTAGGCCGGGCCCTTTACAGGAAAAGCGACTCCTGACATAATATTCTCAACCTTGTGTTGTTTTCTTAGGGGTTATATTTCCTAAGCATCTGGGGACTGGGGGTAGGAATTGCTCAAAAGAACAGAAGCTTTCATTTGGATGACTTAGTGCAAACAATGACCCCATTCAAGGGATCAGGGTGGGATGGGCAGGGGTAATGCAATTGAGGAAGAAAGGAATAGATCAAGTGTGAAAATTCTGTGCCAAACAGCCTCCACAAGCTTCCTTCCAGCTAATCTGACCCTTTTCAACGAGAAGCATGAACTAAATTGTTGCTTTGATGATCTTCCCACTTTTTTCCACTGAGGTGAACATGGAAGCCGTATGACATCTATTCATTTGCAGCCCTACAAGAGAAGGCTCTGGGCCAAACATAAATAATGAGCTCCTCCCCTAGAGTCAGTCAACAAGTGATGCTCATTAGTAAAGCTGACTCAAAACTGGCCCGTCACCTCCCTAGAGTTGTACTGTGCCCACGAGGGTAGCTAGCAGATGTCTGCATACTTCCCATGTGCCCACCCCATGGCATAGGCAAGCTGCTGCTGAGCAAGGGATTCTGGGGCAAAGGGGAAGGGAAGACAACTAGAAAAGTATTCAAAACAATTCATCATCCCCTGCTTATTTGTCCATCTGTCATATAGAGGATTTACTTATTGCCTAGGGCTGTGGTTGGCAAACTGCGGCTCTCGAGCCACATGCAGCTCTTTGACCCCTTGAGTGTGGCTCTTCCACAAAATACCACATGCGGGCGCATGTACAGTGCGATTGAAACTTCGTGGCCCATGCGCAGAAGTCGGTTTTCGCCTGGGCGAGGCTATTTTGAAGAAGTACTGTTGATATTTGGCTCTGTTGACTAATGAGTTTGCCGACCACTGGCTAGGGCAGCCGTGGGCAAACTACGGCCCGCGGGCTGGATCCGGCCCGTTTGAAATGAATAAAACTAAAAAAAAAAAAAGACCGTACCCTTTTATGTAATGATGTTTACTTTGAATTTATATTAGTTCACACAAACACTCCATCCATGCTTTTGTTCCGGCCCTCCGGGCCAGTTTAAGAACCCATTGTGGCCCTCGAGTCAAAAAGTTTGCCCACCCCTGGTAGGGCAATAAGATATTTTTCAAAGTGTGGTCCTTGGACCAGAGGCATGAGAATCATGTGTGCTTTTACATTCAGATTCCTGGGTCCTGCCTCAGACCTACTGAATCTAAATCTCTGACGAGTGGGCCTGAGAATCATTTTTTTTTTCATACTATCCTTCCCTCCCCACCCCCAGGTGATTTTTATGCAAAAGAAAATTTGAGAATCTCTGTTCTAGAGGAACACATTCTTCTCTAAAAGTCAGGGGAAGTGGCTTCCTAGTCCCAACTTTCCTTCCAGCTTAGTGAGCTTCTGTTTTATCATGTCTTGGGTTGGATCAGGAGTCAGCGAAATATTTTAAGATAATTATAGATTTACATGCAGTTTTTAAGAAATAATACCCATACCCAGTTTCCCTCAATGGTAACATTTTTTGTAACTAGAGTAAAATATCAAAACCAAGAAAGAAATTGGCATAAATACAATCCATCTATTTTATTCAGATTTCAACAGTTTTACACTCTCTCATTTGTGTGTGTGTAGTTTTGTGCCATTTTATCACTTGTAGATTTGTGTGACCATCACAATTAAGATATAGAATGATTCAGTAATTTCTTTTCTTTCTTTCTATCTTTTTTTCCTCTTTTCTTTCTTTTTAATTCTCATCCGAGGATACTTTTTCCATTGATTTTTAGAGAGAGTGGGAGGAAGGGGAGAGAGAGACGTCCATTGGTCGCCTCCTGCACCCCCAGGGATGAAACCCACAACCCAGGTATATGCCCTTGACCAGGAATCAAACCTATGACCCTTCTCATGGGCCAATGCTCCATCCACTGAGCAACACCAGCCAGGGCTGATTTAGTAATTTTTAAAATGGGAGTTCAATCTAGGTGCTTCAAGGGATGCTGTAGTGAAGAGAGAAAGAGAAGGGTTAGGCTTATGTGGGATTTTAGGCACTTTCTCTTTAAACAGTCTTTATCTGTTTATATACTGAGACTTACTATACTGATGAAAGAATCCCATAGCTAAAAGCCTTTGGTTTAGTCCAATATTTTCATTTATAGATGAAGAAACTGTATACACATGTATCTATGTGCTCCAGCACATACACTGATTTATTACTCAATCTAATGATCAACATTGATCTATAAAATTAGCTAATGATCAACATAAAATAAACCACTCAAAAATTCCTCCCTTCCCTTCAAATGTTAACTCCTTAAAGTTAGCAACATATAACAATAAGTTAGGACCTTTTCCCACCTTAATTGTCAGGAGATACTTTGAGGTTCATTGCCTGGCACATAGTCATCAATCAATGCCTCCAGGAAATATTGGACTTTCACTGGCAAACAGAGTTTGAATAATTGATGAAAATGTATATATACATCTCTTCATTTCCTTTCAATGATTAAGGAGAGATCTTTGTAAAAAAGAATGTCCCATTTTTCTATGATAAACGTCACAGAAGTGTAATGTACAGAATATAGTATATACTGAATTCTTCACTGGTTTTATAGAATCTGGAGAAACGTGTTCAGTTCTGTGGAAAATTTTAAGAGGAATATTCACAACTGGAGTCTTTGGAAGGGAACTACTGGGTCTAAAAGGAAGTCATGAGAGAATAGAAAAATAAGACAGGAATTGGAGAATGGGACATATTTTGCCTAGAGAAAAAATTTGGATGAAACAGCATAGTTTTTCTCAAATGTTTAGAAAATAATACTGTGAAGGAATTACTGGATATCTGTAGGGCAATACCAATGTGTGAAGGTAACAAAGAAATACATCTGTCACTCAATATAAGGAAAACGTTTATATAATAAGCTGCCTCAAAATGGAATGGAAGGCCTTACATAGTGAGCTTCCTATTACTGAAATCATTCATGCAGAGGCTTATAAAAGATGGTTCTGAAGAATTCCTATACTGGGTTGAAGATTGAACCATATGATTTCTAAGGTATCTTCCAACTAAAAACTGCATGATCCAGGCAAGAAACTCTAATAGTAGTTTAAATCCTGGTCTGCCTTCTTATGCAAACAAAACAAGAAAAACAAAAACACCCAAAAGTGATTTGCTTATGTGAGTAGGCTTTCCTGTTGGGAAATTGATATACTTTAATGTATTCTTCCCCCCCGCCCCCCGCCCCCTTTCATGCTTTAAGGCGAATGTATTCAGTTCCTTTTCATGCAGCACATAGTCACGTATCTATGTGCTTGTTACTCCTTTTCCAAATCAAGTTTGGGACAACCTTTGAGGATCCACCTATCCTCCATGGTGAGCCATCTTGCACTATGTTTTAGGAAATATCTTATATAGGGGGAAAGGAACATTCTTGTTGACCTACAGATTAGTCAGGTGGGGAGTGTTCTGGGAGGAGAGCTAATGTCTGCTATCTCTTCCGGTGCTGCCGGAGGCTCACAGTAGGGCCATATCAGTTTGTACCAACAAATGCCTTATAGAAGCCATTCAGATATGCCACAGCAGGGAGGAAGGCACAGAGGAGGAGTAAGAAGAGACTTGATGTCCTAAGATGGAGTGAAGAGGCTAGTAGGTAGAAAGCCAGGAATAATGGAAACGAAGTTGTCCTCCTTAGGAATACATGCCAAGCAGAAAGCCTCCGAGAAATCCACCAGCCAACATGATGTTCGTCTTCACAAACAACACGATCTCCTCAGCTTTGCTTTTCACCTCCATAGGGAACTGGGTGCTCCTTTGGCCTTTCAGCTGTTCCTTGGCTTTCTTCATGTCCTTCTCTACTTGTTGCCAGTCTATTTTGATGTACTCAGCATGGTTCGCAAGCTGAAGGAGGAGAAAACCTCCTCCCACAGCTGTTGCAGCCAACTTCCCAACTTTCTGGAATATGAAGCCGGTGCACCATCCAGTGACACCTCCAATTATCAGCTGGGCGGCCATGCTATACCTTTCAGTTGCGGGCCCAGATTCCTGCCCGAAGAGCTTATGCCACCATTGTTGCTTTTTAGCCAGTTCTGCAAGGTCCAGTGAGTCAAAATGTCCCTGACTGGACACGGATAGTCCAGCGAGCTGGTCTCGCGATGATACCCGCGAAGGCTGGGCGCTGGCCTGTGGGTCAGATGTTTCCATTCCCACGGCCGCAGTGGAAGAGGGCGGACCGCGCTGGCGGCTGCTACTTCCCCCGCCCCTACCCATGCGTGCAACTGCGTCACAAGGCTCCCGGGGCTGTATCCAATGGATTCATGTTTTGCAGCAGATATTCACTGAGCCCCTATTATGTGCCTAGTACTGAGGATACGTGTTATGTACAGAGGATGTGACAACGTACAGAGATGGGTCTTAACCTGTATTGACAAAGTAAATGTGAAAGAGCCATGATACAAGATGGTGTGTGTTTGTATGCTATGTTCCAGATTAATGTGAATCCTATGTTATGAATGAAAAGTGATTATTACAAGAATATCCTAATTTAAAAGTAGAAGTCTAATAGAGTCTAGAAGGTGATTTTTTAAAAATATTTTATTGATTTCAGAGAGGAAGGGAGGAGAGAGAGAGAGAAACATCATGATGAGAGAGAATAATTGATCGGCTGCCTCCTGCACATCCCCTACTGGGGATGGAGCCTGAAACATGGGCATGTGCCCCAACCTGAATCCAACCATGACCTCCTGGTTCATAGGTCAAGGCTCAACCACTGAGCCACGCTAGTTCGGCTAGAAGATGATTTAAAAAATTATATTCAATCAGGTACTAATGACAAAACAGAGAACAAATTATTTTATTTTATTAAAAATTTCCAGTTTATAACCAAAATATACAACCACTACATTTAAAATCAGTTTGTACACTCACAGTTAAAGTGCTAAGTAAAAACATTTACAAAAACTGACAGTAGTCTACTGTAAACAAAATAAATCTACAAGAGCAGAGTGCAAAGCACATCCAGCTAATGTAAAAATACAGTTCATGCTCTAATCAAGTGCACTTGCCCTATACACATCTCAACAATAGTAACTTTCCCACTCACTTGGAAATGAATGAACAATTTTCAATACACAAAAGAGAAACATGAAGAACTAATGCCACAAAATACATGTCTTTAGCATAAACACTTTCTATCTAGATGTTTATATGATAAAGCAAGATTAAAATTTTAGAATTGCCTTGTCAATTTAATTCAAAACAGGTTTGGAAACTAAATTGCTAACTGCCAGCTATTTAAAAATAATAGTTTTAAAAGGAAAATAATGAAAAAAAGGAATAACTTTTCTACCTTTATATCTCTTGAAAAAAGAGAAGGTGGTAGTCATTCTTGATAACAGTAAAATGAAGACTTTTTTTTTTTTACAAGAATGGACAGTGTTCACCTGTAAATTTAATATCAATGAGTAGAGCTGGAAGATAGGTCAAGACCGAAACATAGGCCATCTCAGGAGAATAGTGTGGATGATGGTTACCTAGGATGCTCTGGACACAACCTTAAACTGAAAAAAAAAATAGGATCAGCATGGCACTGACATCATAGAACCCATAATTACAAGTGACTAGTTCCCTTCCTCAAGGTCACTGAAAATATGCAGCACTTTCAGACATTTCATGGGTTTGGTGAAAGAGGGGCAGATTCCTAAGTTCGGTCATTTAATATCTCTTGCCTCACAATAGTCCCATCAACACTGAGATTATTTTCACTTTTGTCTTAAAGCTTAATATTCTATTAACTGATAGTAATTTGCACGGGCACTAATGTATTTGTTCTATTTATTTATTTATTTATTTATTTATTTTAAATCTTTATTGTTGAATAATGTGTTTGTTCTTAAATGCAGATTTTTCTTTAAGACAGAGGTAAAAGGGCTACAGTCACCAACACTTTAATGTTAATAAGTTAAAGCAAATTTCCTTCTTCCTAACACTTGAGATGTTATACTTTGGAAGTATTGATAAGGAAGACTGAAGATAAAAGGCAGCCCTGTTCATGTGGCTCAGTGGTTGAGCGTTAACCAGGAGGTCACGGTTCGACTCCCGGTCAGGGCACATGCCTGGGTTGCAGGCTCGATCCCCAATAGGCGGTGTGCAGGAGGCAACCAATCGATTATTTCTCATCATTGATGTTTCTATCCCTCTCTCCATCTCCCTTCCTGTCTCTGAAATCAATAAAAACATTAAAAAAAAAAGGCAGATGGTAATATCTTGGGGAATGTAAAGGAGAGGGTATGTACTTGGGCAAGACTCATGGTATCAACTAAGAAGAAGTATACCAAGAAGTTACTGAGAGATCAAAATAAGCTTTCTCCACTATAAAAGTTTATCCAAAACCAAGACACCAAGATACTGGAATGTACTAGATCAACTCTTGTTAGCTAACCTGTTACCCTTATTCATAATATTATTTATATGAGGAGCTGTAACAACATCTGAATTTGGAACAACTCAATTTACAACCTTTTAGATCACAGCTGTAACTAAAATTGGGGATTTCATGTGTAGAAGAAGCTTCATATTTTTATGTTTTTATACTCACTTTTATTCTTATCACTTGAAATCTACATATATAAAAGCCTAAGCAACTGTTTGACTGGTAGCTAGATGTGCACTGACCACCAAAAGGCAGATGCGCCAACCGGTAGGTTAGCTTGCTGCTGGGGTCCAGCCAATTGGGACTAGGCAAGACGAGCCGGACACGCCCTGGAGCCCTCCCGCTGACCCTCCACAGCCCCGATTGTGCACGGGTGGGGTCCCTCGGCCTGGTCTGTGCCCTCTCGCAATCCGGGACCCCTCGGGGGATGTCGGAGAGCCGGTTTCAGCCCGATCCCCACAGGCCACGCCAAGGGACCCCACTGGTGCACTGGGCCTCTAGTATAGGTATAAAAATCTTTAAATGGCATTTTGAGGGAAACTTGTTGGCTATATAACATAGTAGTTTTATCTCCAAATGCCTACCAAGAAGATAAAATTCTATAATTAGCAAAATTTGAGTCCATATTAGATATGAGGTGGGGGAGTCTTTTTGCCTTAAAGTGATATTTACAGACTAATCCTTTATATATGACAATATCTAAGGTTATGAAAGAACTACACATTGACTTAATGAAAGTTTATGTAATTTAAGTATTCCCAAAAGATATCTGCTTCAATTACTGAAGTCTTTTTAATAAATATCTTTGAAATCTGGACAATTTAACAAAACAAAGCGTTTCTTGGTAGCCCTGTGGTTATCTGTAGTTTGAGAGTCTCCTTCATAAAGCCTCTAATAGGCTGATAAGAAGAGTTGGGATGGGAACTCAATATATCTGTTCTAAAAGATCTTTGTTTGGTTCTTCCTTTTGTTATCTATAATAACAAAAGCATAATATGCAAATTAACTGAACAACCAAACAGCAGAACAACCGTCCAGACGACCTTCCGGACGACCATGCTATGACATGCACTGGTGCCAGGCCAGCCAAGGCGGGTGCAATGCGATTGGTTGGGGGGCCCCGCCATCATCCCACGATCGCCCCACAGAGGGAGGCCCAGGCAACTGGCTGGTGGGGCAATTGATCGGGGGCTCTGCAATCACCCCCAAAAGGGAGATCCAGGCCATCCTCTGCTCAGTGATCGACCATGGAGCCCTGCTGGGTGGGCGGGGCCTCCCTCTGCTGGGTGATCAATCACAGAGCCCCATGACTGCCCTAAAGAGGGAGGCCCAGGCTACCCAGCTGGCAGCGCTGTGGCGGGTCCTCCCTCTGCAGGGTGATTGATCTGGGGACTCCGTGATCGATTGCCCCACAGAGGGAGGCCCAGGCCAGGCAAGTGATCGCACCCCACACCTGTTGCCTTGCAGAGGGAGGCGACTAGTGGTGGGGAGGGGGAGCAGCACCACACAGATGGCAAGCAGTGGCAGCGGTGGGGGCGGGGCCACTGCCGGCAGCCAGGGGAAGGAAAGCCTCCACAGGCCTTGATTGCCAGCCAGGCCTAGGGACCCTACCTGAGGGGTCCCAGATTGCGAGAAGGTGCAGGTTGGGCTGAGGGACTGGACCTCTAGACCTATATAATAAAAGGCTAATATGCAAATTGACCAAATGGCGGAATGACCAGTTGCTATGACACGCACTGACCACCAGGGGGGCAGATGCTCAATGCAGGAGCTGTCCCCTGGTGGTCAGTGCGCTCCCACAGGGGAGAGCTGCTCAGCCAGAAGCCAGGCTCACAGCTGGCGAGTGCAGTGGCAGTGGCGGGAGCCTCTAAGGATGTCCGACTGCCGGCTTAGGCCCACGGGGAGTGAGTCTAAGCCAGCAGTTGGACATCTCCTGAAGGCTCCTGCGAGAGGGCACAGGCCAGGCTGAGGGTGCCCCCTCCAGTGCACAAATTTCATGCACCAGGCCTCTAGTATATTATAAAATGCTAACATTTGATCACTTTTGACCAATAAAATTGGCAATTTCATATAGTTCAGAATAACATTATCCAACTATGACCACACAGTAAGAATCTGCTTGGTCTGATTCTCAGAAAACACAATGAAACAGTTTATGCACAGGAATTTTTTGTTGAGATGACCATGATAACTTAACATATACAACACTGTATAAATGTTAAGACAAAGCAAAACAAAAAAGGCTTAAAAAATAGAGTAGAAAAGTATGGCAGGCATTTAATTAATTCACATATAATGCCTTTTAGATTTGTGACATTTGTGATTTTATCAGCTTTTAAAATTTTGTTATATTCTCTAAATAACTGTCCATGTTTATGTTGTTTAAAAAAGCTCACATTATGTAAATGTGAGCTTTGGGTCTTGCGTATTACAGAAAGTGAAATAACTGATAACTATTAACTGTAGAGACATAAATTTATATAATCTCCCAATTTCACTATCAGATTAAAGTACAGCAAAATTAGTATTTTATTAATTAAAAATGTTTAAATGAGAAGAAACAGCTTCTATAGCTTTTTCAATTAATAAAAGTAAGACAATTCAATAGATTTTCAGTGTCATATTAACTTTTCTTTTTATGGCTGGGGGAGGGTGGTGATATCTTTATCATGCCAAAATAAACTTCAATGAAAACAAGAAAACTCTCAAAAATAAATTTTGGCATCTATATAATAAAAGCCTAAGCGACCATTAAGCCCAGTCGCTATGATGCACACTGACCACCAAGGGGCAGACGTTCAATGCAGGAGCTGCCCCCTGGTGGTCAGTGTGCTGCCACTGGGCTCATGGCTGGTGAGCACAGTGGTGGTGGCAGGAGCCTCTCCCTCCTCCGCAGCAGCGCTAAGGAAGGAGCAGCGAGCCAAGTGGTAAGAAACAGCAAGTAGGCGGGCAGTAAGGAGCAAGGGGTCCCAGACTGTGAGAGGGCACAGGCTGGGCTGAGGTGCATGAATTTCATGCACCAGGCCTCTAGTTTGAAAATAAAAGCGAGCAAGTTGTTTGAAGCTGGTATTAAAGATGTATGAAATGGGATTATTCTAGTGAAGTAAAAAAAAAGATAAAGAATTCAATTTACTCTGATAACTCACAGCTAAGGTAGAAATAGCACCTGATAACAAGAGAACTTCCATACTAATATTTTTATATCAGAGTCCTTTTTATGATTTAAAAAAATAATTTTAAGCTCACATATAAATAAAATACATTATTTTCAAGTACATCATTTTCACCTCAACTCAATGTAAAGAACTACTGTGTTTTTCTTTTATTTCCTATTAAATGTTTCTGCTCACCAGAGTAGTTTGGGGGGAAACTAACTGAGGCAGGAATAAGGGAGTGAAGGAAGACATTTATAAATTTTCTTTTCAAAACTGGGGAGGGGAAAAGTACAGAAATAGAAAAACTGTGGATGGCCAATATAAATTAAATCATTCTGGGATTATCTGCTTTATCTTATAGAATATCCCATTATCAAAACCCAGAAAATATTCAAAGAAATGTTTGGACATCAGGTTCAAGTTTAACAAATGTAATCAAACATGCAGAGCCAGATAATTGAAAATGAAGATTAATTTTTAAACAGGCAATCAAAATAACATTGTAATGTAGGCATTATAATATAGGCAAGTAACATACGCATGAGAGCAGCTGGGAAATCTGATTTAATTTCTGGAAGCCAGGAGAGCTGCCTGATTCAGTGATCTGGCCAAGGCACAGAATTATATAACCAAAGAAATCACACCAGAACAGTTCACCTTCCTATATCAACTTTCCATTATTCTTTTCTACCCATCAGACCACAAACCCAATTATCAGACCCAATAATTACCAAATAAATAGACCAAAGTGTTCAAGAGATTGATATGAGCTAATGCAGACAATTAGAGCAAAGACAATGATCTTTAAAAGTAACAGAAACCTCCTTGGCCTGGTTCTCAGAAAACACAATCTAAAAAAGAGAATTTATGGAAACATATGCACAGCCAGAAAAAAATTAAAATTTTTTTTTAACAAATCACATTTATCTCTAATAATATTTTAAAGCAGGATATATACATGTTCATGGCAATCTAGCAACTGTATTTACTCAATGAATCTAAGAAAACAGCTTAAGAATAATTATTGAACAGAAAAGTTTCAATCTACTCTGAAATTCCTTTTACATTTTATAATTATTTTAATGTTGGTAAAACCCGATAGCTTTTTTCTTTTGTTAATCCTCACCCGAGAATATTTTTTCCATTAATTAAAAAAAATACTTTTAGTGATTTCAGAGAAGAAGGGAGAGGGAGAGATAGAAACATCAATGAGAGAAAATCATTAATTGGCTGCCTCCTGCACATCCTACATTAGGAATCAAGTCTGAACTGTGACCTCCTGGTTCATAGATGGACGCTTAACCGCTGCTGCAAACTGGCAAGGGCCCCGATAGCTTTTTAATTGGCTATATGGGCCAGTATTATCACTGCGTGGTTTATTCATAGTTTAGGCTAACTAGCTAAATTCATATTTAAGAGAACAAAAACCACATTTTATATGTCAGTTTTTTTCTGTACGTAAATTTGAGGTGCTTATATTGGTGCTTTAGGAGAATTTTTAAATAAAGCTTACATGTAAGCTTTCTTTCACTTTTATTATCGGTAATACAATTTTCCTCCTTTAAAATTACTTAAAATCATGAATGGGAAACAAAGTTAGTAACATATCTGAATCCTATCAATTTAAGAATAAATTGCATTAACAGTACGGGTTAATCTAGTAAATATAGTTCATGGGGAAAAAAAAGTAAGCCCAGATAATG
This sequence comes from Myotis brandtii, assembly GCF_000412655.1. Taxonomy (NCBI): domain Eukaryota; kingdom Metazoa; phylum Chordata; class Mammalia; order Chiroptera; family Vespertilionidae; genus Myotis; species Myotis brandtii. The sequence continues at coordinate 348,509 of NW_005367108.1, read as the reverse complement.
ATTATAAAATGGTCAAGAAACAACCATATTAGAGACAGGTGGAATTTGAGACTACCTAATCTAATGGCCTTGTTTCTTTCATTTACAAATGAGAAAACCAAGGTTCTAAGAGGTAAAACTCCAAAGTTACACAGTTTATTTAGAAGAGAGACAAACCTAAAAATCAAGTCGCCTGACTCAAAATTCAGTGGTACTCAAAAATAACATGCCTTTTTACTAAGCATTTAAAAAAACTGCCAATTTGGAAAACAAATTATTTAACTCTATCTAGTTTTATTCTAAGCAAGTACAACACAAAAAAATAGTTGCAAGTTAGTAATATAAACAAGCTGACTTATATAACAAAAACCCCAGGTCAAGTAAAAATAATAATGTAGTTCACCCTATTGCAGGAAATATGATAAAATAAAAAGCTTGAAAAGGGGGCGGGGGGGGGGGGGGTCTCGGCCCATCCTCCGTGCCCCTGCCCAGCCCCTCCTTCCGCAGCCCTGCTCCTGCCGCCACCGCTCCCATGCGCTGACGGCACCAGCTCCAGTTGCTCTGCACCATCAGCGGGCGCAAGTGGCAGCTGCTGCTCCAATCACCCCTCAGGAGCAGGGGGAGGTGGAGAAGCCCTCAGGTGTGATCGGGGCCAGCAGCCGCCGCTTGCACCTGCTGACAGCGCTGAGCGATCGGAGCTGGCACTGGGCACCAGCAGCAGGTGCGAGCAGTGGCTCTGGTGCTGGCAGCAGGTGCAAGCACCTGGCGGGACCATGGCACACGGGAGCAAAGAATTTTCAGTAACTACCAGAGGCTCGCCCCAATGACAGTGACCGGTGCCCCGCCTTGGTCTGGCACCCCTGCTCATCTGCTCCACCATCCTGCCTCGGCCAATGCCTGCCATGTTCCATGCTCTGCTGCCTGCTGCTGACACCCGCCATGTTCTACCCGCGCCCCCTGGTGTTCAGCACATGTCATAGCGACCAGTTTTTCAGTTGTTCGGTTGTTCCACTGTTTGGTCTATTTGCATATTAGGGTTTTATATATAGAGATGTTACTAGTGAATGGTAATTACCAAAATTATGGAACTCTGAGTTCTCAAAATCTAAATTACAATATAAAAAAAAACCTTTTTGTATTAAGTTAAACTGGTGACAGTGGCCAATAAAATAGGAATAAATTATGAGCAATGTTATCATACCTTGAAAAATGTCCAAGAAAGGACACAATAAATTTTCTGAGATAGGTGATTCTTTAAAAAAAATAATAATCTGAAGAAACTTATCCTTCAATGCGTTTAAATAGATTGAACTACTCTTAAAGGAAGTAATGTACTGGTATAGTACCTGGCTAAAACATAAGTGAAACTTTCTTTTATCTTTACAGCAAAAAATTTTTACTAATTAGAGAAATCGGAGAAAAAGAAATACGCTTATTAACTAATTATATTAAATCTTTATATATCAACCAAAATAGTAATGTCTACAAAGATGGCTAGGCAGACCTGAACATTTTCCCCTAGATTTTGGATCCTGAGAGAAAATTATAATTCTATATGAATTTGGCTATAAAAGAAATCAAGGATTAAAGTTAAATTAGGAAAAAACTCTAGGAAACTGATTATAGTTATAAGGGAGGTAAAGGATGCTTGATCTTCCTATAACTCATACAACTGGAACAAAAGAGAAGGAAAGAGAATTAAATTATGAGGAGATGTCAACATTATTTTTTCATATGAAATAGACAGAAATAAGAATAATGTATAAAATTATACAGCTACTAAGAAACATAGCTGAATTAAATGTAAACACTTTATCTCATTTTAATCAGTTGTAAAAAGGGATAAAAGAAATGTAAAGGAATCATGAGTTCCTCTGTAAATCTTGGTTTTATAAAGTTATCTTTTGTCTGCTTACATGAGGAAAAAAATGGAGAAATTATTACCTTTTATGCAGGTTTAAAAAACTATATATACAAACATAAAAACAATTAAGACAATACCTTACAATTTAAAGTTTTGCAGTGATGAAAACCAATAACTTACAATAATCACCTTTTAAAACTTGTTCTTAATCAGGAAGAATTAGGCACATGAAAGTCCTCAAAGAAAACAAGTTATAAGGCTTACACTTCTTATATTTTTCTTACAACTTTCAGTGAAGCCAAGCGATTTTATATAATCCCATATCAAAGGTAACATATACTGGAGATCCCTAATTTCTGTTGGAAGGGACCTACACATTCATCATACAAAATTTGAGAGCATACTGTGGTATTTTAGAGAGCCAACACAATTTAAGGGCAGAGCTACTCTTGAAAAAGAATCTCACTTTTAAAAGGATAATTGGATTGTTGATTTAAACATTGTACCGAATGAACACTGGTCTAATTGCCTACTTTGTTGTTACTGCTATATAACACTGAAGACCATATCCTTGTTTTCTACAACCCCCAAATTCTAACAGAAACATGTAAGTAGAGCAATTTATAGATTACAGAGCATTATAATACATGTTATCTCATTTGATCCTCACATATTCTGTGAGGTAAGTTGGGACCAAAAATTGCCTTATCCTCATTTTACACTGAAGACATTGAGACTAAGAGAAGTTAAATAACCTGTGCACTTCACACCATAATTATGGGTCTTTGAATTCCAAGCCCAGTGGAATTTTCATTACACTAGACTATGTAAGTCATCCAAGTATGATAATATATATAAATGTACCTTTGGCATGTCAAAAGTGGTATAAATATCACCAGAGTGAAATTTTGGTATATTAATGTTTTCTAAGTTTTAGCCAATGATCCTCTATTTTATTAAAAAAATGTAAGTCGTTCATTTTATTTCATGGGGCTATAGCCTAAATCAAGATAGTTACAAATTTCAGTTATTTCCAGCTATTATCACAAAGAAATAAATGAGGTAGGTTAAAATGTTGAGAAAATTTTCTAATTTGAAGAGATTCTTAGATTTCTAAATCTGCTTTAAGAAGAAGCAGAAAGAGAAAATTATTACTAATGAAGGTTTGCTTAAGTATTTATTCACCCAACTAATACACAAAGATTTAATTTCACATAAAACCAAAAAGAGCCTAAATACTTCTAAGAATAGCTCTCACCATTAAAAATGAATATAAAGTGTTGGTACAAGTTTGTGTGTATGTGTGTGTGTATATATACTTTATATATATATATTTTGTTTAAATAGCTATTATCACAAAGAAATAAATGAGGTAGGTTAAAATGTTGAGAAAATTTTCTAATTTGAAGAGATTCTTAGATTTCTAAATCTGCTTTAAGAAGAAGCAGAAAGAGAAAATTATTACTAATGAAGGTTTGCTTAAGTATTTATTCACCCAACTAATACACAAAGATTTAATTTCACATAAAACCAAAAAGAGCCTAAATACTTCTAAGAATAGCTCTCACCATTAAAAATGAATATAAAGTGTTGGTACAAGTTTGTGTGTATGTGTGTGTGTATATATACTTTATATATATATACTTTAGTTTAAATAGTAATATGGACTGTTACTATAGGGGAAATATGCTTCATTTGGTATAATTTACTTATTTCTTATTACTTGTTACATGTTATTTTGGTAAAGCAGAGTTAATTTCACTTAGTTTAAATTCAGATCCTTCAATTTTTTTTGAAGTGAGACTCAATGTTAGAGTAAAAGTGAGTTGTATGACATGTTATTCATTTATTAAAAAATTTACTATGTACTAAGCCCTGTGCTAGTTATTGAATTATTAATCAATTATTCTTTGAAGCTATTATTTTGAGCTTAATATTGTCTTGGATTTTTTAACTACTGAATAAATTAAACACAATATTGGTAAAATCAAAGTACTTTTTGAAAACCTTTTGATTATATATTAACATTTGAGAGAGCACTATTATTTTCTCAGCTGTCAATTGAATGAACAAAACACTAAACATTATCATGTGCCAATCACAACACAAATTAAACATATGGTAAGAAAGCTGTCCAGACTTGCTCAAATTGGTTTAAGCTAGTTGAAACTTGAAATGCTGTTCGCTACATATAGTTCTTCAACTGTCTTTGAAAAACAAATTAATTTGGAGCACTAGTTTGATAAATAACATGGCCCAAACTAAATATTGTTATTCAAAACAATGAATTAACAATATTAAATAAATTTTGTGCTGCAAAATTAAGATACTTCCAGTATCTTAATGTCAATAGAAGCCAGGCCTCTCTGGAGTTTAGAATATTTTTCTGAACTGAAATGTCAATATAGCATTTACATATATATCAACAGTTAAATAGAGAAGATATAAATGAATACATAAAATCAAGAAGCAAAAATTAGTATTTTCATAATGTTCAATTAACTGTCTATACTTGGCCACTTGTACAAGAAAACCAATTAACATTTTGGCAATTGATAACATAATGCAGATGGCGATGACTGACAACATCTTTGAGCTCAAACTGGTACCTTCTATTTTAACTTCTTATTTTTGTTTCTGAATGCTTGTGTTGGTCCTCTCATGCTGTCTCAGGAGAGATTCTCAGACAAAAGCCTCATGAATTGTTCATTTATTTATAAATAAGTTGTAAATTTGGCCTTCAGAGAAAAGGTTTACTAAATGTCAGTTATGAGGGAATTTATATTGTCTTGATCACTTACTCCAATTCCAAGGAGAAAGACAAGACAGAGAGGAAAAAATTACATTTTGGGCCAAATGTTCAAATATATCTTGTGCGGAATTAATAACAAAAATATTAACATGTACTTTGAAAAAAACATGATATATAAATTATTACCAGAAAACTGACTTTTGTGTCTGATAAAAGCTACTTTTTCAACACCTAATTCTTTGTTACTTTTTGTTTTTTAAAAAAGAGAGTAAAAGTACACATGAACCAAACACATGTATGATAGTAGCCCTCAAATAAATCTCTTAAATCCTCAATAATCTTAATCCCTTATATTTTAGTTTTCAAAGAGTTTTCATATGATTTTTCATTTGATCCCCTATTTGACAACTTTGTGAGGTAGGTATTTATCTTTTATCTTCATTTACAAACAAGGGAACTAAAGCTCAGAGAAGTTGACTTTTTAAAGGTCAAAAGCCAGCAAATGACAAATTCAGGCCTCTCTGGAGTTTAGAATATTTTCTAAGGTGTCATTCTTGGATTATCTGCGTAAGAATCACCAATGGTATTTTTATAACTACAGATTTTAAATTCTTACCATCTTTGAGTTACAGAATGAGAATTTTGGGGAGTGGGGTCAGCATTTCACATTTTATAATGGACAAATAAAGTGGAAAACAATTTTGTATCAGGTAATGATGTAAAAGTATAATATTGAGTCCACCTACATTTTCGCGTGATATAATGAGACGCCATCAGATCATCAACAGAAGCAAATCAGTTCAAAACAGCCTGAAGCCTGGCTACAGATTAGAATCACCTAGAAAACTTATTTAAAAACCTATCAATTCTCATCTGAATGAGAGGAAGGCTTGAGCATCAGAGGTTTCCCAAATGATTCTTACCTCTAGTCGGGGTTGAGGACATGCTTGTTTAAAATGTTTTTCTATACAATACATCCAGCATTTTCCAAAAATTTTCTTTTTCTTCTGATCAATTTCATGCCTAATACAGTTACCAGTTTTTATTGTAAATTATTTAAATGTTACAAGACAAAATGTCAAAAATTTTGAGTTGATATTTTTAAGATTACAAGATACTTCACAGCAAGACTAATCATGCTTCATTTAATTACAGTGATTTTTCAGATACCCCATATAAACCACCACTTTGGACCAAGGTTATATATATTTCAGCTGTAAACAAGACTGATCCAGAATCTGAATACAAGGGAGGGGGCAAAAGCTGTAGCCTATTTGCTACTGGGCAATGCAAGTACAGACAATCAACTCATTGATAGGAGGGGCTGGATGTCAAGATCTGGTGGCTTTGGCAAGATCACATCTCACTGCAGAAAAATACAACAATGAATACAGAGAAAACATTTTGCCATTTTGTAATTGTGGTTACCACAAAAAAACCTTATAATGAGACAATCAACTCATTGATAGGAGGGGCTGGATGTCAAGATCTGGTGGCTTTGGCAAGATCACATCTCACTGCAGAAAAATACAACAATGAATACAGAGAAAACATTTTGCCATTTTGTAATTGTGGTTACCACAAAAAAAACCTTATAATGTGTGATGCTTATCTTATTACATGTCTCCATGGAACAGATCTGAACATAAAGTTCTCTACGAATTAATATTACTACATGGGAAAAGGCTACAAATTATTTTTTCCAACATGCATATGGATAAGTTATAAAAACACTGCCAGTAAAAGGAATATTTACAAAAGTAATAAAAACAGCTCACTTATAGGGAAAAAATGGCCACTGATATTCCTAATCCTGTATCTCTCTGGATGAAATTTATTTTGATAGAATTTTGAAAGAGCCTTCAATACTCTAATCAGATTCTTCTGTTGATCTTATATTCTATCAGTTAAAATACCCTTGCTGATTTATCAAATTCTCTTACAGTTTAAAACCACAGTTCTTTTTCACTTATGGAAATAAAACTACAAAATCCTACCATTCATCCGAGAAATAAACCTTGCATAGAAAATTCTTTAATTCTGAAATTTTGTTTTATTAACAGAACGACTAGAATGTTGTCTCACAACTAGTTGACATTATATATGAAAGTTCACTACAAAGCAGTCACCACACATTTAGGATTTTTCTAAATATAAAATAGTGGGTTTATAAAAATGCTTACCAGACAAATAATTCTCTCTTCATTACCTAGAAATAAGAATTATTTATGTGACAATATAATTTTAAGACGCCTTGATATTCCAAGTTTGATGCAATATAAAAAGCAAAAATTTACTCTTCCAATGGACACAATCTGCACCTGACTGAACGCATGATAACAGTGAGTTACAGCAGTCAGTCATGCTAAAGGCAAAGAATAAAATCTGCTTTATAAACGGCACAAATTTTCCACCTTAGGACAAATTAAGCACTGGTTCCATCTTCTTCAATAACTCGGTTCATGCTGGTGCCATGTGTGATGTGAGTCATAGGATTATTACTGAGATCCCGGACGCTGCTATGTCGTGACTGTTCATTGAGACGATGAGAACTACTGTGCCTGGAGTGATCTGTTAGTCGTGACATGCTGCCATGAGGTAGTCTCTCTTCCATTCCTCTGTAACTGCAGGGAGTATACCTAGTACAGGAGAGTTTATTTTGAAGCAAGTAATAGAACACACTAGAAAAATAACACTAAATTTTTCATGAAAATGCTGCACTAAATGAAATAATTAGGAAACCAACAAGTGAAAAAGTAACAACCACCTTTGATGATATTCAGCAATTTCATTAACACTGTAGAATTATTCATATGGCTAACCAAAAAAAGGAAGAAAATATACTCATTGGATTCAGAATTAAGGTCCTATTCTTTGCAAAAGGACAGAAGTTAAGGTTAATTTTTCTCATTCAAATAAGTTATGGTTTATGGGGTGAGTTCAAGAAGAGGAGGAAAAACAATGGAGGAAAGATGGCACTGGCCTCAGGAGTGTAGAAAATTGGCTATAATCAGAAGTACAGCAACTCAAATTTTACTAAAAGATTAGGAAGAGGGAGCATATGAAATTAGAGGAGAAATTAGTGTAACCAAAAAGGAAAAGGAAAAAAGATGAATGAACTGGCAAGCAACAATGACAGCATGTGCTGACAGTTTCTTTCCAGACAGCCCAGTTAACAATTAAATTAACTACTGTTAAATGGTGTTAATTATTTTTCCTCGGAGCTGTGAGGATACTATGCTATTTCATAGAAGGTACATCTACTTAAATATACATAACAACATACTAATACACTATAACTTATATTCCTGCTAAAGCAAATTCTCTCAGTACCCTGAACAAAGATGCAGCTTTTGAGAATGCCAACAGCTACACTGCTTATTGTGGACAGTCTTCTCCTCCATTGTTGTACTCATTTTGAAAGCAGCAATGGGGAGCTGTTAAATTTTCTTTTGTTCCAATCCTGACTCACTGAGCCCCTATCAGATATAAGAATACTCACACTCAGATGTACACCTTTTTGTAAAAAGTATTTAATTTAGGATAACAAATCTCAAAGAAAACTAACTGAATATAATTTATAACTTTAACATATTAAATTTTAAGTAATGTTTCTAAAAATAAAAAAGAATATAGCAGGCCATTTCTTTTTAAGATAGTCATCAAAATAACTAATATGCAGCTGAAGACCTATTGGGTGTCAAAGCATTTATTTATCATTCTTTCATAATTATAACAAATCTCATGACTCAATATGAACCATTTATAAAATTTAAAGATTTTTAAAACTATGACTTCACTGATTTTATAAAGAGGAAAAGAGAGATAGAAACATCAATGATGAGAGGATTATCAATTGGCTGCTTCTTGTATACCCCCCCACTGGGTATCAACTCCACAACCCAGGCGTGTGCCCTGACCAGGAATCCAATAGTGACCTGGTTCATGGGTTGATGCTGAAATACTGAACCACATTGTCTAGGCTAAAATTTAAAGATTTTAAAGACTGATTCATGAACTTCTGAGGAGATCTAGTTTGATAGTGTGCTTATTAAATAATGTTTTCATTAGATCAGAGATTTTAAAAATTGAAAAGTCCTTTTAAAATTATAAAAGAAAGCATATCTTTTGTTTCCAGTTTTAAATTTGACTTGCATATTTTGATAAAATAATTAGTGTTAATTGAAAATATTTCAGAATGAGCTTGTTATTCTATTATTATTTTGCAAAACAATTATTGCCCTAAACTGAGTGAAAGATTTTTCCAAATTTGATCCGCCAGCTAATTTGAAGCTCTTTCACCTATCATGACTTCATAAGTATTGTTTAAAATAAATATGGCAAATAAATCAAATGAAAAAAAAATCTGCTTCAGCTCTAGGAATGATATCAGAGTAATTAAAAAACACCAAATCACTACTTAAAAATACGAATTGGATATTTTCTTAAATGAAACCTATGTTTTTTAGTTATGAATATGAATCAAAGAATACATTTTTCATAGAAAAATTACTATATTGAGTTATCATGTCTATTTATTGAAGTGAAATATATGGCTATCCACAAAATTCTATAATATAAACAACCTGCCCATGGATAATTAGAAATCAACTACATAGAAAAATAAATTTAATTATAGTATTTAATCTCAATTGTATATGTGGGACTTACCAAGTTTATTTATACTTTGACAATCATTTAAACCACTGTGACCATCTAACATACACTATGAAAATGTACATTAATCTTAATATAAGCTTAGGCAAAAATAATTAGGATGGTTAATTTGCTGAAAAGATAATATGGTGTAGTCCAAAGTCAAAATGAAAAAAACTTGAAGATGATTTACTCTCTTTGATTCTCTATACAATGAATAATTCAATTCATTGTAATTTCACTAGTATCTCATTATGCATTCCCTGACTTTCCCTTGTTGACACCTACTTTTATCATCTTATTCACTCATTATAACGCAAATAAATATGGCAAATGAATCAAATGGGAAAAATTTTTTTACCTACCTTTACCTACCTACTCATCCACTTGCTTTTCTAACCATCTTCTCATCTAATCACCTATTACTTATTCTTTGAAGTTGATCTACATGTGTAAGGTATTTGCCTCAGTGTATTTATTTTACATAGCACTGAGATCAATTATCCATCAAGGAGTCTGGACTAGAGTATTGTGAAGTGTGTGTGTGTGTGTGTGTGTGTGTGTGTGTGTGTGTGTTTATGTGTGTGTTATTTCATAACCAAGAAAACGTAAGATGATGAGAAAAAGATGGCCGAAAGATAATGTTAACAAGTAAACTTAAAAACTGACTGATGGCCCTAGCTGGTTTGGCTTAGTGGATAAGAGTATTGGCCTGCAGACTGAAGGGTCCCAAGTTCGATTCCAGTCAAGGGCAAATGCCTGGGTTGCGGGCTCGATCCCCAGTAGGGAGCATGCAGGAGGCAGCCGATCAATGATTCTCACTCATCACTGATGTTTCTATCTCTCTCTCCTTCTCCCTTCCTCTCTGAAATCAATAAAAAATATATTTTAAAAAATCTCCACGAAATGGCTTTTGGAATTATGATAATCCCTGTTTAGAGTTTTGGGTTTAATGTGGTCTGAGGTGCTGGGCATGGCAGAGAGGCTTACAATATGAGTGTTCTTGCACCACATTATAGAACAACCTTAGTAGGCCACCTTTATAGTTCTGGGCCCTGAATTTCTGGGAAATGCTCACAGCATTTCTAAAATCATTTGTTATTCAATATACTTGTGTGTATATACTATATATACAAGCTGAGGAAAGACAACTGTATTTAAAATAGGTCATGCCAAAAGAATGATTTAAAAAGCAATTAACTGCCATGGTGATTCCATGACACTATTTTTTATTGATTCCCTTATATGTGTATAGTATAAGCACTTTCTCTGAATCATATGCTGGCTATTCTTCTTATATTATTATTACTGTAAGTATTTTACCAAGGTCTTGTTCTTGATCTGTTCTTTTTAAAATTATGACTTAAGGGCTTCTCACAATTTTAATTACCAACTCCTTATATTAATGATTATAAACTTCCTTATCTAAGCTCCAGATTACAGAGACTGAAATTCCCTATGTTTAATTACCTTCAGAAATTTTCTATTCAGTATGAACTTATCTTTTGTTACCATTCATTCACTCTATTTATCTTCTCTAAGATACTTTCATGGGCTAATCTGATCTTTCCCTTTTCTGAAGTTCCACAACATCAATCATCTATAGCATTCACTGTTTTAATTATATGCTGACTTGCACTATTACTTAATTAGTTCTTATGTATATATCTTATCTTCCTTAAAAGGTCATTTGTTCCTAGAATGCAGAAATTATACTTTAACTTTCTTCTATATATCTCTATATATGGATTACCACATGCATATGCATAAGCACTGAACTAAAATAACTGTCCAATCCTTATTGAAAAGGAGGAGGCTAATAATATCAAATGTCATATAATGCTGATAGCTATTTCATGGAGGATGGTGTTGACAAAATGTATTCTAATTCCCTCCCTCTTATGAGTGTCTTAAAATAGGATCCCTAAATTACTGTAGAGACTTCCCAACGGAGCTTACTGAAAATCTTCTCTCCTAGGCTGCTGCCAAAGTGATTGTTCTCAAATACAAAGCTGAATTTATCACCACAATTGCCCACGCATACATACAATGCAATAGCCATACTCCAGTACCTAACTCCTTCTGTTCTCCTTGCCTCTGCATATATATTCTTTCCCTGTCTTTAATTTCCAAGTGCTTCCCCTGAATCATATTCAGTGTAGCAGTGCAATGTTGTTTGTGAAGTTTTCTCTGACTTTCCATGATAATTTGATGGTTTTCTTCTCTGGGATCCTAAAGCAAAGTATCTTTCCCCTATTACATTCTATTTTTTAAAAAATATATTTTTATTGATTTCAGAGAGGAAGGGAGAGGAAGAAAGAGATAGAAACATCAATGATGAGAGAGACTCATTGATCAGCTGCCACCTGCACGCCCCCTAGTGGGGATTGAGCCCGAAACCTGGGCATATGCCCTTGACCAGAATCGAACCCGGGACACTTCAGTCCGCAGGTCAATGCTCTATCCACTGAGCCAAACCGGTCAGGGCTATAATTTTATTATACACAAGGAAAAAAATAGATAAAAAATAGAAAATATAACATAGTCAAAAAAAGGCTGCTGCTTTTTAAAAATAGAGAGTAGCTGACCCATTAGAAGGCAAAAGATCTTATGAGAAGTCTTAATCTAAAAAGAAAGTATAGAAATCATATCCTACACTAGGACAGAGAAGACTGAGAGAAAGGCTAGGATGAGATTGAAAAGATACTAGACAGTTATAGAAACAGATGTTTTAAAGTTAACATAGAATGCTTTCCATTTTAGGCCTACAAATTTTCATTCTTTCAGTTTCCCAAACTGGAAGTTGTTAAGAACACAACAACAGCACAAACATTTGATACAGTTTTCTCTAGTTGCTATTATTCCATCATCAATTCCTATCTTTTCATTTCTTCTTTCTAAATATTTTTCAGATCAGTTCTTTCTCTCTTCCCACTGCCACTACTTTCCTATTAATCTTCATCACCTCTTAACTGAATTATTGCAAAACTCCTTCGAAGTGTCTAATCATTGGCAAATTTAACAAGAAAATACATCCCCTTCTCTCATTCTCTCTGTGAAACTTCTCTGATCCTGTGCCCTTCTTATTTTTGTAAGTAAAAATTGGCTGGAATATAGTCATTCCCATTTTGACTACATATTATCTATGGCTGCTTTCATGCTACAACAGCATAAATGAATAGTCACAATAGAGATTGGATAACCCACAAAGCCTAAAATATTTACTATGTGGCTCTTTATAGAAAAAGTTTGACAACCTCTGGACTACACAGTCTTCCCTTGGTATCCGCCCAAGATTAGTTCTAGGACCCCCACAGATACTAAAATCCATGGATGCTCATCTTTATATAAAACTAGAGGCCCGGTGCACAGATTTGTGTGCTGGTGGGGTCCCTCGGCCTGGCCTGTGGGGATCGGGCCAAAACTAGCAGTCCAACATCCCCCAAGGGGTCCTGGAGTGCGAGAAGCCGCAGGCCAGGCCGAGGGACCCCACTGGTGCCAGTGCACAGGGCCTCCAACACCCCCTGAGGGGTCCTGGATTGTGAGAGGGCACAGGCCAGGCCGAGGGACCCCACCAGTGCATGAATCGCAGATAGCAGGCCCGGATGGCGGCAGGGCAGGCGGGATGGCACTGTCCCGCCCTGCCTGCAGTATGCAAATTAGCTGCCATCTTGGTTGGTGGTTAATTTGCATATCGTGCTGATTAGCCAATGGGAGGCGTAGCGAAGGTATGGTCAATTACCATGTTTGTCTATTATTAGATAGGACTAGAGGCCCGGTGCATGAAATTCGTGCACGAAGGGGGAGTTCCCTCAGCCCAGCCTGCACCCACTCCAATCGGGAACCCTCGGCAGTCGGACATGCCTCTTACAATCTGGGACCGCTGGCTTCTAACAACTCACCTGCCTGCCTGCCTGATTGCCCCTAACCCCTCTGCCTGCCTGCCTGATTGCCCCTAACCTCTCTGTCTGTTTGCCTGATCACCCCTAACTGCCTCAGCCTGCCTGCCTGCTCGCCCCCAACTGCCCTCCCCCTGCCGTCCTGATCTCGCACCCAACTGCCCTCCCCTGCTAGCCTGGTTGCCCCCAAATGCCCTCCCCTGCCAGCATGATCTAACCCCCAATGGCCCTCCCCTGCTGGCCTGATCTCACCCCTAACTGCCTCTACCTGCCTGATCGCCCCCAACTGCCCTCCTCTACCGGCCTGATCTTGCTCCCAAATGCCCTCCCCTGCAGGCCTGACCTCGCCCCCAATTGCCCTCATCTGCTGGCCAATTTGGTTCTGACTGGTCAGTTTCTATGCCAGTCAGTGTCAAAAGCTCCACCTCCTAGGCAGCCATTGGCTTCTTACAGACACCCAGATTTGGTTCTGATTGGTAAGTTTCTATGCCAGTCACTGTCTCTGGGCCTATCAGCAGGGCCTGATCAGAAAGGCAGGGCTGATCAGCAGCCCCGGTGGAGGCCTGGAGAGAAATAGAGGCGTGGCTGTTGGCCAGGCCGGGAGAGAAAGAGAGGCAAGTTCTGATCAACCTACGGATCAGACCCTGTCTCTCTCTGTAGGCCTTTCTCTGGGCCTGATCCGCAGCCCCCTAGGGCCTAGGCAGTCAGTGCTGGGTCGGGGCGCCCTTAGCAGCCCCAGTCAGTGCTGGGTCACCACGGCAACCCAGCACTGACTTCCGGTCTGGTCAAGCCTTCGGTCCTTATGACCCTGGCTCTTTATTATATAGATGGTATATTTGCATATAGCCTACACACACACCCCTATATATTTTAAATCACCCCTACATACTTTAAATCAGCGGTCGCCAACAGGTGGTCCTTGAGGTCTGGAAAGGGTGGCGACCTGGGAGGCGTAGCGAAGGTATGGTCAATTACCATGTTTGTCTATTATTAGATAGGACTAGAGGCCCGGTGCATGAAATTCGTGCACGAAGGGGGAGTTCCCTCAGCCCAGCCTGCACCCACTCCAATCGGGAACCCTCGGCAGTCGGACATGCCTCTTACAATCTGGGACCGCTGGCTTCTAACAACTCACCTGCCTGCCTGCCTGATTGCCCCTAACCCCTCTGCCTGCCTGCCTGATTGCCCCTAACCTCTCTGTCTGTTTGCCTGATCACCCCTAACTGCCTCAGCCTGCCTGCCTGCTCGCCCCCAACTGCCCTCCCCCTGCCGTCCTGATCTCGCACCCAACTGCCCTCCCCTGCTAGCCTGGTTGCCCCCAAATGCCCTCCCCTGCCAGCATGATCTAACCCCCAATGGCCCTCCCCTGCTGGCCTGATCTCACCCCTAACTGCCTCTACCTGCCTGATCGCCCCCAACTGCCCTCCTCTACCGGCCTGATCTTGCTCCCAAATGCCCTCCCCTGCAGGCCTGACCTCGCCCCCAATTGCCCTCATCTGCTGGCCAATTTGGTTCTGACTGGTCAGTTTCTATGCCAGTCAGTGTCAAAAGCTCCACCTCCTAGGCAGCCATTGGCTTCTACAGACACCGTTCTGATTGGTCAGTTTCTACGCCAGTCAGTGTCTCTGGGCCTATCAGCAGGGCCTGATCAGAAAGGCAGGGCTGATCAGCAGCCCCGGTGGAGGCCTGGAGAGAAATAGAGGCGTGGCTGTTGGCCAGGCCGGGAGAGAAAGAGAGGCAAGTTCTGATCAACCTACGGATCAGACCCTGTCTCTCTCTGTAGGCCTTTCTCTGGGCCTGATCCGCAGCCCCCTAGGGCCTAGGCAGTCAGTGCTGGGTCGGGGCGCCCTTAGCAGCCCCAGTCAGTGCTGGGTCACCACGGCAACCCAGCACTGACTTCCGGTCTGGTCAAGCCTTCGGTCCTTATGACCCTGGCTCTTTATTATATAGATGGTATATTTGCATATAGCCTACACACACACCCCTATATATTTTAAATCACCCCTACATACTTTAAATCAGCGGTCGCCAACAGGTGGTCCTTGAGGTCTGGAAAGGGTGGCGACCGCTGCTTTAAATCATCTCTAGATTACTTATAACATCTAACACAATGTAAATGCAATGTAAATAGTTGTTTTATTGTACTGTTTAGGAAATGACAAGAAGAAAAAGTCTGTACATTTTTAAGACAGACACAACCACCATAAGTCAAACTACATTGTACACATCAGCAACAAAGTAACACTTTTCCCCCAATATTTTCCATATCCACTTGGTTGAATCCCTGAATGCAACACCCATAGATACGAAGGGCCAACTGTACCATCATACTTATATTTTACTTTAATTGTTCACTTACAATAATAACAGAGGTTAAAATCAGGCACTTAACTAAGACAGGCACTGTTCTAAGCAATTGGATATATTATCTCATTATTTTTTTTACAACAGTCCTAAAGGATATTATTACTATTTCCATTTTACAGATGAGGAAAACTGAAGCTTATCATTCCAGATCCCATGTTGTAAACCACAACATAAGTAGTGACTATATTATTATTCTTTAAAACTGTGAGCTTATTAAAAACATAGATTATGCTTATATCATCTTTATATTCCCAGAACAGTAGCTGATATAGTAGGTATTCCACACTGTTTGCTAAATTAATCTTACTAACATAACCACTTTCATCCTGCCTTCTCCCTACTCAATACCCTTTGATGACTCCATATTTTTTACTGCAGCAAGTCTAAGCTTTAAACTCCTCTGACTGGCTTTAAATTGGACCATAATCTGGGACAACTGTTCCTAGCAAAGTTCAAAAAAATTAAAAATGTTCAACTTCTATTTCAGAATTGGCTATTCTTCCTTAAGCTGTGTAACTCTAATTCAGCATATGAAATAAACTAAGCTAGCAATAAAACTCACCTGCCATCACGAGATCTGTGGAGGCTGCCGTGATAGCTGCTCACTTTGCTGTGGACACTCCCTGCTTTGCTTCTCTGATCATCCACCATAGCCAGCTGAGTTGAAGAAGCATGTGTGGATGTTCCTTGAGTGGAAGTTCCTCTTGATTTCCTTATAATAGGAGTATTTGGATCCCTCAGGAGGGACTGAGCAAAATCAGGTTCTTGGAGTACTTGTCGGCTCTCATTCACTATCCTAGACAACAAAATACTAAGTTTAAGATACAGTTAACATTCCTATAGACTAACAAACAATAATTTTGTGACGCACTGATGTTATTCTTTAAATTAATTGCTGTCCACATAATGTCTTTAGAACAGATATAACATTGTTAACAGATGAAAGAGTATATAACAAAAATTCATCTCAATCAGCCCAACTGGCGTGGCTCAGTGGTTGAGCAACGACCTATGAAACAGGAGGTCACGGTTCAATTCTAGGTCAAGGCACATGCCTGGGTTGTGGGCTCGAGCCCCAGTGTGAGGTGTGCAGGAGGCAGCCAATCAATGATTC
The DNA here is from genome assembly GCF_000412655.1 of Myotis brandtii. Classification (NCBI taxonomy): domain Eukaryota; kingdom Metazoa; phylum Chordata; class Mammalia; order Chiroptera; family Vespertilionidae; genus Myotis; species Myotis brandtii. Next base: position 331,878 of record NW_005367108.1, on the reverse strand, counting down.
TCTCTCATCACTGATGTTTCTGTCTCTCTCTCCCTCTCCCTTCCTCTCTGAAATCAAAAAAATGTTCAACTTCTATTTCAGAATTGGCTATTCTTCCTTAAGCTGTGTAACTCTAATTCAGCATATGAAATAAACTAAGCTAGCAATAAAACTCACCTGCCATCACGAGATCTGTGGAGGCTGCCGTGATAGCTGCTCACTTTGCTGTGGACACTCCCTGCTTTGCTTCTCTGATCATCCACCATAGCCAGCTGAGTTGAAGAAGCATGTGTGGATGTTCCTTGAGTGGAAGTTCCTCTTGATTTCCTTATAATAGGAGTATTTGGATCCCTCAGGAGGGACTGAGCAAAATCAGGTTCTTGGAGTACTTGTCGGCTCTCATTCACTATCCTAGACAACAAAATACTAAGTTTAAGATACAGTTAACATTCCTATAGACTAACAAACAATAATTTTGTGACGCACTGATGTTATTCTTTAAATTAATTGCTGTCCACATAATGTCTTTAGAACAGATATAACATTGTTAACAGATGAAAGAGTATATAACAAAAATTCATCTCAATCAGCCCAACTGGCGTGGCTCAGTGGTTGAGCAACGACCTATGAAACAGGAGGTCACGGTTCAATTCTAGGTCAAGGCACATGCCTGGGTTGTGGGCTCGAGCCCCAGTGTGAGGTGTGCAGGAGGCAGCCAATCAATGATTCTCTCTCATCACTGATGTTTCTGTCTCTCTCTCCCTCTCCCTTCCTCTCTGAAATCAATAAAAATATATTTTTAAAAAATTCGTGTCAATCTGTTCTCTAAAGTGATAGACAGAAAGAGATCTGTGCTAGAATAAGAAAATAAAAATTTTAGTTTCAACTCTATCAATAAATATGTGATCTTAGGCAAGTCAGTACCTCCTTCATTTTCCTTCTCTATAAAATGAAGTTATATTAATCATTTCTAAAAAGTCTCTTTCAGCTAAAGAATTTTATGATTTGCAAGGGCACTAAAATATTACAAAGATATTACTATAAAATAGAGGAATTGTTTAACTGCATTGTTTATGGAAGTAATGGAGGCCTCAGATACATTTTTTAACTTATAAGAGCAGTTGTTTTAAGGCTACAACTTAATTTTCTGGTAAAAGCAGTTGTCTAATGCTGGAATAAACGTGAGTGGTCATAATTAGAACAAAAACATGAAAAATTACTTTAAGCAAACATATAATCAAGTCTCAGACATATTAAAGGTTTAAGGAAAAAAATTAAGGAGATAAATTATTGTCAAGAGCAAAAGTTTTTAACTGCTATGAAAGTGTTAAAAGCAAATGTTTATGATGATGAAAAAAGGAGTAATTAAATTAATAAAAGAGCCAATTAAATTGTTGCAAAGATCCGTGTCTCAGTTTATGTAAATCAGTGACTTGAGAGTCAGGATTAAAGTTAAAATAGATAAAAAAATTTTCATTAAAAAAACAACAACCTCAAATATGTAAATATTGGATCATACAGTGAGACAGTGCATATATTCTCTTTTCAAATTACAAAAGCATTGTTGTTGTTTTTAGAACTTGGGTAGAAGGGCTAAAGGAAAACTGACATTTGTTAAGTGCCTGCATTGTGCCAGGTATTTTAAATATATTCTTCTTTGATCCTTTAAAAAATCATTTTATTTAAAATTGATTTTTAGAGAGAAAGAAAGGGAGAGAGAAACATCAATGTGAGAGCAAAACATCAATCAGCTTCCTCCTATATGCCCCTGCCCCAGGGATCGTGACATGAAACCAGGGCATGTACCTTGACCAGGAATCGAAGCTGCAGCAACCTTTTGGTGCACAGGACAATACCACCCAACCAACTGAGCCACAATGGCCAGGACTACCCTTTTTTTCCCTCAATATATTTTTATTGATTTCAGAGAGGAAGGGAGAGGGAGATAGAGACAGAAACATCAATGATGAGAGAGAATCACTGACTGGCTGTCTCCTGCACACCCCTGGGGATGTGCCCTGACTGGGAATCGAACTGTGACCTCCTGGTTCAAAGGTTGATCCTCAACCACTGAGCCACACTGTTTGGGCCAGGGCTATTCTTCTTAATAATGTTTTTGTTATGGAGACGAATGTCCTGAGAGAATATTTCTAAGAGGATATTAGATATCTACTAAGAATAAATATTGTGGTCCCCATTTTATAGATGAAAAACTGAGGTTTGAAGGGATCAATGGACTTTCCACAACAAAACCAGTAGTCAGGGATCAAACTTAAGTTTAAGTGGCTTAGAAACCAATCATCAAGTAATAATAAAACAATGTTTACATAATCCTGAAAACAAAGTGTCAAAAACTAAATAGAAGAAAGAGTAAGTCAAAAATAGCACCGTCCTAGCTTGGAGGACCACAATGACTTTGCTGAGGAGGTATCCATGGTTGCAGAAAACCAAGTAAAAGGATCCTTGGGAACTTTTATCAGTGTGAAAAAGATTCTGGCCCAACCAGGATCTCCCAATAACTAGAATGATTCCTCATAAGGGTAGGTTGGGTAGCTCTATGTGGAATTTCCAATACAACACCATACAGAATTATTTGTCTACTAGAGGCCTGGTGCATGAATTTGTGCATGGGTGGGGTCTAGCCGGCTTGCCCCGATAGAGGCCAACTGGGCCGGGCCAGCCAGGGGGAGGGGACAGGGGAGGTTGGCCAGCCGGCCCCGCCCCCTGGTTGAACTCCAGTCGAACTCCCGGTCGAGGGGATAATTTGCATATTACCCTTTTATTATATAGGATGATCCAAAGGTGACCAGGAATGTTTAATTCAAGTCCCTTCCTCAGCTTTATGTTGTACTGTGATTAAAATATATTTAAAATGTTCAACAAATACACAGATAAATCACAGTAAATCCTACAAAGAAGACTCCATGAAAGCAGGAACTTGTCCTGCTTTGTTTGCTATTGAATCCCTGGCATCGCAAAATAGTTCATGGCACATAGTAAGCATTCAATAAAGACTTCTTAAAGAATGAATTAATGCCTAGAAAATATATTTTTGTAGTTGCTGTTGAATGCATCTTTCCCCTTCTTTCCCTCTCTGCCCTATGAAACTGTATTTAAAGGAGAAATACATGATCTGATATCACTACTAGCAGTCTCAGAATGTAAGAAATATATATATTTTAAATGTGATTATTTTATTTCAATTTAAACTGTTTAAGAGAAACTACTAATCACTAATATTTTAGAAAATACAGATTTTTGTTAATGAGGCACTTTAAAAGTTGCATAGTGAAAGTACATTAACCCTCGAGAAAACCAAGATGGCGGCATAGGTAAACACCGGAAATTGCTGCCTCGCACAACCACTTCAAAAATACAACTAAAAGACAAAACGGACATCATCCAGAACCACAGGAAGGCTGGCTGAGTGGAAATTATACAACTAGAAGGAAAGAGAAAAGCACACTGAGACTCAGAGGTGTGGAAGTAAAGTGCAGAGGTACGGAGGCGCACGTGGAAAGGGCTGGCAACTGAGGACACGGCTGTCTTTTTCAATCGGGAGGGAGACACAAGCTCCCGACTACTCTGAACGCCAGTTCCGGGCGAGTCTCTGGGGACCCAGACTCATACGGGGAGAAACTGGACTGTCTGGCATCGGGAAGAACTCGAGGGCGGCTTTCTCTCAGAGATGCTTGCAGCGATTACCGCGGAACAGTGAGACCTTGGGCCTCTTCGGGCAGGGCTGAGGATCAGCCATAGCTGTTTGCTCCGCCCTGTTGATTCCCTGAGACCCCGCCCCACCCAAGCTGTGCGCAGAGGCTTTTGCATATGAATGCCCTGGCCCTTTGCAATCTAAAAATACCTAACTAACTGCAGCTGGGTCAGAGAAACCCAAAACATCCAAAAGAAGGCCCAAGGCCCCACAGCAGCTTGCATTGCTTCACAGCTGGGCCTCATCTGGGCACCTCCAAACTCCAAACAAAGAAGAGGAATCTGCAGATCTCTCCATAGCTCCTGCTGGGTAGCCTCAGACAGAGGCTAAATTAGCACCTCCTTAGAGATCCAAGAGCCAGTGTACCCAGTGGTCAGAGTGGGACCATCCAGATTACAACTCCTCAGATCCATAAGGGACACACTCAGGGGGCAGACTCAGTGAGCACCAAAGCCCCACTGAAGCAAGTCTTGCCCCAGAAGGGTGTCTTCAGCACAGAAGTTCTCCCACTGCAGACACAGCTGATTCTCACAGCCAATTGGCCTGGAGGTCAATTCCTCCCAGTGACACCTAAAACAATCAAGGCATAACTACAACAAGACTGTGCACAAAGCCCACAAGGGGGTGCACCAAGAGTGTCCACCTCAGGTAACTGGGGAGGCTGAGCCACTGGGCCCTGTAGGACACCTAGCACACAAAACCACTCTACCAACACAGGGAAGCAGACAAAATGCGAAGACAAAGAAACAGGTCACAAATGACAGAAATGGAGGACAGCAAACGACTGGATATAGAGTTCAAAACCACGGTTCTAAGATTTTTCAAGAATTTTATGGAAACCGCCGATAAATGTATTGAGATCCTTAAGAAATCTAGTGAGACCCTCGATGTTGTGATAAAGGACCAACTAGAAATTAAGCATACACGGACTGAAATAAAGAATATTATACAGACTCCCAACAGCAGACCAGAGGATCGCAAGAATCAAGTCAAAGATTTGAAATACGAAGAAGCAAAAAACACCCAACCGGAAAAGCAAAATGAAAAAAGAATCCAAAAATACGAAGATAGTGTAAGGAGCCTCTGGGACAACTTCAAGCGTACCAACATCAGAATTATAGGGGTACCAGAAGAAGAGAGAGGGCAAGATATTGAAAACCTATTTGAAGAAATAATGACAGAAAACTTCCCCTACCTGGTGAAAGAAATAGACTTCCAAGTCCAGGAAGCGCAGAGAACCCCAAACAAAAGGAATCCAAAGAGGACCACACCAAGACACATCATAATTAAAATGCCAAGAGCAAAAGACAAAGAGAGAATCTTAAAAGCAGCAAGAGAAAAAAAGTCAGTTACCTATAAGGGAGTACCCATACGACTGTCAGCTGATTTCTCAACAGAAACCATGCAGGCCAGAAGAGAGTGGCAAGAAATATTCAAAGTGATGAATAGCAAGAACCTACAACCAAGATTACTTTATCCAGCAAAGCTATCATTCAGAATTGAAGGTCAGATAAAGAGCTTCACAGATAAGAAAAAGCTAAAGGAGTTCATCACCACCAAACCAGCATTATATGAAATGCTGAAAGGTATTCTTTAAGAAGAGGAAGAAGAAAAAGGAACTCTTACCATTTGCCACACCATGGATGGAACTTGGGAACTGGGTGGAGGGGAGTTATGGTGGGAAAAAAGAGGAACCAAAATAATAATCTGAACAATAAAGATTTAATTAAAAAAAAAAGAAAGTACATTAACCCATACAAGGCACAACATTTTAAATACAATTTGAATATCTCCGGGGAGCTATGGGGGGAAAAAAGAGGAACAACTGTAAATCTGAACAGTAAAGATTTAATTAAAAAAAAAAAGAAAGTACATTAACCCATACAAGGCACAACATTTTAAATACAATCTTAAGATTATCTCCCAAAACCCACTTTCCATGGAACCTATCCATAAGTTATTCTACTAATTTAGAATTCAGATATGATGTTCATATAAGATTCTGAGTAAAAAGTTTAAAATAATTTGTTCCTTTGTGAATATTGAAGAACCTTGTTTTATTTTATGAACTAAGGGTTCAAAAAAATTAAAAATTAAAGATTCTTTAAATGTGCCCTCAAAAGACTGTTTCGGCAAGTCTTACCGTTACCATAATATTCTAATATGCAGTGTGGCCAACTATGAATTGAATTAAAATACTTTCTTAAACATATTTCATGTTATCTAATGAAATAATTTTTTTCTATATTGGCTTTAATGTGTACTATATCAGAATGGAATAGCATGCTATCTCTTTAAATAATTTATGTTTTACTTGGAAGAACAATTTGAAATGGAAGCCTAATCTAATACCTGTGTGACTTAGGCCAAGGCACTTAACCTCTCTGTGTCTGTTTTCTCATCTGTAACACAAAGATTATAATACATACCAACCCTCACAGGAATATCAAGAGCATAATATAAGAATGTATATAAAAGCATTACTTTGTTTTTAATTTTAAGAAAAATTATAATTTGGATTTTTAAAAATAAAGACTGACCTTCCTTCATATCTCTTAGTAAGGAAGAGAAGTTTTTAGCTTTTTTTAAAAATTGATTTGAGAGGGAGGGAGAGAGAAACATAAATTTATTGTTCTACTTATTTATGCATTCATTGATTGATTCTTATATGTATCCTGACTGGAGATTGAACATGCAACCTTGGTGTACTGGGATGACACCCTACTCAACTGAGCTATCCAGCCAGGGCCACGACTTTAGCTTTTTATATTATTTTAAAAATGTTTTTTATTGATTTTAGAGAGAGAGAAACATCAATTGGCTGCCTCCTGCATGCCCCCTCCCCCACTCCTAACTGGGGAGAGAGCCCATACCTGGGCATGTGTCTTGATCAGAAATCCAACCCCTGACCGGGAATCAAACCAGTGACTTTTTGTTGCACAGGACAATGCTCAACCAACTGAGCAAAACCAAGTTTTTAGTTTTTAATTAAGACATGCTACTATGCCAGTCTTAACTGATGGCAGCTGAAGTTATAATCCAAATTATTTTAATGTAAGCAACACAAAAACATTGACGTGAATGTGAAGTCTGTGAACATTGTGATAATTTACTTCAACTTACTCTTTTTTCCTACGACCATGAAAAAAACTGGCCCATTCAAAGCATGTCTTTTTGCTTCCAACCCAAAATATGGAGGGAATACCAACTATGAGAGCCATCAGGTATTTCATCAGAAAGAGAATCAGGTCTGGACGACTCATTTGAGTGACCTACAAGAAGAGAAAGAAAAATATCTTAAATATATAAAAAGAATTATTTATTAAAGGCCATAATAAAAATATTTAAAATAAACAACAGTAAAGTAATTCTACATTTTGATGTTTTCACTTAAATAGTTTTATAGTTGATTTTCTGGTTATATGGAAAAATATACTTCCGAAAATTTGACAATAAATTTATAAATTTGTAATATATATTTTGAGTCCTATATTTTTATTAGCTCACATTGGCCGTCTTCTAAAGAAAAATAGTATTAATGTCCAAATAAACCCTGAATAGGAATAGAGGTTCAAGTAATACCTATACTGGCCAATTTTACTAGTCTTATCATTTGCCATCACGATATAAAAAAATTATGATCTTTAATATGCTCTTCCATCTACCTACTTCATTCTTTACTCTGCTGGCTCTTTTCAAGCTTCCTCTTTAAACTATGAGTTACTTGTAAGTGTATTTTCTAGTTTCTAATCAGATTAGATTTTCAAAAATTTATTTTTATTGCTGGTTTCAAGTTTAATTACTGTGGTAAGAGAATCTGGTCTATAGATTCTGGTTACCTTAAATTTTGGAGACTTCTTTTATGATTTAGCATACAGTTTTCTAAGTATTCCTTGTGTGGTAAAAAATAATACATATTCTCTATTTGCTGGGTACAAAATTTTCTAAATGTATTAGATCAACTTCATCAGTTGTGTTGTTCAAATTTTCCCTATATTCTTGACTAATTTTCTGTTTACCTACCCATTTTAATACAGGTATGCTAAAGTCTCTCACATAACTGTGAACTCATCAGTTTTCTTTCTAATCTTGTCAGTTTTTATTTTCAAGCCTATGTGAGGTGTTAGGTAAATTCAATAATGCTCTAGCTGCTTATGTTGCTTTATGAGTACTCTTCACTTTACATTGTATTTTATCTGACATTACTACTGTCACATCAGCTTTTCTTCCATGTTCAAATAGCTCTAGCTTTCTGCCTATCTGTCCTAGTTCTGTCCTCTGGAGCTAAGAAGAATAGAGCAACCACTCCGGAAGACCAAGTCGAGTCAATGAGATACCCTGCCAGAAGCAAAACTTAAAAACACAGTGTAAGTACTGGGAACAAAGAGACAACAAGACTATCCAGAAAATCCAAGAGAATCAACTAAAAAAACAAATAGAAACAGTCAAAGGGTTCAGTAACTTAAGTTGGACAAGATTAATATAGAAAAATCAAAATATATCAATAACCAGATAAGAAAAATAATGAAAACCATTTAATTTATAATCTTAACAAAAACTATAAGGCACCTAGGAATAAACCTAATAAGAAAATGATAAAACACTGAAGGACACAGAAAAACTAAAGTAAACAGAGAAATATTCCATATTTCTACATGTAAAGACTCAATGTTTTAAAGATGTCAATTTAATTACCCCCCAAAATAATCCTATAATCTGAAAAGATCAATAGGATTTTTCACAAGATATAAAAAGTTAGGTATATAAGTATTTCAAATAAATGAGGAAAAGATAGATTGTTTAATAAGTGATGTAGGAATGGTTGGCAATTTACCTGGAAACAAAATAATTTAAACACCACCCCAAATAGTAAGGAAAAATAAATTCTAGAAAGTTAAAAAAAAATCATAAATCTATGAAAATCGTAAAGCATTTTTATAATGGAAGGTGTGAAGCCTTTTTAGAAGAATAATATGAAACAAAGAAGTTATAAAAGAAAAAGGCTGATAGTTTTGATTACTAAAAACTTAAAACTTCTATAGAACAAGAAACTATAAATCAAATTAATAGACTAATGACTAACTAGGAATATTAATTGTATTATCTATCAATAAAGTAAACCTAAAAAGAAATCAAATGAATTAATAAAGATAACATAAATAAATTAGAAGACAAAATCAATTAATAAACCCCAAAGCTGGTTATTTGAAAAACATAATAAATAACCATCCTCTAGCCCAGCGGTTCTCAACCTGTGGGTCGCGACCCCTTTGGGGGTCAAACGACCCTTTCACAGGGGTCGCCTAAGACCATCAGAAAACACACATATAATTACATATTGTTTTTGTGATTAATCACTATGCTTTAATTATGTTCAATTTGTAACAATGAAATTGGGGGTCACCACAACATGAGGACTGTATTAAAGGGTCGCGGCATTAGGAAGGTTGAAAACCACTGCAGCCCAATCAAAACAACATAGGGAAGCTCAGTGGTTGAGTGTCAACCTATGATCCAGGAGGTCAGGGTACATGCACGGGTTGTGGGCTCAATCCCCAGCAGGGGGCATCCAAGAGGCAGACCATCAATGATTCTCTGTCGTCATTGATATTTCTATCTCTCCCTTTCTCTCTAAAATCAATAAAAATATATTTAAAAAACAACAACAAAGGAAAGAAAAGAATTCATGTGCATATACACACGCAGAAATGGTAAACAGCTACAAAAGACAAAACTAAAATAATATTAAGAGATTACTTTGCTCAATTGCATGCAAATAAACTTAGAAATGAATGAAAACAAATAATAAGAACATATAAACAAAACTAACCATAGCCCTGGCCAATTTGGCTCAGGGTTAGAGTGCTAGCCCATGTAATGAAGGGTTTTGGGTTCGATTCCTGGTCAAGGGCACATACCTCAGTTACAGGCTCGATCTCCAGCCCCAGTTGGGGTGCGGATAGGAGGCAACCAATTGATGTCTGTCACATTGTTTCTCTATCTCCTCTCTCTCTCTCTCTCTCTCTCTCTCTCTTCCCCCTCCTTCCTTCCCTCCACTCTCTCTAAAAAAAATCAATAGAAAATATATCCTGAGGTGAGAGTAAAAAACAAAAACAAAAAACTGACCTCTGAAGCAAGAATAAAATTGTGCCTAACTCAATAGATTTGATAACACAATAAATCTATAGATGTCCCATTTATGAATTTTTATGCAAACAGAAAATTCAAAGAAAATGTCATAGCCTTGGTCAGGTAGCTCAGTTGGTTATAGTGTTGCCCCAATACACCAGGGTTGCGGGTTCAATCCAGGAGTCAAGGCATCAAGCAATGAATGCATAAATAAGTGTAAAATGAATCAGTGTTTCTCTTTCTCTCTCTCCCCCTTCTTCTCTCTCAAATCAATAAATAAATTTAAAAAGAATATGTCATAACCAAATATAGAAAAGCAAGAATGATTCAATATTAGGAAACTGATTTATACATTCGATACATTATTGGATCAAAGAGAAAACATATACAATCATTTCTATGTATGTCAAAAAGGAATTTGATAAAATTATCCATAATTGTTTTTTAAATTATAATAAATATCCATTTATTAAACATTGTAATGAAATAAAAATAAAAGATATGCCCTTATGTTTAATGGGAACACCAGAAGTTACTAGTCTCATTAAAGTCAGGAATACAAGAGGATCTACTCTTACTACTCTTAATTAACCTTGTATCAATAGTTCTGACTGCAATTAGACAAAAAAGGTATAAAAACTATAAAGGATGAGAAAATGATTATTTACAAATAATGTAATTTTTAAAAATGTATTTTTGTTAATTTCAGAGAGGAAAGGAGAGGGAGGGAGCGATAGAAACATAAATGATGCGAGAGAATCATTGATTGGCTGCCTCCTGCATGCCTCACACTGGGGGTCAAGTCCACAACCTGGGCAATTGCCCTGACTGGGAATCAAACTGTGACCTCCTGGTTCATAGGTCGAGGTCGACGCTCAACTACTGAACCACGTCGGCTGGGCACAGATAACCTAATTTTAAGTGAATAAAGTAAAAACTATTATAAATCAGAAGCAATATGACTAGGTGCAAAATAAAATACTGAAATCACTTTCAGATATACAAATTAACAGTTACTAGGTAAAAGAAAGAAAATTCTTTATTTGCCATTGTTATGGAATGAACTGTGTCCCCCTAAAATTCATATGTTGAAGCCATAACTCCCAGTACCTCAGAATGTGATTTGTTTGGAGATAGAGTCTTTAAAGTGGCAATTAGGCCCAGCTGGTGTTGCTCAGTGGTTGAGCATCGACCTATGAAACCAAGAGGTCATGATTTGATTCCTGGCAGGGCCCATGCCCGGGTTGCAGGCTCAATCTCCAGTGAGGGGTGTGCAGGAAGCAGCCGATCAATGATTCTCTCTCATCATTGATGTTTCTATCTCTCTCTCCCCCCTCCTTTCTTCTCTGAAATCAATAAAAAATAAATTAAAAGGTAATTAGGATTAAATGAAATTTTATAGGTGGGCCTTAAACCAATCGGACTGATGTCCTTACAAGAAGGGGAAATTTGGACACATAGACACAGGGATGAACGCACACAGAAAAAAAAACATGTGAAGAAAGCGTAAAAGGGTCAGCAGCCATACACAAGCCAAGAAGAGAGGCCTCAGAGAAATCAACTGCGCTGGCACCTTGATCTTGTGCTGGCACCTTGATCTTGGAGTTCCAACCTCCATAACTGTGTTTAAGCAACCCAGTCTGTGTATCTTGTTTTGGCAGCCCTAGCAAACTAATACTTCCATGTTAACAACAAAAGGGACAAAACACCAAGGAATAAATTTAATAAGAATAATGAGTGATGTATTAGAAGAAGCTTTAAAATGCTTATAAAACATGTTTGTGGATAACAAGAATCAACATTAAAAAATGCAAATTCTCCTTGATTTAGTCGTTAAATTTAATACAATTCCAATAAAAATGCCAACAGAGTCAACTGGGAATTAAACAAGATGATTCTAAAGTTCATATAGAAAAACAAACATTTCTACAGAAAAATGCTGAAAGAGGAGAGAAATATATCAATAAGCTATAATAAAACTGTGTAATTCTGGGCCATAGAAGTTTTAGTATTTTATGTGACATTTGAAACTATTAAAAAAAGATGAATTAATTATTCAATAAATAAATTCTAGATAGGCATCTAGAAAAAAAAATTTTCCCCTTTCCAAGGTAAAAAAATTTTTTTGAGGCACTTCATACTGCACATTTTCAGAGTCACATAAGAAAGCAAAAATGTTATCCTCCCCTCATCTATACTATGCTAATTAGACCAGACAGACCAGACATCTTCAGGACGTCCTTCCTGACAAAGCTGGGCCCCGGTGCCTGCGGCCGGCCCAGGTGAAGCCGCTCGGGTCCCGGGTGCCTGCGGCTGGCCAGAGGTAGGGAAGCCTGGCAAGTGGTTAGGGCGATCAGGCAACCAGTTAGGGGCGATCAGGCAGGCAGGCGAGCAGTTAGGGGCATCAGGTAGGCAGGCAGAGTGGTTAGGGGTGATCAGGCAGGCAGGCAGAGGCGGTTAGAGGCGATCAGGCAGGCAGACAAGCGAGCGGTTAGGAGCCAGCGGTCCTGGATTTCGAGAGGAATGTCCGACTGCCAGTTTAGGCCTGATCCCACAGGGGTCCTGGATTGCGAGAGGGTGCAGGCCGGGCTGAGGGACACCCTCCCCACCCCCATGCATGAATTTCATGCACCGGGCCTCTAGTTCTAGAAATAAGAGTATAAAATTTCTTTTTAAATCATGATACTTAGAAGTTTAGCATCTAAAATTAACAAAAAAGGGGGGGGGGCATTTACTATATATTTCAGACTTCTTTGGTCAGGTTTCTCCCCGGTGGCATTAATATTTCTTCTTCCAATTCATATTACCAAAACAGTAAAAACCTGGGGAAAAATATAAACCTACTGATCACATACCATATTTCATACTAAGATGAATTCCTATCAGATAAAAAATTCAAATGTAAAAAAAAAAATAAACAAAAAGAAACCATGAAGTTCAAGATGAAAGCTTTACTCTCAGGGTAGAGAATAATTGTCTAGCTATGACACAAAATCTAAAAGCCATAAAAGTAGAGATAAATAAACCTATCATAAAAGTGAAGACACAAAAATAAAATACCAACATTTTATATGGCCATAATTTCCATAACATAACAACCAAAAGACAATAAAAAAAGCAGATAAAGTTGTTGCAAACATTATGAGAGATAAAGGGCTAATTTTAATAAAGAAATACAAATAAGAAAAAATCCACCACCTAAAGAAAAATAGGTAAAATATATGGATAGTTTATAGAAATTTAAATACAAACATGAGCTCAACTTCACTCAGTTTTTTAAAAATTATAATTACATAATAATTTTATTTTTTAGCCTATCAGATAGGTAAGATCCAAAAGTCTGATAGCACACTGTATTAGCAAATGTGTGGAGAAATACACTCTTGCATATTGCAGATGAAAATACAAGTTCATGCAACCTCTATAAAAGACAATTTGGCAATATTTATCAAAAGTTTGCCATTTGTGAAATTATTTTATGTCAATTATATCTTAATAAAAGTCATACCCTTTGATCAAGCAATTATTTTAAGGATTTATGCTATAGATATATATTCATATATATATATTTATATAGGTGAAATGATGTATGTACACAGATTGTAACAATAGTAAAATATCAGAAACAATGTGGTTTATCTAATCAGTGTCATAAAAAATGAGGAAGCCTTTTCTCTTTAGATACTGATTTTCAAGATACATTATTAAATGACACAAAAGGGGGAGAAGTGTGTATAGTAACTACCATTTGAGTAAAAAAGAGGCGGAAAAGGAGTATACTTGCTTGTATATGCATAAACATTGTTCTGGTTATCTAATGCTGTGTAAGAAACCACACCAAAACTTAATGGCTTAAAACAAGAATTTATTTTCACCTCTGATAGTTCTGTGTATTGACTGGACTCAGCTGCATTACACTCACTTGTGTTCTCAGTGTAGCTTCAGTCAGAAGACAGCTGGGCCTAGAATCATCTGAAAGTAACACTGAGCTGGACAGACATATAAGATGGCTTTATCACTCAAATGTCTGACATCTCAGCTAGGATTGCTGGAAAAGGTAGGAGCTGGCTGGGAATTTCTCTTTCCTTCCCACCCTCCTTTCATGCAGCCTGTCCATATAGCTTGGGATTGCACACATCTTGTGGTTTCAGAGCAGTCTGAATTCTTACTAGAAGCTGGCTTCTCCCAGAGCAAGCATTCTAAGAAAATTTGGCAAAAGCTGCAAAACTTCTTAAGGCTTAGCCTTAGAAGAACCACTTCTGCTCATTGTACTAATCAAAAGTCATTGAATCATCCCTAGCTGGTTTGGCTCAGTGGATAGAGCATCCGCCTGCAGACTGAAGGGTCCTGGTTTAGATTCCAGTCAGGGGCACATGCCTGGGTTGTGGCCTCTATCCCCAGTAGGGGGCGTGCAGAAGGCAGCCAATTAGTGATGCTCTCTCATCATTGATGTTTCTATCCCTCTCTCCCCTCTCCCTCTCTGAAATGAATAAAAAAATATATATTTTTAAAAAGTCATTGAGCCAGACCAATTCAAGGAAAGGGACTACATAAGGCCAAGAAATGTGATTCATTGGCTAGAGGCAGGAGGGTGTATGTTTCCAAAGAGTAGCTACCAAAATGTTACAAAAATAGACAGAAAAATGTAAATGGTGGTTATATTGATGGGGAGGTATGTTTTTCTTCTGAGCATGCTTTACAGTAACTTTTTTTCTGACATTTAGGAATATCTTAAAGTGGAGAAAATTATATGTATACTAGACGCCTCATGTACTGGGGGGGGGGGGTCCCTCAGCCCAGCCTGTGCCCTCTCACAGTCCGCGAGCCCTCAGGGGATGTCCGACTGATGGCTTAGGGCAGTGATGGCGAAGCTTTTGAGCTCGGCGTGTCAGCATTTTGAAAAACCCTAACTTAACTCTGGTGCTGTGTCACATATAGAAATTTTTTGATATCTGCAACCATAGTAAAACAAAGATTTATATTTTTGATATTTATTTTATATATTTAAATGCCATTTAACAAAGAAAAATCAACCAAAAAAATGAGTTCGCGTGTCACCTCTGACACGCGTGTCATAGGTTCGTCATCACTGGCTTAGGGGGAGCGGGCCTAAGCCGTCAGTTGGACAATCTCAGCGCTGCTGCGGAGGCGAGAGAGGCTCCCGCAACCAACGCTGCACTCGCCAGCCATAAGCCGGCTTCTGGCTGAGCACTGCTCCCCCTGTGGTTGTGCTGCCTTTCGGTTGATTTGCATATTACCCTTTCCTTATATAGGACAATCAACATTTACAAAACATATTTAACCAGGAAAACTTTTACTGTATTAATGGAATGACAACAGTTTGTGTGATACAATGTGATACAATGTAAATGGATTATAGTAGGTACCAATAAATGTTCTACAAATAAATTACTCCAATAAGTTATCAAAAATTATACTGTGTGGGTGTGTGGCTCAATGATTGGGTGTGGACCCAGGAACCAAGAGGTCACGGTTCAATTACAGGTCAGGGCACATGCCCGGGTTGCCAGCTTGATCCCCAGCAGGGGGCATGCAGGAGGCAGTTGATCAATGATTCACATCATTGATGTTTCTGCCTCTCCCTCTCCCTTCCTCTCTGAAATCAATACAAAGATATATTTTTTAAAATATATTTTATTAATTTTTTTACAGAGAGGAAGGGAGAGGGACAGAGAGTTAGAAACATCGATAAGCTGCCTCCTGCACACTCCCCACTGGGTATATGCCTGCAACCAAGGTACATGCCCTTGGCCGGAATCAAACCTTGGACCCTTGAGTCCGCAGGCCGACGCTCCATCCACTGAGCAAAAACCGGTCAGGGCACAAAGATATTTTTTAAAAACTAAAACAATTATATTGCTATTTAATATATAGTGTACAGTGAATATTTTAAGTATCTAAAGCAAGCTAAATAAATTAATGATCAACTAGAAAGAACATTATGATAAATTATAAATGAATCAATGCCCAGGACTTATATTCTGCATTTACACACACACACACACACACACACACACACACACACACACACCATCTTGTGACTACCTTACATTCTCTGTTATGGCACATTAGTTCTTAAGGCAGATTTTCACATAAAGTTAAGAAAGAACAAATAGCCCTGGCCGGTGTGGCTCAGTTGGTTAGCGCATCATCCTGTAAGCCAAAAGATCATGGGTTCGATCCCAACTGGGGGGGAGGGGGGAAGGGTGGAGGCAACTGATAGATGTTTCTCTCTCCCCCTCCATGTGCATCCTCCTGCCTCTAGCAGACAGAAACGGATGTTTCTTTCCCTCTCCCTCTCTCTAAAGCAGCGGTTCTCAACCTGTGGGTCGCGACCCCTTTGGGGGTCAAATGACTCTTTCACAGGGTCGCTAAGACCATCGGAAAACACACATATAATTACATATTGTTTTTGTGATTAATCACTATGCTTTAATTATGTTCAATTTGTAACAATGAAATTGGGGGTCACCACATGAGGAACTGTATTAAAGAGTCACGGCATTAGGAGGGTTGAGAACCACTGCTCTAAAGTCAATAAAAAACATAAAAACTAAAAATACAAAAAAATATATGCAGCATATCTAATGGGTTGAAACATATAAGGTACTTAGAACTGTGCCTGACACCTAACAAATACTCAAACATGTGGTACATGGAGCTACTGTCCCAAAAGATACTATTAAAAGATAATCCATAATAAGATATTGTGGTAAAATAAAATTTTAATATAATCCTTCCTTGGAGATTCACATGCACATTGATAAATGAAAGGCTCTGAGAAGTCCTGAAATAAGGAACTGTTTATCTTTGTTTATTCCAGTGTTTCCTATGCTGCTATATACTTAAATTTCCCCATCTGAAAATTAAGGGGTTAGAACAGTGGTTCCCAAGGTGGGGCACACGCCCCATAGGGGGGCAATTTGATTTTTAAGGGGGGCGATTCAAGAATGAGTTATTAACACAGTGAATTTTTTGCATTCTTAAGGTTCCTAGGGGCCTCATATACAGTATATATATATATATATATATATATATATATATATTGTGACATATTTATGCATTTCAGTTCTCTATTGTATGTTTTTAAACTTTATAATTTCTTAGTGATTTCTTCCTCAGTACTTCAACTGTCCTTTTGTTCTTTTATATTTCTCTTTCATGGATACCATGTTCTTTGGAAGCTTGTTTAGACCAAGTTAATGGCCTTCTACGCTTCCTCCATGTGAATAGGAGTTCACTTTTTGAATAATAAGAATTATATGTCATGGAGGGGGGCATCAGGATTTTAGAGATGCTTAGGTGGGGCATGGCCAAAAAAAGGTTGTGAACCACTGGGTTAGAATATTTAAATTCCAAGGTATATCCTAATAGCCTATGATCTAATAATCTTGAAACATTTTCTAGGGGAATTAGAGATGAGTTTTTATTATATCAAATTGTGTTCTAAAAGTTCTTTTCTTTTCCATGATTTAAAAATCTATCTTCCCAGTTAAAGTACACATGTTAACCATGATTGTACACGTTATTTTTGGCTCACACACACAAAAAACAACAACACACAAAAACAAAACAAACATGTAATACTCTTTGTAATAATTTAAGCAATAAAAAAAATGTTAAAACAAAAAACAAAACACAGTAAGTTCCTATAAAAGTGGATGGAGATAAGGGGAAGAATATGATCATTGAGAAGCATGCTTCAAATCATGTCTGCTTATACTCAATAAATAGTGTTAACACAATGACTGATTGAAGAAACTTATTTGTAAATGTAAAGACATAGCTTACATAAACTTAGATAATGTAGCTTAAAGATGAAGAGGCCAAGAACCTAAAAATTAAAACTAGTAAAACTGTAATCAAAGAAGTATAGTGGGTGATTTAATTAGAGTTGAGCAAAGGATTAGAGGAATTGTGTGATGTGAAAAGAGCATTGGCCTGAAAACAAACAATGTAACCTTAGTCAAATTTCATATAAAACAGGGGGTGGTCAACTGACTAACTATCTACAGTCTAAAATACTCTTCTTCAGAGATATTACACAATCTAACCCCCTTATTTACATATGTGGAATCAGTCTGGGGAAAACAAATCAGTTTGCTCAAGGTCACATAGCTAATTAGTTCAGTCACTTAAATAGTGCCTATATGTCCTGGTACAAGAGTTATACCAGTAAATAAGTTAAAAAATTCCCTGCTCTTTTGTGCTTACATTCTAGGGAGGGGTAGGGAAAGGAATTAGTATGGAATGCTGTCAATAAACAAAGAAATAAAGAAATCTAGTAATTTCAGGTAGTAATAAACTCAGAACTAAAGCAGGCTAGGGCATAGCGTTTGGTATGTGGTATTGTGTATGGGGCAGGTATTTCAAGTCAAAGTGGTCAGAAAAGGCCTCTCCAAAGATGTGACATTTAAGCAGAAATCTGGAGTATATTCTGTAGTAACAGTACTTCAAATAGAAGGAGCAGCAACAACCATTGTTATCTCTGAAGAATAACAACAAGGAGACAAGGATGGCTAGAGCTGAGCATAAAAGGAGGAGAATTGTAGAAAATAAGTCAAAAAAGTAGACAGGGGCCAAATTTTACAGGGGTGGACAAAAGTAGGTTTATAGTTATTCATATGGAAAAAGACATGCAGTTATGATTATTACAGCTTTATTTACTCAAAGGAATGTCATAATGCAACTGTAAACCTACTTTTGCTCATCCCTATATGTGACCCTGCAGGCAATAGTAAAAATTATGTTTTTTATTCTAAAGGTAGTAGGGAGCTGTTAGAGGGTTTTGTTTGAAGAAGCAACATAATCTCTCTCTCTTTTTTTAAAGATCACCCTGGCTACTGTGTTAAAAATAAATTGTAAAGGAACACAAATAGAAAAGCAAGCAGATGAACTAGAAGGCCACAGTGAAAATATCAGCTTGGACTAAGGTAGAAATGGAGATGGTGAGAAGTTAATGAATTATGTGTGATGAGATATGTGAGTAAGAAGACTCATAGATGGCTCCAAATTTGAATCTGAGCCAACTTGTGAATGACAGTGTTTACAGAATGGGGAAGAACTGGAGACAGGATGTAGGAAGAAGGTTTAAGAAAAATGAAGTTCTATTTTAGATATGTTAAGTTGGAAATGCCTTGTAGACTTCCAAATTAAAATACCATGTAAATAAATAATGTCTGGAACTCAGAAACAAAGTTGTGCTATTTAGTCTAAAACATGGGAATAAAAGATTATCCAGAAAAAGGAGAAGGGGGAGAAAGAGAGCCTAGGTGAGAAACCATATGTTGTTGCTTCTATAGTGTTTTAAACTGCGTTTTCTTTCATAAATTAGAAATACTGTCTATATAACAGAAGTGCTTGAATTAAAGAGGAGTGCTCAAAACAAGATCAGCAATAACACCAACAATCAAAGCCTTCTATTTGGCAAGAGAGTAAAAAGAATTAGAAAACAGGGATGGAACAGTTTGTATTATAAAGTTCTGGTCAAAGCCAAAATTCCAGGGTAACCAAGTCAGCACCTGCCCGTGGTAGAGATACAGTGAGAAAGCAACTCAAGCAACACCTGTTTTGTGAACATGCCATTTAGGCAAAGAGTACTGGAGCCAGAGGGCTAAGACACTGGGGAAAAATGGTCAACCTTGCTATAAGAAAAGGAGGTTTCCCTTATAAATGAAGAAACCTCGTTTCCCTTAGAAGAGAAAGGAGTGCATTATTATATCGATTTATAAATTACATAAGAACCCCTCCCCAAACAAATTCAGTCAGTTCTGATTTAAAGCAGGATATATACTAGGTATAAAGGCAAAGCTCACTAAAGGAAAATATTTAAATAAAGGAATACGATGTTCAGTTTTTATTTTACAATAACCTTATAATGAACTAAATGCCTATCTTTTTTTTGAGAAAACCCCCCACTAAATACCTTAGTTCTTTGTATAATTAAAATGGACAAGTGAGAAACTTTAAAACTCTTATAATTATCCTTTAAAAACACTATATTCCTATTAATGTTAAAATATATCACTGTAACAATGGAAAAAACTCACCTGATATATTTCTCTGATCTATTTACTGGGAACTGTAGGGAACCCAGGCAGAGAAGGGAGACTACCAGTACTCACTGTAAGCCCTATGTCTTATTGTCCTTTCCCTACAATGGTCTGGCTAGCTGTGAACAGCCTACATTCACCATCTTCTAAACAACTGATCTCCACTAACATCACTAATTTTATTCAACAGAATTTTGCAATATGACTTTATTCAACCACAATATGGAAAATATTTTCCATGTTTTACTCTTTCAATTTAGATCCAGAATCCATCAAAGACCCTGGGGTTTGAAAATTCTTTTTAATTAAATAGAAAAAATTATTCGTGCTAAAGGAGAAAAAGCAGTGTGAAAAAAGAAACCCACCAAGGGCATATTTATGATTATTGTGGCGGCCTACACTCAATTCTTGTTTCTGAGACTTTGGCTTTGAATCAGGTTGGCAGAGTTCTTGGCTTCTTTCCCTATCAAGTAGCATCTATACTTTACTAATGGAGACACATATTGCATTAGGTTTACTTTCATTTTAAAAAATAGATTCATTACAAAATGTTAGCTTATACTGAGCCTGTGGTCATCAAAGTCACATAAAAATAAATAATTGATCAGTCTGTGACAGTAATTCTAGAATGGAGGTCTGTCATCTAGGTAAGTAACAGTAGTTCTAGAATGGAGGTCTTCTGATTCCATATTTTGTGCACTTATTACACTACATTGCTTTATCTGCCTTTACTTTTATCCTCTTTTGAAAAGTCCTACTTGATCTACTATAATGCTATTATAATTAAGACAATGATAGGAGATTAAGCAAAGACAGAAAACAGACCATGGAAAAGAACAGCGAAATAAGTTTCACATATGGAAACTTGATATATGAGGCACATTATAGTTCACTAGAGAAAGGAAGGACTAGTCATTAAATAGTGCTAACTATATATCTACATATTTTAAAAATAGTATTTCATCCTCAAACCAGACATAATAAATTATATAGATGAAAAACCCACACCTGAAAAGCAAAACTTTAAAAATGCAAAAGAGTATTTTTTATGACCCTGGGGTAGAGAATTCTTAAATAACATATAATTTATAAAAACAAGAAAAAGATGGATAAATAATATATACATTAAAATTTTAAACTTCTGCTGATTAAAGGGCATGATTTAAAAACTGAAAAGCCAAGCTAAATATCTATAATGCATAAAACAAAGAATTATAATCCAGAATGTGTTTGTAAATAAGCAATTTACAGAAATTGAAATAGCTAATAAACATAAGAAGTTCAATCTCACCAGTAATCAGGAAAATACAAATTTAAATAGCAATGAGGATTGTGTATATAATGGGCAAAAATTAAAAAAATCTGATGACACCAACTGATGATGAGGATGTAGAACAATGAGAAAACTGTTCGTTCATATGGGGTTCTAAATTGGTTAAACAACTTGCAATTTGGCAACATCTAGTAAAGTTGAAGATTCACATGTTATGACCCAACATTTCCGTTTTTATGTATATATTATAGAGAAACTCATATCGACACAAAAGTATTCACAGCAGCATTATTTCTAAGAGAAGAAAAACAAGGTATAATCTCAATATCCATTGAGAGTAAAACAAACAAATGTGATATATTCATACAATACTAAAAATCAGAGAAAGCAAATAAACTTTACACATATTACCATAGACAAATCTCACAAACAATAAATGACAAAAGCAAGCTGCCAAAAATATATACAGCTTTGACACTCGAAAGTTTTAAAATACTTAAACTAATATATATTATTTAGGAAAAAATACATGGATAAAGATATAAGTAAATACACAAAAACAACAAATCCGGGATGATAGTTTAGAAGGGAGGTTAGATCACAAAGGAGGAACTGGTGTTTTGTTAGTGTTTTCTTTATTAAATGGATGGTAGATCTATTGATGTTCAATGTACAGTATCGTTCTTTATTCATATCTGTATGTCAGAAATATTTATAATACCTTTTAAAAAGAAAGGACAAAAAGGAAGTGAAGGCTCCTACAATTACAATATAGTTTGTTCCTCTCAGGGAGGCAACAGTTTTGAAAATAAAGCAAAAAAGTAATTTGTTTCTTTAACTAGATATAATTCATTCCTAGTTCTATATCTGTGTATCTTCCTTTTGCTAAGTTTATCGTCTTTCATCATTGGCCCTCTAATTTATTTGCAACCCTGTAAAAAGAAGTATAGTAAACTGGGATTTCAATTCCCAAGCTTTTCTTTTGTTAGAGGAAATCATAAAATAACGAACTCCACATTTGCAAATAATCTTTTCTTTTCCAAACACAGAGATTACCTTCTTACAATAATTCTTTCTTTTAAATTCAAGAATGGCAATGAGGCTCGCCAGTGTGACTTAGTAGTTGAGCACTGACTTATGAACCAGAAGGTCATGGTTCGATTCCCAGTCAGAGCACATGCCTGGGTTGCAGGCCCGATCCCTAGTAGGGGGCATGCGGGAGGCAGCTGATGAATGATTCTCATCATTGATATTTCTACCTCTCCCTCTCCCTTCCTCTCTGAAATCAATACAAATATATTTTATAAAGACATTCTAAACTAGAAAAACCATTAAAAAAAAGAACGGCATGAGGAATGTTAAGCAATTTAGATTCTAATTAACTTTACCAATAACTCATTTGTTGATTTATTGATTATAGCCATTCTGAGAGGTATGAGATGGTATCTCATTGTCATTTTGATTTGCATCTCTTGGATGCTTAGTGACTTTGAGCATGTTTTCACATGTCTCTTGGCCTTCTGTATATCCACTTTTGAAAAGTGTCTATTTTAAAGTCCTTTGCCCATTTTTTGATTGGATTGTTTTATCTTCCTTTTGTTAAGATGTATGAGTTCCCTATAAATTTTGGAGATTAGGCCCTTATTGGATATAACATTGGCAAACATGTTCTCTCATGCAGTGAGCTTTCTTGTTTTGTTAATGGCTTCTTTTGCTGTGCAGAAACTTTTTATTCTGATATAGTCCCATTTTATCCTTAGTTTCCATTGCCCTAGGACAGTGATGGCGAACTTATGAACTCACTTTTTTGGTTGATTTTTCTTTGTTAAATGGCATTTACATATATAAAATAAATATCAAAAATATAAATCTTTGTTTTACTATGGTTGCAAATATAAAAAAATTTCTATATGTGACACAGCACCAGAGTTAAGTTAGGGTTTTTCAAAATGCTGACACGCCGAGCTCAAAAGGTTCGCCATCACTGCCCTAGAAGCTGTATCAGTAAAGATATTGCTACAACATATGTCTGACATTTTGATGCCTATGGATTCTTATAAGATTTTTATGGTTTCCCATCTTACATTTAAGTCCTTTATCCATTTTATTTTTGTGTATGGTATAAGTTGGTGGTCTAGTTTTATTTTTTTGCATGTATCTGCCCAATTTTCCCAACACCATTTATTGAAGAGACTGTCTTGACTCCACTGTATGCTCTTGCCTCCTTTGTCAAATATTAATTGAGTATAATGGCTTGGGTCAATTTCTGGGTTCTCTGTTCTGTTCGATTGGTCTATATGTCTGTTCTTGTGCCAGTACTAGGCAGTTTTGAGAACAGTGGCTTTGTAATATAGCTTGATATCTGGTATTGTGATTCCTCCAACTTTGTTCTTTTTTCTCAAGATTGCTGTGGCTACTCAAGGTCTTTTTTTATTCTATATGAATTTTTGGAGAGTTTGTTCCAGGTCTGTGAAATATGCCATTGGTATTTTAATGGGGATTGCATTAAATCTATAGATTGCTTTAGATAGTATGGACATTTTAATGATGTTGATTCATCTAATCCATGAACACGGTATATTCTTCCATTTGTTTATGTCTTCCTCTATTTCTTTTTTCAATATCCTAGTTTTCCAAGTATAGGTCTTTTACCTCCTTAGTTAAGTTTATTCCTAGGTATCTTAATTTTTTTTTTGTGCAATGGTAAATGGGATTGCTATTTTATATTTCTCTTTCTGAGAGTTCATTATCTATCTATATAAAAGCCTAAGTGACAGAACAACTGAATGACTGGTGGACCAGTCACTATGATGCACACTGACCGCCACGGGGCAGACGCATCACGCAGGAGCTGCCCCCTGGTGGTCAGTCAGCTGACCAACGGGAGTCAGGTGCAGGGCTCACAGCTGGCGAGCGCTGCTGTGGCAGCGCGAGCCTCTCCCAATCGGGACTGATTGGGCACAAGCCTGTGGCAGGCACAGTGGGGCCAGGATGAGTGGGAGCAGCAGGTAGGAGCTGCAGGCGGCATTGGACCCTGGGTTTCAGCTTTATCCCTGCAGGCCACCCTGAGGGACCCCACCCGTGCACAAATTCATGCACCGGGGGGCCACTAGTTAGAAATATTTTTCATATTCTTTTTGGTATCTTTTGCTGTACAGAAGCTTCTAATTTTTACAGTCAAAATTTTCAAGTTACTTCTTTATGGTTTCAAGTCATACTTATAAAGACCTTCTTTATCCCCAAATGTTCTAAATCTTCTTCTAGGATTTTATTTTTTAAATATTTAAATCTTTAATAAATTTAGGGTTTTTATTCATTTTTGAAAGCCAGTTGTCTTAACACTATAGAGTAGCCAATCCTTTTCCTACCAATTTGAAATGTGATTTTTATCATTTGGTAAACTGCAGGATATTAATGGGCATGCTAACTTCTACTCTTTCCCTAAAGAGTTGAAGAGGTTGTTTGCAAAGCTCCTGATTTCCCCTTCAATTTTGAATGAAAGCCTTGCTGGATAGGGTATACTTGGATTCAGTCCCTTGCTTTGTATCCACTTTGTATACTTCATCCATTCCCTCTGGCCTGATGTGTTTCTGTTGAGAAATCATTTGATAATCTAATGGAAGATCCTTTGTAGGTAACTCTCTGTCTCTCTATTGCAGTCTTTAAGATTCTCTCTTAGTCGTTAATGTTTGCCATTGTAATTACAATGTGTCTTGGTCTGTGTCTTTTTTTTTTAAATATATTTTATTGATTTTTTTACAGAGAGGAAGGGAGAGGGATAGAGAGTTGGAAACATCGATGAGAGAGAAACATCGATCAGCTGCCTTCTGCACACCCCCTACCGGGGATGTGCCCACAACCAAGGTACATGCCCTTGACCAGAATTGAACCTGGGACCTTTCAGTCCACAGGCCAACGCTCTATCCACTGAGCCAAACCGGTCAGGGCGGTCTGTGTCTTTTTGAGTTCATCTTGTTTGGGTCTCTCTATGCCTACGTGACTTTTTCTTCCCCAGATCAGGAAGTTTTCTGTCATTATTTCTTCAAATAGGTTTTATAATCCTTGTTCCACTTCTTGTCCTTCTGGCACCGCTATTATACATATATTACTTCGTTTCATGTTGTACCAAAGCTCCCTTAGGCTCTCCTCTTGCTTTCTAATTTTTTTCTCCAATTGCTGTTCAGATTGGGTGTGTTTTCCTGCCCTGTCTTCTAACTCACTAATTCAGCCCTCCGCTTCTTCTAGTCTACTGTTGAACCTTCCATTGTGTTTTTTATTGTAGCTATATCACTCTTGATTTCCTCTTGATGCTTACATGAGTTGATTTTCTCATCCATCCAGTTTATGAACTCTATGACCCTTACTCTGAATTATTTTTCTGACATATTGCATGCCTCCATTTCATTTAGTTCCTTTTCTGGTGATTCCTCCTCCTTTGGGGTTGTTTCTTTGTCTCCTCATTTTTGCTCTCACAGAAGGGTCCAGGTGCGGGGACACACAGGGCCTGTGGCCACAGCGGTGGGTCAGTGGGAGGGTTGCACATCCTGAGAGTCACCGGAGAGCCCAGGTACCGAAGGCCAGCCTTCTTAGGTCATCTAATAATCTCTCATTGCAGGCAGCCCCAGGAAGGACATGACCTCAGACAAGGAAGCTCTTTGTAGCTGAAAGATGTCTGCTGGATACACCTCAGAAGCTGAGCAGCAAGTCTTTCTTTGATGGAGATCTGGAAGTACATCACCATGTCCACCACAAGTTTCACAAGGTATGGATTTCTGGTTGAAAAGTGTTGTTTTTTTCTCTCAGTATTTTAAAGATACTATCATACTGTCTTCTGGTTTTCACAGTTGTTGCTGAAGACTCTGCTGTCATTGTAACTGTTGGTCTTTTATGATGATCTGTCCTCTCTTTGAGACTGATTTCAAGACTTTTGTCCTTGGCATTCTGCAGTTTCATCAAAGTGTAGATTTCTGTTTATTTATCCTGCTAGGTGTATACAATGCCTCCTTGATCTGCAGATTCAAGTGTCCAGCAGTTTTGGAAAATTTGCAGCCATTATGTCTTTAAACACTGTCTCTCCTACATAATAAACACCATTATCATAACTACTGGTATAGAAGGGAACTATGCAGCTATTCCAGAAAATAGCCTCTAGCCAAGTGGTTCTCAACCTGTGGGTCGTGACCCCTTTGGCAGTCGAATGACCCTTTCACAGGGGTTGCCTAAGACCATCCTGCATATCAGATATTTACATTACGATTCATAACAGTAGCAACATTAGTTATGAAGTAGCAATGAAAATAATTTTATGGTTGGGTCACAACATGAGGAACTGTATTTAAAGGGCCAGAAGGTTGAGAACCACTGCTCTAGCCCAAGCATCCAACATGCACTGACCATCAGTTTATTTTTTTATTAGTCCTAGGAAGTTTTCTTCTAACCTCGTAAGCCAGCTAATATTTAAAGTCAGTTATTTTGAGCATAACTGTATGTTATTGCACTCACTAATATCTCAAGGCACTTAAGTCTCACCTCCTGGCTCTACCTCTGATAGAAAGGTGTTTGAACTGGGCCAAGAACAAATTAGAGTCCTCAGAGAAGAAAAATAAGCCACTGTACCAATAGATGGACATTTTGTAGGAGGAAAAGAACTGTAAAGGATTGGGTGAAAACTCTAATAATCCTCTTCCTCTTTTTTCCCTTGCTAATGTGTCTCTTGCATTAGAAGGGCTAGTATAGTGGTCGGCAAACTCATTAGTCAACAGAGCCAAATATCAACAGTACAACGATTGAAATTTCTTTTGAGAGCCAAATTTTTTAAACTTAAACTATATAGATAGGTACATTGTTATTAACTTAATTAGGGTACTCCTAAGCTGGCCTTTGCTAAAAACGTCCTCAATCTGATTGAGGTACGTTCGCTGAGGTCGACCCCTTCCAACCCTCCCATCCACACTCGTCTTGTTCTATCTCCTTTCGTTCATCCTCTCTATATGTCCAAACCATCTCAACATACCTTTCTCAATCCTCGACACTACATCTTCTTTCACTCCACAACGTTCCCTAAAATTAACTTAATAAACTTTACTTAAAGTTTTAAGTCTTAGTTAAACTATAGGTACGTTGAATAAAACTTGATATCATACTTAATAACGATATTATTTATTGATAAAATTAAATTCCTTACAATTTACCTTACAATATCCATAAAATTAAATCATGACAATGACTGACAAACACTAATGTGAACAATGGCCTTGCATCTCTTTGGAAAGTTTGGGTAAGTCAGGTTTGTATGTTGTTGTTTTTAATTTTAGGCACGATTCCAGGTTCTCATCAATAAGACGACTTCTCAATTTACTCTTGATAAGGTTCATGCTTGAAAATGATTGTTTGCATAAATATTTAGACTGGAATAAGGAAAGAACAGCAAATGCTAGTTTTTTCAGTTGATTATATGAGTCAGGAATACTATTCCAGGTGTTAAAAATCAACATATCTTCCTTCTCCAGGTCTTTCAAAGCAGACCACTTGTGCTGTGGACTAAGTTCACTAACCACCGCACAATGAGACTGCTGACTGACTGGCTCACTCAACTCGTGCTTGAATCGCGTGCGCCTCCCCCGCGCTGTGTATCCCGCGACCCGCCTGCGCCCCCTCTCCCTTTGCCCACCGACCGACACCTCCCACTTCTTCTAATGCCACTTCTTCAAAATAGACTCGCCCAGGCCGAATTCTGCGCATGGGCCATGAAGTTTCAATCACACTGTACGTGCGCGCCCGCACGTGGTATTTTGTGGAAGAGCCACACTCAAGGGGCCAAAGAGCCGCGGTTTGCCGACCACTGGGCTAGTAGAATTAGGAAGAGGCCTGGAAGAAAGGAAGCATGGAAAAGGCTGGCTTATGAAGGCTCAGTTTTAAGCCTTAGGGGGGAAAAGTAATTTTCAGATCATCACTCACTATCTCCAATTATGGTGCAATTAAGGCTCAGATAGGGCCAAGACCAGAAGTAGACCTAGGACCAAAATTTATAAAGCAGAGAATCTGGCCTTTCTCTTGTTAAAAGGGGCAAGAGGAACTCCTCTGCGCGCGCACACACACACACACCTTTGAAGTAAATAGCACTATATGCAGCTAGTCAAGGATTTGGACTTCACAATTTTAGCTACCGTTCTCTTTCCATCAGATATGCAAAATATACTATAATGTTCACATAGGAACATGTATTTGCATGCAATGTTATATATGCTATATTTGTGGCAAATTTAAGACCTCACTTATTTTAGTTTTTCCATAGTTGCCCTTCGGGATTAATGTGCTATATTTTATTTGAGGATAAAGATGACACAACATTTAAGAAGTTGTTAAAGTAATTATCTGGTCACTTTTATTTATTTTTTAGTCTGGTCACTTTTAAACCTTAGGACTTTAGGGAATTTTTTTTCTACCCAATTTATAAAAAGACATACTTTAAGATGGCAATGAAGAATATTCTTTGGGCCTGCCCAGTGTGGCTCAGTGGTTGAGCAATGACCCAGGAACCAAGAGGTCCCCAGTTCAATTCCCAGTCAGGGCACATGCCCAGGCTGCAGGCTTGATCCCCAGTGTGGGGCATGCAGGAGGCAGCTGATTAATGTTTCTACCTCTCTATCCCCTCCTCTCGCTCTCAAATCAATAAAAACATATTGTAAAAAAGAATATTAATTAAAAGTGCTGGAAAAATAAGTGTACTCTCCAAAATTAATTTTTGTACACTTACTAATTTGTGTTTTTATCTGTAGTATAATTAGTATCATATTCTTTAAGGTGTTTTTACTAGGTGTTTCTGTATTTTTTAAAGAAACGGGAGTAAAACCCCATAAAATAATTGTGCTTTAGTCACAGAATAATCTGACTTCTATATTTATTTTTTTTCTACTAGACTATAAACACCTGTATGATAGGAGCTGTGTCTTATTACTCTTGCTTTCTCAGCAATTGTCAATATGCCATAATGATAGATATATAATAAATGGCTGTTGCATTAATAGATGAATTTTATAAAGAAAGAAAAAAAAACCTGTGGTTTATGAGAGAAAAGTTTCTAGATTCATTTGATATTAGACCTGAGAAGAACCTTAGAGATTATTCAGTTCAATCCCCTAATTTTAGAGATAAATTTTAGAGTAACTAAAGACAAAGCTAGTTAGGGATACAGCCAGGACTAGGTTGCATCTCCTAAATATTCCTTCTATGTTTTTTGGGTAAGAGGTGTGAAGTGGTGGTAAGAATGTAAGCTATGGAATCAGAAAGATAATTCATATCCCAGCTCTCACTTACTGTCTGAATTTGAATAAGTTGTATAATTATGAGACTCCGTTTCTACATTTGTAAAATTGAGTACAATTTAACTTACTGGACTACAGTGAAAATTAAATGAGATAATGTATATAAATTTGCTGAGTACAGAACATGGTGCATAGTCAATGCTTAATAACTAGAAGCTTCTATGATTATTACATTATTTTGCTTCTATTTTGCTATTCCCATAAACTACTGAAATTATTTCCTTTAATTGGTGCAGTAATAACTACAAAACAATTGGAAAAATGATTTATTGGCAAGTCTTTATTATAGTGATGTACTAAAATTTATTTTTTTATTGTAGCAATATAATAGTACCAGACTGTATTGAGTATTTTTAATACCATTATGCAAATAGTGTAAAACAATGATTCTCAAAAATAGTAATAAGAATGAAACTGACAATTTATATGGGACAGAAAAAAATGGCACAGGCCACCAACTACTAAATTTTCAAAGGTTATATAGAATAATGCTTGCTGTAGATCAGAATTGACAAACTACAGCATGCAGACCAAATCTGATGCAATTGTTTTTGTAAAATCAAACTTTACTGAAACAATTTCATTTGTTTACATATTGTCTATGATTACTTTTGTATTATATCAGCAGAGTTGAGTAGCTGTAGCAAAAACCATATGGCAGGCAAAGCCTAAAATATTTACTATATGACCTTTGACAAAGTTTTCTGTGCCCTGCTGCAGATCATGGCAAGTACATTAAAAATATTTTTTTCTAAAATGTGTAAACCATTTGTACACCAGATATATTTGCAACTAAGATTTAAAATTGAACTTACAACTTAGGCTTTTCTGTTAAACAGAGGCCAGAATAATAGTAACTTGTATGTTTTAATATATTTATCCAACAGTGCCATTTGACAGCATTTTACAACCTGTACATAATAGTATTAATAGTTTTCTATAAATTTCTTTAATATTCTTTTATAATATTTTCCTATAAAATGAGATTTAGAACATTTTTTTCCAGGGATTTCTTACTCTTTTCCCTTATTATAGACACTAAACAATTTTGAGGAAAAATTAATTTGGTACTAGTAAGTCACAGGCAGGATATTTACCATTTAAGTATTAGTAGCACTATATATTTATACAGAAATATTTACTGTCCCTAATGTTGGAAGTGTAAAATATACCCATTTCCCTCAGGGTCCTTACATAAACAATGATGATTCCTTTAGAAATTGCCTGGCAAAGAGAAACATCATTACCAGAAATTGAAGCTAATATCACTGTTAGATTTGATGTTACTCTGCTAGTTTTGTATTTTTCTGCATCAAGACTAGATAAACAACAGATGGGTTGCCTTGTGTGGTTGAAAGAATACAAATAATGTTTTTTGCTTGTTTTCTATAAAAAGATATATATTTTTAGAATTCTACAAATGGTTCTAATGTGAACTTCATAGTCTTAACTAAGTTGCTTGTATTATAGTAAGATATTTCTACTACTGAAACAGGTTGTATTATCAAAATTCTTGGGATATATAGCATTGCATTAGATGGCTGCGAGGTGAAAAAAATGAAGGGGCACATTAGGTAAGAATATGTGCGCTTTTGAAAATAAATATTTAAACAAAAAAAAATTTGATTCTAGTACAGAATACAGGGTTAATATATTCCTTCCTCGAGCTTCAAGAAATATGTAGTTATAGCAATAAAATACTGAAATTTTCCTTTTTGCAAGGCAATCTAGTAAGAGGTTTAAATTTATTATCTCCTTTAATCTTCATAGCCACCCATGAGGTACATATTACTATATGTCACATATTATTTCCTGCATTTTACATGAGGAAACTAGGCTCAGAATGTTAGAGACAGGACATAAACCTAGCCTATCTGCCTTTAAATACCATGTATGTATGTATGTATATTTTAGAGAGAGAGAGAGGGAAGGAGGGAGGGAGAGAGGGGGAAAAGAGAAAAGGAGGGAGAGAAACATCGATGTGAGAGAGAAACATCAATCAGCCGTCTCCTGTACACACCCCAACAGGGGATTGAACCCGAAACCCAGGCACCTGTCCTGACTGGGAATAAAACCCATGACCCTTTGGTGTAAGGGATGATGCTCCAACAAACTGTGCCACACTGACCAAGGCTAAAGCCCATTTTTTTAAAAACCAATACTATGTATGTTATATTGAAACACTTTTCTAGAAATAACAACCTTTGAGACTTGTAACTCTTTCATAAAATGCTTTAAGCCTCTTAAAAGGTACTAAATAGAGGAAATTATTTTTAAAGAAAAAAAAAACACAACAAAACACCAAAGTACCTAGAAAATTACTAATATGTTAAATAGTATATCAGATGGAAGTGTACTCTAGGAATAAACTGTACTGATTTTAAATAGTAAAATAGATATTCTGATAACTAGGGCTAAATTTCATAATTCTGGATTTAGGCATTACATATTACTTGTTCAAGTATTATTTAATACACATTTTAAAAAAGTATTCTTGCTAAAATCAGTATAAAGGTTGTTGTTTTTTTATTGATTTTAGAGAGGAAGGCAGAGGGCGAGAGAGAAACATCAATGATAAGAGAGAATCATTGATCCACTGCCTCCTGCACACTCCCCACTGGGGATTGAGCCTGCAACCCGGGCATGTGCCCTTGACCAGAATCGAAACTGGGACCCTTCAGTCTGCAGGTTGACACTCTATCCACTGAGCCAAACCAGCCAGAGCTAGTGTAAAGTATTTTAAAATCTACGCAATAAACTTCTATTTACAGCAAGGATACTATTTTAAATATTTTTAAATTCTTTATACCAGTGGTCAGCAAACTCATTAGTTAACAGAGCCAAATATCAACAGTACAACAATTGAAACTTCTTTTGAGAACCAAATTTTTTAAACTTAAACTATATAGGTAGGTACATTGTTATTAACTTAATTAGGGTACTCCTAAGCTGGCCTTTGCTAAAAACGTCCTCAATCTGATTGAGGTACGTTC
>NW_005367108.1:278587-299260 GCF_000412655.1 Myotis brandtii | reverse complement strand
CCATCTCAACATACCTTTCTCAATCCTTGACACTACATCTTCTTTCACTCCACAACGTTCCCTAAAATTAACTTAATAAACTTTACTTAAAGTTTTAAGTCTTAAACTATAGGTATGTTGAATAAAATGATATCATACTTAATAACGATATTATTTATTGATAAAATTAAATACCTGTAGGATTTGCAGCTGGTTGGAAAAATACAGGTAATTTTATGCTTCGAATAGGTACTTTTGTCACCCGCACGCTATCTGCGGACGTGACTAGCACTAACCACTGCACAATGAGACTGCTGACTGACTGGCTCACTCAACTCGTGCATGAATTGCGCGCTACGTATCCAGCGGCCTGCCTGCGCTGCATCTCCCATCGCCCGACTGACTAACACCCCCCACTTCTTCTAATGCCACTTCTTCAAAATAGACTCACCCAGGCCGAAAACCAACTTCTGCGCATGGGCCACGAAGTTTCAATCGCACTGTACGTGCGTGCCCGCACGTGGTATTTTGTGGAAGAGCCACATTCAAGGGGCCAAAGAGCCGCATGTGGCTCGCGAGCTGCGGTTTGCCGACCACTGCTTTATACAATCCCATTTTTCTTCAAATTATGGACTTAAATACATGCCATTTTCATTAAACACAACTGACATTTTGAAACATGTGATCAACTGCTTCCCAAACTGATTTTTCAAATATTTGAAACCTTCAGTAATATAAGAAATGACTATAAAGCAACCTCTATAAGCAAAATATTAAAACATTATTCTCTAAGTCACCTAGCAGGCTACTCTAAAGAAAACATCATTGCTCAATACATTTTAAAACATCTCAGAGCCTGCTAAGTATTCTTTTAGGCAAGTTCAGTGATAGTAAATCTGTTCAATTATGAGTGGATATTACTTCAAATAGGAATTTAGTATCTCTGGTATTCAATTCACAAGTCTATGTAAGATTCTTCTTAGTAAAATTGTGAATGAAAACTAATATTAAAATTCTAATATCAGAATGTTAAAAAATCAAAGTAGAACAAATATATGGTATCACTTAAAAGAGGTATCTAGAGTAATACAGGCATACCTCATCTTATTGCACTGCTTTATTGCACTTTACAGATAATGCGTTTCTCACAAATGGAAGGCAAGACCCTTCACCTGCAAAACGATTATTACTATCTGAAGGCCCAGGTTAGCATTTTTTTTGCAATAAATAAATAAATGTTTTCATTAAGGTATGTACATTATTTTTTTAGACACAATGCTATTGCACACTTAATAGACTATAGTATAGTGTAAGTGTAATTTTATATGCACAGGAAAACCAAAAAATTCCTGTGATACTTGCAGTGATCTCATCTGGTCTGGAAATGAACCTGCAATATCTCCAAGGTATGCCTGTAGTCAAATTCACAGACACATTAAGTAACGATGGCTGCCAGAGGCTGGGAGGCAGGTAGGAAAGGGGAGTTATTGATTAATGGGTAAAGTTGCAGTTTAGAAATATGAAAAAATTTCTGGAGATGGGTGGTGCTGATAGTTGCACAAATGTACTTTATGCCACAGAACTGTACACTTTAAAATGGTAAATTTTGTTACCATTTCTGGGGGGATATTTTACCACAGTTAAAAAAAAAAAAACCCTAGGTGACTGGCTCTATAATTTGTCGGTAGTCTCTAGTTTGGGTGGGCTATACTTAGCTGACCCCTGAGCTAATGTTATTCTGTGGTAAGTCATATTTCTTTCTGCTTTAACTTCCTCCATCTAGAGTGGCAAGAATGAAGCCATACTATCAATTTCATAAGGTTGTTGTGGGTATCAAATAAAATCATAGATTTACTCACAATAAAGTTTATATAAATAATAACAGTTCATATTTATAATACTTTATCTTTTTTGAACAAGTCAGATTTAACTCAATATCTATTACTTAAGATTGAAAAGCAAGAGTCACAAGGGAATTCATGGAATTCATACACAGAATAAAGCTTTAATCATACTGCACTAATCTTCCAAAATAACCTCTAAACTTTTATGAAGAAAAAAGTTAATACTAATTCTGGGAAAGAAAAATACTGCAGGGAATAAAAATGCAAGTATGGAATATCAATCTATGAGGTGTTAATGTGAAAAGCACCCCCTTCCATTGGGAAAACTTTTCTATGAAGGAAGAAAGGCCAGAGATTTTCCCAACTTGAATGAATAAAAGGTTATACAAAATAGAACCAGAGTCATAGAAGCATCCAACAGACTGTCCAACCTATGAGGGAAGCCGTGAGTGAGGGGGTAAGAGATCAACCAAAGGACTTGTATGCATGCACATGAGCAAAACCAATGGACACAGAAAGGGTATGGGGGAATGAGGGCATGTGCTGGAGGATGGGGGCAGTCGGGGAGAGGTCAATGGGGGGAAAAGGAGACTTATGTAGTACTTTAAACAATAAAGAATTTAAATTTTAAAAAGTGCACAAATTGTAAGTAACTTAGCTACAGATAATCTTAAAAAATAAATACATAAAATAAATAAATAAAGTTGTCTGGAGCTACCAGGTAAGTATGAAAAACTGAATGAGTGACCAACATGGCTAATAATAGTTTTTTGGCTGTAGCTGGTTTGGCTCAGTGGATAGAGCATCGGCCTGCGGACAAAAGGGTCCCCGGTTTGATTCTAGGTCAGGGCATATGCCCGGGTTGCGGGCTCAATCCTCAGTGGGGGACGTGAAAGAGGCAGCCAATCAATGATTCTCTCTCATCATTGCTGTTTCTATCTCTCTCTCCCTCTCCTTTCCTCTCTGAAATCAATAAAAAAAAATATTTTTAAGAAATAATGTTTTTTTGGTTAAACTTTAAATGACCAATAAAAACACTTCAAAAACCAGGAAATAGTTACAATGCATGAGTTGAATATTCAAGTAGCTAGAAAAATAAAGTGTAGTTGACCACAGGTTTGAACTGAGTGAGTCCATTTATATGCAGATTTTTTACAATAAATATACAGCCAGCCCTTTGTATCCCTGAGTTTCACAACCGAGTTTTATAACCATAGACTTAACCAACTGCTAACTGTATGTATGCATTGTTTTGGGGGAGTCAAAAGTTATATGAAGGTTTTCAACTGCGTGGGGGCTGGCACCCCTAACCTCCACATTGTTCAACCATTGACTATAATTCTAAAGAAAAGCAATAGGAAGAAAGTAAGGTAAGAACAGAAATAACTGAATTAAAATTATAATCCTCTGGTATCAATTTATAAGTTGATATCAGTAAGAGATTAAGACTTATAAATAGATTAAGACTTATAAAGAAATATGACTTACCACAGAATAAGATTGATCAAGAAAGAAAAAAAAAATAGATCATACATTAGGAACCAAAATAGGAAATAGTAACAATTTTCAAAATTAAAAAATGTGAATAACCTTATACCAATTTATTTGAAATATTTTTCTAGGAAAATATAAATTCTCAAAAATGCCTCAAGAAGAAATATAAGACCTGAATAAAACATTACTATTAAAGAAATTGAAGTGGTAGTTTAAAAAACCTAGTGATTCCCAAAACGTCTCTCACCTTACTTCTACAATACTATGACACAGAGTTTTTACAGGATATACTAACCCTTTTAAAAAGCAGAGAGCCCTATTTATTATGCAAACTGTTTCAGAGAAACAAACCTCACTTTATGAAGCTATTATAACCTCAACCCCCAAACTAGACAGGGACAGTACAGAAAAGTAACAATTATCATCATCTATCTCATTTATGAGTGTACAGTTGTCTCCCCATATCTGTGGTTTCACTTTCTGTGGTTCTAATTACCTGTAGAGCCACAGTCCAAAAATATTAAATAGAAAATTCCAGAAATAAACAATTTATAAATTTCAAATGGCACACTATTCTGAGTAGCATGATAAAATCTAACACTGTCCTGCTCCAGCCTGCCCAGGACATGAATCATCCTTTTGTCCAACATCTCCACACTGTCTATAATACACTCAGTAGCCATCTCGGTTATCAGATCAACTGTCTCAGTATCACAGTGTTTGTGTTCAAGTAGCCCTTATTTTACTTAATGGCCCCAAAGGGCCAGAGTAGTGATGTTGACAATTCAGATGTGCCTAAGAGAAGATGTGTAGTACTTCCTTTCCATGAAAAGTCGAGTAATTGTTATAACTGTTCTATTTTATTAGTAGTTATTATCATTAATCTCTTACTGATATCAACTTATAAATTAAACTTTGTCATAGATGGGTATTTATAGAAAAAAATATAGTATATACAGGGTTCAGAACTATCTGTGGTTTCAAACCTCCACAGGAGTCTTGGAACACATCCCCTGTGGATATTGGGGGACTACTGTAGATGCAAAAATCTTAAATAAAACATAAGAACTGGAAAGCAAGCAAGAGATAAAGCTGTCCTTATTTGCAAACAATAGAATTTCTACAAAGAATATCTAAGAGAATCTAAACACAAGTAGAACTAATAAAATAATTCACAGGGATGCTCAATATAAGATCAATACACAAAAATCAATCAATGGCATTCTTGTACACCAACAATAACCAATTTAAAATGTAACAGAGAAAATATCTTATTCACAATTACAACAAAAACTTAAGGTACCCAGAAATGAATGAACATATAAATAAACAAAAATATATGAAAACTCAGTATACAAAAATGGCAATTTCCCCCAGATTCATTTAAAATAAAAAACAAGTTCAATCCCAAAAGTACTTTTTATGAATAAATTGCTGGTAAAAATCATAAAGAAAAGTGCCAAGATGGCTACAATAATTTTGAAAAACAAGAAGGTAGGGGTAATGTGGAACTGACACAAGGTTATAAAGACCAATGAAACAAAAGAGCCTAAAAATGAAACTTGTATATAACAGAGGTTGCATTACAATTCAGAAGGGCTATCTGATAAATGGTGCAGAAAGCATATTGCTTATTCATATGGAAAAATAAAATCATGTTACTCACAACACAAACAAAAACACATTTCAAGGGATTAGAGATATGAATCAAAAATTCAAATTTTAGCCCTAGCTGGTTTGGCTCAGTGGATAGAGCGTTAGTCTGTGGACTGAAGGGTGGTGGGTTCGATTCTGGTCAAGGGCATGTACCTTCGTTGCAGGCTCAATCCCCCGTCCTATTCAGGGCATGTGTAGGAGGCAACCAATCTCTCACATAGATGTTTATTTCTCTCTGTCTCTCCCCCTCCCTTGTACTCTCTCTAAAAATCCATGGAAAATTATCCTTAGGTGAAGATTAACAAAACAAAACAAAAATAATTCAAATTTAAAAATTGCTAGAAAAAATATAGCAGACCACATTTATGACTTTAGAACTAGGAAATAATTTTTTTAAACACAAAAGGCAAAGAAAACACAAGTTAAAAGAAAAGCTACAGAGCGGGATATCTGCAATAAAAATAAATGGCAAAGAATATCAAGAATATTTAAACTATAACAACAAAAGGCAAATTCCTAACAGAGCAATGGACAAAGGTTACAAATAGGCAAATCACAGAACAGAAACCCAATAAACATACAAAAAAAATGCTCAACCTCATCAAACTCATACTGCACTGAGTGTAAAATTAAAACAACTACTTGAGTTGAAGATGTCTTATAATGCAACAATTTCACATTTTGGTGTATATCCCATGGAAATTCTTATTCATGTACAAGGAAGATAGGTATTACAAGAACATTCATTGCAAAATGGATTGTAATAACAAAAAAACTGGAAACTATATGCCCAGAATATAGTTTCAGAATGAGTGAATAAATTGCAGTATATTTCTACATTAGACTACTAGAGTTAAAAATGAACAAATTAGTGGTACACATATCAACATTTATATTCTTAAAAACAAAGTTGAGTGAAAAAGCAACCTACAGATTTACCTCATTCCTATGAATTTTTAAAACTTGCAAAACAGCAAGTTTTATAGATACATATTCAGCCACAACATAAAAATATTAGGAAGAGTCCTAGCTTTTTTTCCTCAGTGGTTAGAGCATTAGCCTGAGCACTGAAGGGTCCTGGGTTCGATTCCGGTCAAGGGCATGTACCTTGGTTGCAGGCTCGATCCCTGCTCCCATTCAGGGAACATGCAGGAGGCAACCAATCTCTCACATCGATGTTTCTCTCTGCTCTCCCCCTCTCTTCCACACTCTCTAAAAGTCAATGAAAAAAATATCTTTGAGTGAGGCTTAACAAATATCTATCTATCTATCTATATATATATACACACACATACACATATGTGTATATGTGTATGTGTGTGTGTGTATATATATATATACATATATATATTAGAAAGAATGATCAATATCACATTTATGAGAAGGGTTACCTCTGGGAAGGGAGAAGGGGAATGGGAATATGAAAGGGAACAGAGAGGTTCATCAACTCTATCCTATCTAATAATAGACAAACATGGTAATTGACCATACCTTCACTATGCCTCCCATTGGCTAATCAGTGTGATATGCAAATTAACAGCCAACAAAGATGGTGGTAAATTTGCATATGTAGGCTCCAAGCGGCGGAGGGAAGACTGAAGGTGAGCCGGAGCAGCTAAGACGGAAGACTGAAGGCGGCATGGCCAGAGCAGCGAAGACGGAAGACTGAAGGCAGCTCCGGCCGGAGCAGCGAAGACAAAAGACTGAAGGCGGCTCCGGCCGGAAAGAAGGCCTGGGTCCTAGGTGCTGGAGGAAAACAAACCTGTGCTGGCAGCCAGGAGAAGGGAAGGCCTATTGCACGAATCTCTTCGTGCAACAGGCCTCTAGTCTTTAATAATAGCCAGCCAGCCATATAGATAAAATATAATATTAAATTTCAACATTATGAGTACATGGGTGTTTGTTATTTTCTATACCTCTATATATTTAAAATATTAACATAAACTTCTTTAAAAGGAAACATTTAAGAAAAATGAACTACAGTATTAACACAAATACATATCAAAAACAGATATATAGTATAATATTTACATACTATCCTATATAACAAAAGCCTCATATGCTAAGTGCCTGGTCATCTGGTTGGCCGTTCAACCAATCAAAGTGTAATATGCTAATGATATGCTAAGGTCGCTCAACCACTCACTATGACATGCACTGACCACAAAGGGCAGACAGTCGACCGGTCAACCAAGTCGCTATGACATGCACTGATCACCAGGGGGTAGACAGTGGGACATCCCCTGAGGGCTCCCAGACTGCAAGAGGGCCCAGGCCGAGCTGAGAGACACCCCCCACCCCTAGTATAGTATAAAACAAAAGTTTTTCATAGCTATATTCACATTGGTAATTGTATAGACTTTCATGGGAATGACACTCCAAATTCAGGATGATGGTTAACTCTGGGCAGGGAATAAGAGAAACAGGACTGGGGAAAGGTACATAGGAAGTTTCAGTCAAATCTAATATGATTTCTCTAAAAAGTCTAAAGCAAATATGGTTTACTAAAGCTTAGTACTGGATGATTT
The DNA here is from genome assembly GCF_000412655.1 of Myotis brandtii. Classification (NCBI taxonomy): domain Eukaryota; kingdom Metazoa; phylum Chordata; class Mammalia; order Chiroptera; family Vespertilionidae; genus Myotis; species Myotis brandtii. The sequence continues at coordinate 291,759 of NW_005367108.1, read as the reverse complement.
AAAAAAACTATTATTTACATATATGTACGTATGTAAATAGCAAGAGTAGCAACAATAAATGAAGAAAATGATTAAGAAAGCTAACATTTGAGCACTTATATAGTAGGTACTTTTCTAAGTGTCTGCATGTATATTAAAAACAATCCTAGGAGATGGATTCCTGCTCCAGAGTTTACAGCTTAATAACTATGTTATTGTTATTATATCATTCTCTATTTCTTTCAGTATGTTGGAAATCCAACATTTCTGTAAGTTGGAAAAATATTTTTAACCTATGACTACAAAGGAATGTATGTGCTCACACATACACACACATATATCTGTGTAGCTTAAGCTGGTTCTAAAGATGCTAAAAGAATCCTAGGAATGTCTTAAAAATAGCAACATCCCAATTACTCTAATTTACATGTTTGAGGTTTGGTTTTTTAAAAAAATACATTTTTATTGATTTCAGAGAGGAAGGGAGAGCAAGAGAGATAGAAACATAGATGAGAGAGAATCATTGATTGGGTGCCTCCTGCACGACCCCCCACTGGGGATCGAGCCTGCAACCTGAGCATGTGCCTTTGACTGGAATCAAACCTGGGACCCTTCAGTCTGCAGATCGGCACTGTATCCACTAAGCCATACCGACCAGGGCAAGGTTTAGTATTTTTTAGATCATTTTTTCATAGTTAAACTTTGTTTTTTTAATTACCCTAAGATAATATATATTTGGAATCTTAGATAACTTATATGGGGAAGCATATGATGTAATTCGATCACCTTTTTCTCTCATTAGGGGCAAAATTAGATTATTTTCAGGACTGAAAATTCATATTAAGAGTTTTTAATAAGTAATTCTGCTAAGAAATATAATACAATTTCAATTATTCATTCTTTCTGATCTCTTTATTTTGAGTTTATTTTTAAAAAGCCAGTAGCTAATATTTATACAATAAAAATATAATTTTGCATAGGACTATTTATACAACAAAATAAAAGGGGAATTGGCATTTTTATTCATCAAATATTTATAAGCTTTGACTATGTGCTAATCACACATTCCTTATTCCCAGTACCACCGTTACCTTTTTTGTTGTTGTTGTTAATCCTCACCCGAGGATATTTTTCCATTGACTTTTAGAGAGTGGAAGGGAGTGGGAGAGATAGAAACATCGATGTGAGAGAGACATGTTGACTGGTTGCCTGCTGCACGTGTCCTGACTGAGACGGAGCATCAAGCCTAAAACCAAGGTACATACCCTTGACCAGACTCAAACCTGGGACCCTTCAGTACAAGGGCCCACACTCTATCCACTGAGCCAAACTGGCTAGGACTATTACCATTTCTTATGTCTCTTCTTCTCAATCTATACACCCACATTCTCAATGGTATTATCTACTAACCTACAGAATATTCATTTAAAATATGAAAGCAAAAGAATTTCTTGCTTTCAAAGAATTCACCATCTAGCAGGAGAAATAGACAAGTAAAATACATAAGTACTTTAAGAAAGACATTTAAAAGGTATTAGAGAAACATTAGGGTTGGGGTAGATGAAAAGGTGGCTGGTGTACTTCCAAGAATAGGAAACCTGGAACATGATGAACAGGAGACAACTCTTTCAAGAAAACTCGTCTTAAAAGGAAGAAGAGAGGGTAATAGCTAGTGGCATAGTTCCAGAGAAGGTTTTAAGATGAGAGAGATAAATACTTAGCATCAACTCCTCTGAATTACTTTCCTTGTTCCACTTCTCTCCTAGGACCTAAATCCCAGGTGAGTGTGAGCAAGCTACTATACATTTCTAAGCCTCAAAGGAGACAGATGCTTAAGAACTTTATAGAGGGAACCTGAAAATGATCTCTAAAGTTTTTTCAAGATCTAAAATTCTAAGATTCTATTATTATGATTACCTAATCTCTTTAAACCAGTGGTTCTCAACCTGTGGGTCGCGACCCCTTTGGGGGTCGAACGACCCTTTCACAGGGGTTGCCTAAGACCATCGGAAAACACATATATAATTACATATTGTTTTTGTGATTAATCACTATGCATTATGTTCAATTTGTAACAATGAAAATACATCCTGCATATCAGATATTTACATTATGATTCATAACAGTAGCAAAATTACAGTTATGAAGTAGCAACGAAAATAATTTTATGGTTGGGGATCACCACAACATGAGGAACTGTATTAAAGGGTCGCGGCATTAGGAAGGTTGAGAACCACTGCTTTAAACTAAAAAGTAAATCACAAAATATTCAGTATGCAAAAGAGAAAACTGAGACCAATTAAGAGATGAACTGGTTTGTACAACTGCATTCTATTATTTTTGCAAAACTGTTAAAACAATTAATTCCTATTTTGAACATCAGTAAAATTTCTATAAAAAGACAGTACCTTTTTACCAGAGTTGGTAAAGTGCTTCTTCCCCTCAAACCTGCGGAGTTTTAAAGAATCAACAAGCAGCTATTTTGTAATAACAGATGTAAATTGCTTAAAAGCCCATACCTTAAAATGGTAAAAGTCTTATTTTAAAAGGAAGATGTTTATAGAAACATATGCATGACATTATTACAATATATTTGTTTATTATCTTTCGCTTTAAAACTTTATATACAAATTGAAGGTTCATGAATTTTTTTAAAACCCCAGCTAAGATTAGCTCTTCATAGTAATATGCCTTCTTTTCACTATTACACAAAATTTAGAACAAGGTTTCCCTTACCTGATATGGACATGGAATGTGATATTCTCTGCAGCGTTCTTGTATCCATGTTGTTTCCCAGATGCCACGGTAAGCTTGCTCATAAAAATAGCATCCAATTACAACCAAGAGTGGTACCAGATAAAGAATGCTGAAAACACCAATCCGGATCATAAACTTCACCAATTTATCTTGGTTCTCCTTTTCTAATGGAATCTCAATTCGAACTCTGTTTAGGGATATAATGCCAGCTAAAAGGAGTGAAACCCCAACTACCACATATAGGCAGAGGGGTGCAAGAACAAAGTATCTCAATGCATCAACATCGTAGAGGCCAACAAAACACACGCCACTGATATTGTCACCTTCAATTTTATTCATCGCTAAAAGGATGATAGTTAGAGTTCCAGGGATGCCCCATGCACTGGCGTGAAACAGCAATGCTTTCTTCTCAATAGCTTCACTACCCCACTTTGGCACAGCTGCCAAGAACCATGTGATGGTAAGAATTACCCACCAAACGCTGCCAGCCATAGTAAAAAAATAAAGTACCATAAAAAGCATGGTACAAGCTTTATTATGAGATCCTTGCGTCACTGTGGAAGCCTTATACTGTGCAGGGCTAGATGCATTGCAGGCTACTCGGTCCTCAAGCAAAAACCCAATGAAGAAAATTAATGATACCATCATGTAGCAGACTGCATAAAATATAATAGGTCTTTCAGGATAACGAAATCTTGTGACATCAATCAAAAAAGTTAAAAAAGTAAACAACGTGGCAGAGAGGCAAATGATTGAGATCAATCCTATGAAATATCGAGCAAATGATAGTTCTTCTCTCCTAAAGTACATATTTGGACAAGGAGGTGAACAATCACGCACGTGCAAAAAAGAATAACCAAGATCAGGATCAATTTTCAACTCCCGGGGACACCAAAAACCATAGTCCCTCTGCACTGCCACTGGGGCTCCTTCAGTAGGATCTCCAGCTAAATTCAGATCCACAAGTCGAGGGTATGGCTCATCACAATCTGGGAACCTATAAAATACAAGATGAGAACCATTTTACTTATTGGGAAATCACTGCTACTTAACAATTTGGATTTCCAAAATTACCACCTGTGACCTTACTATTTATCCTTACGTACTTAGAGCACATTACAATAAGTAGAAATAAAGTAAACGGTAATATTTTCTGTTTGGTTCACAGAACTAGATTTTCCATAGTTGACCAAAAATGATAATGTTTCATACTTAATTTTGTCTTAGCTTTAAAAACAGTACTCTTGCCGGTTTCATGGGTTCGATTCCCAGTCAAGGACATATACCTTGGTTGAAAGTTCCTTAGCCCCGGTAGGGGCTCGACCAGGAGGCAGCCAATCGATGTGTCTCTCTTGTGTCGATGTTTTTCTCTCTCTCTCGCCCTTCTCCCTCCCAGTCTCTCTAGAATTCTTGGGTCAGGATTAAAACAATGACGAAAACAGTACTCTTTTTTAAAATAGTCAAGCATAGCCATCCAAAAAAGGTGTATGCCCAGCCAGCATGGCTCAGTGGTTGAGTGTTACTGGTTGATTCCTGGTTAGAGCACATGCCCAGGTTGCAGGCTCGATCCCCAGTGTGGGGCGTGCAGCGGGCAGCTGATCCATGACTCTCTCTCATCATTGATGTTTCTCTCTCTCTCTCCCTCTCCCTTCTTCTCTGAAATCAATAAAAAAATTTTTTTAAAGGTGTATATATAAACTATTTATTTAGAACAGTTTAGAGCATTGCCAAATATAAAATATATATAAAACAGGTAAAATAAATACATGTAAGTATATAGTTCCAACAGAATAGAAGCTAGAAGTTAGTTTGGTCTAACTACAGTATAGTCTTCAACTTACCCTATATTCACATAAGAACTTACTTAAACATAAGTTAAAAATATTCCCTAAATGCATGTTCCAAGGTATTTTGAGTTAGATTAACATTAAAAATCCTTATAAGTGGCTAATATACTAGTTTATATGCATCAATAGTTTCCAAGGAACTATCACTTATATTGTTTGCCAAATGCATGCATAACCTTATGCTGTAGTGGATTAATCCTTTATTTTTTGATACAAGCCATTTTCTTCACAGGGGTTGGAATTAGAAAGCTAAAGTTTTTAGCGTTTTCCCCCCATTTTACAGTCATTCTCTGCTTATCATATTGTTTAATTAAAGGCCTTCTAAGATCTCTAATGTCAACTATTTCCTTCCTACCATCCCTAATTTCTCTCCAATCCATTGCATTCTCTACTTCAGTTATTCTCAAACTTTAAAGTGCATGAGAAAACTTAAGATCCTTTTAAAATGTAAATTCTTGGTCCCCACCACCACAAATCATATTACAATATACTCTTGTTAGGGCCCAAGAAATCTGCATTTTAACAATTTTCCAGATCCACAGACTTGAGAAAGTGCCATAGCCTCAGGACAGAGAAAATAGGGCAGACATACTTACATGACTAATAGTACCATCCTCATGAACTTCCTGCATCTTCAATTTTCTTGCCAGTAGCAGTTGCTAAGTCCTCAGACTCTCACTAACTAAATGTTTACTAGTTTATATGCATCAAATAGTTTCCAAGGAACTATCATTTATATTGTTTGCCAAATGCATGTATAACCTTATGCTGTAGTGGATAATCTTTTATTTTTTGATACAAACCATTTTCTTCACAGGGCTTGGAATTATAAAGCCAAAAGACAGAAACTTACTGCATTCAGGCATTTATTGGAATCCTGAAGTATGCCAGGGGTTTAACATAAACAGACAAAAGAACAGGATCTCTATCCTTCAGTCTAAAAGGAGATACATACTGGTAAAAACAACAAAAAAGACAGCAGTGTGATACATGAAGCAATCAAAATCTATATAAAGTATAAAATGATGTAGAGAAGGATTAATTATTTCAGGAGAAGAGGTTATAAAAGACTTCACAGGGTAAGTCTCTTAACATAAAATTTTGAATCAGTACTTGCCAGTATTGGAAGTATGCCAAACAGTATTTTAGCAAGAAATGCAAGCAAAAGCATACAGATGTGAACAGGGTGTGTTTAGTACTACTGGAGCATGAGGTGTGCATGACTTGTGACAGGGATGAGATTGGAGAAGCAAGCATATTGCAGAAACGTGTGTGTGTGTGTGTGTGTGTGTGTGTGTGTGTGTGTATAACACTGATAAAATTTAAAACCATGCAAAGTAATACTATGTATTTTTATGGATGTATTTGTACATATCTAACTTCCAATTCAACACATACACGTCCTTCACTCAAAACCAAACTCTTGATTTCCACTCCTTAGATTTCTCCATCTCCATAAATGATAATTTCATTCTAGCTGCCTAGGCCAAAAACTTTGGGGTCATCTTCTCTCTCATTTACACTTCAGAATCTACCAGCAAATCCTGTCATTCTACTTTGTGATATTCCAGAATCTGACCACTTCTCTTTTTCTCCACTGCTGGCCCCCAGTTTGACATCAGTGCCTCTTCCCTGAACTTCCAATTGATCTCCACTTCCATACAGCAGCCACTCCTGTGCTCATGATCATATTTCTTCTGTTCAAAATCCTCTAACAACTTCCCTTCTCACTCTGAGTCAAATTCAAATTCATATTAGAGCTACAAAACTACTCCCCCAGTATTTTTCTGATTCTATTTAACCTTTCCATTCTCCCTCCCTCACTTAGCTCCAGCCCCTTTGATCTCTTTGTTCTCTGAATATGCAAAGCATTCTTCCACTTCAGAACCTCTGAACTTGCTCCTCTGTTTCTTCTGCCCCTAGACCAGGGGTGGGCAAACTTTTTGACTCGAGGGCCACAATGGGTTCTTAAACTGGACCGGAGGGCCGGAACAAAAGCATGGATGGAGTGTTTGTGTGAACTAATATAAATTCAAAGTAAACATCATTACATAAAAGGGTACGGTCTTTTTTTTTTTTTAGTTTTATTCATTTCAAACGGGCGGATCCGGCCCGCGGGCCGTAGTTTGCCCACGGCTGCCCTAGACTATTCTTTCCTAGATATCTGTATTTGTTCTCCCACTTTACTTAGGTCCCTGTTCCAATGGAGTGTTTGTGTGAACTAATATAAATTCAAAGTAAACATCATTACATAAAAGGGTACGGTCTTTTTTTTTTTTTAGTTTTATTCATTTCAAACGGGCGGATCCGGCCCGCGGGCCGTAGTTTGCCCACGGCTGCCCTAGACTATTCTTTCCTAGATATCTGTATTTGTTCTCCCACTTTACTTAGGTCCCTGTCCCTGTTTTGATAAGGCCTCCTTATCAAAAAGGCCTTCCCCAATGCCTCCACAGAAAATGGAAAATACAATATTCCCTGTATTGTATCACTATCACCTAACTCTATTATTTTTTTAAATTTATCTTTACTGTTGAAAGTATTACAGATGTCCCATTTCCCCCCCACCCGTTTACCCCCTTCAACCTGTGCCCCACCCCCAGGCCTTCACCACCACATTATTGTCTATATCCATGGGTTATGCATATAATGCATATAAGTTCTTTGGTTAATCTGTTCTCACCCACCCAACCACCGTGTCTTCCCTCTGAGATTCATCAGTCTGTTCCATACTTCTATGTCTCTGATCTCTACTCTTAACAGCATTTGTTACCAGCTGACATTATCTATCTCCCACCACTAGAATTTTAGCTCCATAAGAACAGAGATGTTTTGTTTACTGTTCATCTTCAACATAGAATAGTGCCCACACACAGAGCACATCCACTTAATATTTGTTAAATTAATGATTATTGAATAAATATATTCATATAACCCTACCCCAAGAAATTAGAAAGATGACTAAGAGCAGTGTGGAAGATAGATAGAGCTGGGCAAAAATGGAGACAGAGATACCAGTTGAGCCAGAACTAAAACCATGTAAGGCAGTGAGAATGTGACAGCTATGAAATTAGTTAGATGGGATTTATAACTGATTAAATGTGGAAGTTAAGGTCAATAAAGTTGGAAGATGACTTCCAGGCAATAAAAAAATGATCTAGAAATAAAGTAAATTTTGAACATGTTGAAACTGAGTTATCTGAGACAAATTCAGGCCAGCATTTCCAATGGCTTTGGATATGCAGATATAGAATTTGGTAGGAAGATAATCAAAGCTACATATTTAGATTTAGTAGTCATCAGTATATGAATAAAAGTTTAAACCAGTAAGATTATATTATCTGGGGGAAGCATGTAGAATCAAAGAGAATAGGAACAGAACTCTGAGAAGCACCCGTGTTTAATAGTCAGAAAGCAGTAAAGGATCCAATAAAGAAAATTGAAAGGATTGGTTTGAGATGTAACAGGCTACAACGGTTCACACATGATGGCCTAACTGGTTTTCAGGAGAGGACAGGTTGAGGTTAAGGGGAATAAGAGTCAAATAGAGAATAAAAGTGAAATGAATTATATAGATTTAGCTTAGGTGCTTAGGGGGATGAGCACAAATTTCCCTACTGACCAAAGACAAACAGCAAATAGAATTGCTATGGTTTGAATCATTAAATAATATAGCACAGGTAATTTATAAAACATTGGTTGAATCAATCAGTTTGGGGATCTGAGCAAATATAGTGGAAGAAATAAATTAAAAATGCTAGCAAAAGTGTTATTTCAAGTGATGGACCACAAAGCTTAAGCTACGTTAGGAAATAATTAAGATCAGGAAGGGGTCTATTGGGAGAGTAAAAAAACACAAAAGTCTAGGGGTGTCCATGAAGCGAAGATGGGTACAGTAGAAACAAAAATATGAGAGATGTGGAAGAATGAAGAGTTGTTATGAAAGACCAGCTTGCCAGGATTTAAGCTTTCAGAGTTAGGCAATCCCAAGCAATAGTGAGGACATAAAATAGATTTAATCTTATCAAAATAAAGACATAAAGATCATAATGAGATTTCTATACATGTATATACACTTTTAACATAAAAAGACCACTAAATATGAGAGTTAGATACAAGAAACAAAACAGGATTCTGGCCCAGTCAAAAAATTTACAAACTTCTGAAGAGGTACTATAAACACAATCAGGTATTTGAGGAGAGAGTGGATAAGAAAGCAAAATGTCAGTGAATTGACTACAAGAAATTAATGTTTTATTTTTTAAATTTTCCATCTCTCAAATGAGAATAACACCACCTGCTTTTTACCTGCCTCCAAGGACTACTGTCAGATGATAAACAAATTTAATTTTAAACATGAAGGAGACAATGTTCACTGTAGCATTGTTCATAATAGCAAAAACCTGGAAATAACCCAAATGACCATCCTTAGGAGATAGCTAAATAACTATAGGATATTAGTACAATTGGCCATTATATAGCAACTAAAGGGAATGAACCAGACCTAAAGATATAAACATAGGTACACGTAAAAAAAATTTAATGTTGCTTATGGATATGTATATATGTAGTAAGAGTATAAAAACAAACACAGGAATGATTAACAACAAATTTAACATGATTACTTCATCTCTGGGGAGGAAAGAAGGTAATGAAATCAAGGCAGGTACCAAGGAAGGAATTTTCAATTTCATCTAAATTTTTTTTTTTCCTTAAAAAGAAAAAATCAGCCCAGCTGGTGTGGCTCAGTGATTGACCTATAAACCAGGAGGTCATGGTTTGATTCCCAGTCAGGACACATGCCCAGGTTGTGGGCTCGATCCCCAGTGTGGGGCAGCCAATCAATGATTGGCTCTCATGACTGATGTTTCTATCTCTCCCCCTCTCCCTTCCTCTCTGAAATAAAAAAAAAATATATGTATATTTTTTTAAATTAAGACTAATATATATGTACTTTAAAAAGTTTTTAAAAACTGATGAACAAGAAGACAAGTAATTTTTAAATATATTGCAACATAAGTAATGATCCATAAAAATATGATTTTCGCACCTACTGCATTCCATATCTTCAGGCCAAGGAACACCAAACATCTCCATAAGTTTTGAACATTCGCTGTAAGCCCGCTGACACAGTCTACGACAGGGAAGTGTGACACGTCCATATTCCATACAAATAGGAGCATAGAGTGCACAAAGAAATGGCCGGAAATCCCGAGAACAATCCAGATTCACCATAGGGTGGAATGGCTAGGAAAAAGTTAAAATTGAATCATTAGAGAAAGATTTCTATATAAATTAAAGTTTTCTATATACCATATTGCAATATTCAATTTTTTGTTTAAAAAATTCTGAAAGTTATTAAATATTTTTAAGGAGGGTTTTTGTTTGTTTTGTTTTGTTTTTAACAAACCATCTTAGCCCCACCCCTAGAGATTCTGATTTGGTTAAGTCTGAGATATATCCCAGAATCTATATGTATATTTTAATTGTTACTGGTGATATTAATGTAGAGACAAGCCTGAGAACCAATAATAACAATATGCTCCATTTTATAAAGAAAAAAAATATGTAGGATAAATGCTCAAAAGATTACTTCTTGGGATGAGATTACAAGAAATTTTAATATTCTTCCTTTTATGTATTTCAATTTCTATATTTTCTTCAATTAACATGTATCAACAGGAGAGAGGACAAAAAGTAAAAAGGAAAGAGAGGGGAGGAAGAGAAGTAGTTAAACTAGTTATTTTGAGGGAGAGAAGTAAGGAAGAGATCTCTCACCTTTTCTCATACTTTCTTGTTCTTTTTACATTAAAAATTAAAGATAAAACAAAAGAGAGTTCTTTAAACTCTGAAATCACTTGATGTAAACAGAGCTAACTATAAGCTGATATTAAGAAAGCAAAAAGGAATAAATAGTGGCTCCAAACATAAAACCATATTAAATCATCATTAAAACCACAGGAATAGATCAAATATCCCAGGAAGTGTACATCTGGGCTTTTAATTTTTTTAATATATATATTTTTTATTGATTTCAGAGAGGAAGGGAGAGGGAGAGAGAGATAGAAACATCAATGATGAGAGATTATCAATGATGACAGACAATCACTGATGGGCTACCTTCTGCACGCTCCACACTGGGGATCAGGACCCTTCAGTTCACAGGCCGCCGCTCTAGCCACTGAGCCTAACTAGCTAGGACACATCTGGGCTTTTGACAAGCAAATATTTTTTCACTTGTTTACATAATAGTTTCAGAGTCATTGTTGATTTTGAATTGATAACAAATATTCTCACTACCAGGCCTATTGAGTAAGAATCAATTTACTTCTACACTGATAAATATTAACAAGAGATCTCCTATACACAATACAATCAGAAAAGCAAGAGTCACTTAAAGAAACTGATGTCAAAGAAGTTAACTGTAGAACAGGAACAAGACAGGGATGTTGGCTTTCACTACTCTTATTCAACATAGTACTGGAAGTCCTAGCCACAATGATCAGACAAGAAGAAAAAATAAAAGGCATTCAAATTGGAAAGGAGGAAGTAAAACTCTCATTATTCACAGATGATATTGTTCATAGAAAATCCTAAAGACTCTACCAAAAAACTAGTAGATTTAATAAATGAATTAGGCAATATAGCAGAATACAAAATTAACACCCAAAAATCGATGGCTTTTTTATACATCAATAATGAATTCTCAGAAAGGGAGCCTAAATAAACAACCCCATTTACCATTGAAAAAAAATATTAAAACACTTAGGAATAAACTTAACCAAGGAGGTAAAAGTCTGTACTCGGCAAACTACAGGACATTGAAAAAAGAGCTAGAGGAAAATATTAACATGTGGAAGAATATACCGCTTTCATGGATTGGTAAAATTAACATCATTTAGTACCAACCTCTCCCTTCCTCTCTGAAATAAAAAAAAAATATATGTATATTTTTTTAAATTAAGACTAATATATATGTACTTTAAAAAGTTTTTAAAAACTGATGAACAAGAAGACAAGTAATTTTTAAATATATTGCAACATAAGTAATGATCCATAAAAATATGATTTTCGCACCTACTGCATTCCATATCTTCAGGCCAAGGAACACCAAACATCTCCATAAGTTTTGAACATTCGCTGTAAGCCCGCTGACACAGTCTACGACAGGGAAGTGTGACACGTCCATATTCCATACAAATAGGAGCATAGAGTGCACAAAGAAATGGCCGGAAATCCCGAGAACAATCCAGATTCACCATAGGGTGGAATGGCTAGGAAAAAGTTAAAATTGAATCATTAGAGAAAGATTTCTATATAAATTAAAGTTTTCTATATACCATATTGCAATATTCAATTTTTTGTTTAAAAAATTCTGAAAGTTATTAAATATTTTTAAGGAGGGTTTTTGTTTGTTTTGTTTTGTTTTTAACAAACCATCTTAGCCCCACCCCTAGAGATTCTGATTTGGTTAAGTCTGAGATATATCCCAGAATCTATATGTATATTTTAATTGTTACTGGTGATATTAATGTAGAGACAAGCCTGAGAACCAATAATAACAATATGCTCCATTTTATAAAGAAAAAAAATATGTAGGATAAATGCTCAAAAGATTACTTCTTGGGATGAGATTACAAGAAATTTTAATATTCTTCCTTTTATGTATTTCAATTTCTATATTTTCTTCAATTAACATGTATCAACAGGAGAGAGGACAAAAAGTAAAAAGGAAAGAGAGGGGAGGAAGAGAAGTAGTTAAACTAGTTATTTTGAGGGAGAGAAGTAAGGAAGAGATCTCTCACCTTTTCTCATACTTTCTTGTTCTTTTTACATTAAAAATTAAAGATAAAATAAGAGAGTTCTTTAAACTCTGAAATCACTTGATGTAAACAGAGCTAACTATAAGCTGATATTAAGAAAGCAAAAAGGAATAAATAGTGGCTCCAAACATAAAACCATATTAAATCATCATTAAAACCACAGGAATAGATCAAATATCCCAGGAAGTGTACATCTGGGCTTTTAATTTTTTTAATATATATATTTTTTATTGATTTCAGAGAGGAAGGGAGAGGGAGAGAGAGAGAGAAACATCAATGATGAGAGACCATCAATGATGAGAGACAATCACTGATGGGCTACCTTCTGCACGCTCCACACTGGGGATCAGGACCCTTCAGTTCACAGGCCGCCGCTCTAGCCACTGAGCCTAACTAGCTAGGACACATCTGGGCTTTTGACAAGCAAATATTTTTTCACTTGTTTACATAATAGTTTCAGAGTCATTGTTGATTTTGAATTGATAACAAATATTCTCACTACCAGGCCTATTGAGTAAGAATCAATTTACTTCTACACTGATAAATATTAACAAGAGATCTCCTATACACAATACAATCAGAAAAGCAAGAGTCACTTAAAGAAACTGATGTCAAAGAAGTTAACTGTAGAACAGGAACAAGACAGGGATGTTGGCTTTCACTACTCTTATTCAACATAGTACTGGAAGTCCTAGCCACAATGATCAGACAAGAAGAAAAAATAAAAGGCATTCAAATTGGAAAGGAGGAAGTAAAACTCTCATTATTC
>NW_005367108.1:273779-277450 GCF_000412655.1 Myotis brandtii | reverse complement strand
CAAAATAAAAAGCTTCTGCACAGCAAAAGAAACCATCAACAAAATGAAAAGGGAGCCCACTGTATGGGAGAACATATTTACCAATGATACATCTGATAAAGGGTTAATATCCAAAATATATAAGGAACTCATACAATTTAACAAAAGGAAGACAAATGATCCAATTAAAAAATGGGCAAAGGAACTAAATAGACACTTATCCAAAGTGGACATACAGATGACCAAGAGACATATGAAAAAATGCTCAAAGTCACTGATCATCAGAGAGATGCAAATAAAAACAACAATGAGATATCACTTCATACTTGTCAGAATGGCTATCATAAACAAATCAACAAATAACTAGTGCTGGTGAGGATATGAAGACTAGTACATTGCTGATGAGAATGCAGATTGGTGCAGCCACTATGGAAAACAGCCAGTATGGAGTTTCCTCAAAAAATGAAATATGGAACTTACATTTGACTCAGTGATCCCACATCTAGGAATATATCCTAAGAAATCTGAAACACCAATCAGAAAGAATGTATGCACCCCTATGTTCTTAGCAGCGCAATTTACAATAGCTAAGATCTGGAAATAGCCCAAGTAGAGGAGTAAGTTAACTGTAGAACAGGAACAAGACAGGGATGTTGGCTTTCACTACTCTTATTCAACATAGTACTGGAAGTCCTAGCCACAATGATCAGACAAGAAGAAAAAATAAAAGGCATTCAAATTGGAAAGGAGGAAGTAAAACTCTCATTATTCGCAGATGATATTGTTCATAGAAAATCCTAAAGACTCTACCAAAAAACTAGTAGATTTAATAAATGAATTAGGCAATATAGCAGAATACAAAATTAACACCCAAAAATCGATGGCTTTTTTATACATCAATAATGAATTCTCAGAAATTCACATATAACATGAGTTTGGGCCTGAATCGTTGTGTCCTCATCATTTCAACTTTTTCGGGGGGAGGGGGGAAGGCGAGGGCATGGGTGGGGGGAGTACGTACGTGGTGTGAGCCCTGGGCTTCCAATCTCCCCTGAGGCTAATATGTTGCCATGGTGGAATCCGCCAGTTATATACCAAGTCATACAGTTTTCATTCATAAATTTTACAAATATTTACTGAATGCCTACACTGTGCCAGGCATTTTAAAAACTTTTAAAAAATACATGTTTTTATTGATTTCAGAGAGAGGGAAGGAGAAGAAAAGAGAGAGAGAAACATCAATGATGAGAGAGAATCATCCACCGGCTGCTTCTGCATACCCCCTACTGGGGATCGAGCCCGCACCTGGGCATGTGCCCTGACCAGGAATGGAACTGTGATCTCCTGGTTCATGGGTCGCTGCTCAACCACTGGGCACACCCACTGAGCCATTTTGAGAACTTAAAAAAAAAAGTATTTTAGAGTGGAAAGAAAACAGCTTTTATTTTTTAAAAATCTTTATTGTTGAAATTATTATATATGTTCCCTTTCCCCCCATTGACCCCTTTTAGCCTGCCCCTGCCCCCTGCCCTGGGCTTCACCACCCTACTGTCTGTGTCCATGGGTTATGCATATATGCATACAAGTTCTTTGGTCCATCTCTTCCCACCCACCCCCGCCTTCCCTCTGAGATTCGACAGTCTGTTCCCTGCTTCTGTGTCTCTGGATCTATTTTGTTCATCAGTTTATTTTGTTCATTAGATTCCACACATGAATGAGATCATGTGATACTACTCTTTCTCTGACTGGCTTATTTCGCTTAGCCCAATACTCTCCAGGTCCCGCCATGCTGTCTCAAAGGGTAAGAGATCCTTTTTTTTAACTGCTGCATAGTATTCCATGGTGTACAGGTACCACAGCTCTTTTTTATTAAAATATTATTGTTGATTTGAGAAAGAGAGGGAAACATCGATTTGTTTTCCCAGTTATTTATGCATTCATTGGTTGCTTCTTGCATGTGCCCTGACTGGGGATGGGACAACATTAACCAACTGAGCTCTCCGGCCAGAACATTTGGAGGAATTCTCGGCTGGAGTCTGACCTGACTCCTTTCTGGAGCAGAAGAGTTGTTCCCTCACCCTAGCTCTGTGGTCGGCAAACCACGGCTCGCGAGCCACATGCGGCTCTTTGGCCCCTTGAGTGTGGCTCTTCCACAAAATACCGACTTCTGCGCATGGGCCACGAAGTTTCAATTGCCTGCACATGGTATTTTGTGGAAGAGCCACACTCAAGGGGCCAAAGAGCCGCATGTGGCTCGCGAGCCGTGGTTTGCCGACCACAGAGCTAGGGTGAGGGAACAACTCTTCTGCTCCAGAAAGGAGTCAGGTCAGACTCCAGCCGAGAATTCCTCCAAATGTTCTGGCCGGAGAGCTCAGTTGGTTAATGTTGTCCCATCCCCAGTCAGGGCACATGCAAGAAGCAACCAATGAATGCATAAATAACTGGGAAAACAAATCGATGTTTCCCTCTCTTTCTCAAATCAACAATAATATTTTAATAAAAAAGAGCTGTGGTACCTGTACACCATGGAATACTATGCAGCAGTTAAAAAAAAGGATCTCTTACCCTTTGAGACAGCATGGCGGGACCTGGAGAGTATTGGGCTAAGCGAAATAAGCCAGTCAGAGAAAGAGTAGTATCACATGATCTCATTCATGTGTGGAATCTAATGAACAAAATAAACTGATGAACAAAATAGATCCAGAGACACAGAAGCAGGGAACAGACTGTCGAATCTCAGAGGGAAGGCGGGGGTGGGTGGGAAGAGATGGACCAAAGAACTTGTATGCATATATGCATAACCCATGGACACAGACAGTAGGGTGGTGAAGCCCAGGGCAGGGGGCAGGGGCAGGCTAAAAGGGGTCAATGGGGGGAAAAAGGGGATATATATAATACTCTCAACAATAAAGATTTAATTTAAAAAGAAGTTAACTGGATAATGGATGTGATAACCAATATACCAGTATAACAATAAACTATTTGTGGCAATAAACTATATGTTACTATCACTTCCAGGTATGAAGTAGTAGTTTGTGTTAAACCAATGCGTCCATCAAGAACAGATTTAGCCGGGCTGGCGTGGCTCAGTGGTTGAGCGTCGAGCTATGAATCAGGAGGTCATGGTTCGATTCCTAGTCAGGCACCAACGGCATATTTCACGGATCTAGAACAAATACTCGAGACCCAAAAAAGACCCTGAATAGCCCAGCAATCTTGAAAAAGAACAACAAAGTTGGAGGAATCACAATACCAGATATCAAGTTATACTACAAAGCCACTGTAATCAAACAGCCTGGTACTGACACAAGAACAGACATAGATCAATGTGGAGCAGAACAGAGACCCAAAAATCAATCCAAGCCATTATGCTCAATTAATATTTGACAGAGAAGGCAAGAACATACATTGGAGTCAAGACAGTCTCTTCAATAAATGGTGATGGGAAAATTGGACAGATACATGCAAAAAAATGAAACTAGATCACCAATTTACACCTTACACAAGAACACTAGTAAACTCAAAATGGATAAAGGACTTAAATGTAAGTCGTGAAACTATAAAAATCCTAAAAGAAACCATAGGCAGCAAAATCTCAGATATCTCTCATAGCAATATGTTTACAGATACATCTCCTAGGGCAGTGGTTGGCAAACTGCGGCCTCTTGAGTGTGGCTCTTCCACAAAATACC